>NW_026571473.1:20483963-20808963 GCF_026225935.1 Boleophthalmus pectinirostris
GCCCTTGGCCTTGGTGATAGGTGCTTGGTACCCTCTTATATTCACTATTTATATACTTATATTCATTTTACCTTCCCCGAATAAAGTTCAGACAGTAGCTGCCATCATCCAGCAGATGGGGGCGCTAATAGCCCACCTTTCAGTTCAGCAAACTACAGCATCTCAAATGTAAGGCTTTCTGTGCCCTTACATCATGATAATATTATAACAGCATTTGGCAAGGACGATAACCTAGGCATACAATGCCAAAAATCTGGAGCACAAAAATGCAATTACCTTTTCTGGAATCTTTAGTTATTAAATAGTTTCACTCCTAATAGCCTGTTAAAACAGGATAGGCCGACCGGGTAGGCCTAATATAATATATCTATATTGACTGTAGCTTTGTTTTAATGTAAATATTCCAACTCGCGTCTCTTTCTATTTACAGACAGAGGATCTTGACATTGGCGGAAAGTCGACAGCCTCTTCTAAATTTTTGTCAAGTGTCTGTGACAGAAAGGAAAAACTTGAAGTCTGCCTCTTGACATCTCAAATCAGCTGAGAGGAAGGAAAGAAAGAATCACTCGCTCATTTGCGCCCACACACGGCCCGTCTTAAGTCAAGGAGCGTAGCTTACGTCATAGTGCCAAATAGGGATCGCCAGTGGTAATTGGTCTGTGTGCCCCGGACCGGCAGAAAGCAGCTGCATCTTCTCTCCACTCAATTTACCCCTAATGTGTGTTACTGATTGAACTAGCGATGGAAGAGGAGAAGTGACACGACCATGCAGAGAGATGGTCCCCTCTGTCCTCCTCTCTCTGCCAGTGGACAGTTAGTATTACTGTGCTTATACTGCTGTTGCGCATAGCCTCAACACTCCTTGTTCACAAGATCTCTAGCCATTGCCATCTAGTAATATCATGGGTTAATTTACTGAATTACTGACGGTTTGAGTCCTATTCTGATCCAGTGCTGCTGCTGTGCCTCATCTTTTTCTAGCCATTGCCATACAGTTATTTTGGTCTTAAAAGCAGATGGACATTTGTATTAAATTATGCCACTGATTGATGGCAACGTAGCTACACTTTTCAACCACTAAAGGAGTGTCTTGCCAAGCGTAGAGGCAGGATTGCACCCTCAACCTGCAGTTTAGCAGATGATTGTAGCTATCGAGTATAACTAAGACCTTATGAGCACTCACAGCGGATTAGATGAACTTTTGCTTTGCTCTATATTTTAAAGGTCCACTATTACATGAAATTGACTCTTGTGACCTTAAAGTAATTTTAAAATGTTACCTTGTCAAAAATATACCTGGAGTTGTGTTTTGTTTCATTCACGCATGTTTGAGTAATCCTTTTTTATTAGTCTGTGTAAAGCTCAAATTGCTCAGTTCCACCTTATGTCATGCAGTGATAGTTTAAGTTAACTGCTACCTTTGACTTCAGTAAAAGTGGGAAATTCAAGGCTGAAACTATCCAAATGATTGTAGTGAAGGTGTATGGAGGAGCATTTCCTGCATTATCACTCGACATCACATGTTTTCAGTTTGAGAGAAGAACACAGCCAAAATATGCAGAAATTATGTGTTAAATGTTTGAATGAAACAAAACACAACTCGGGGATCTTTGAGGAAACAAAATCACAACATAGATCAGAAAATAGCGTAATATCGGACCTTTAAACTTAAAACGTGTGATGTTGCTCTTCCTGTTAGTGCCCCTTTCTGGAAACCTCTTCCCCCTCAGTTTTGTAAGCATCTCAGGCTCTTTCTGCTGGTCGTGACTGTGGCTCTCCCATTGAGGCACGATGACATTCATTTAGGCCAGTGTGAGTGCTGCTAAAAACACTCCAATCATTCACAATGGGGGAACAGTGACCCCTGGAGTTCATCTCTGCTGGAACGGCCTTGTGCATCAGTAATCATGAGCTGTGTGCTGGCTTTCAAGTGTTTTATTCTTTTTCAATAATACTCATGAAAAGGAGAATTTGATGATGTCTCTTCTGTATTGTTGTTATGAATATGAACATACACTTCAAGTCTGAAAGTGGGCTTCGGATAGCAAATAATGAGCTTTCTGTGACCGGAATACACAAGCCTTGGACACTGTTTGGACAGATGCTGAGAAGCTTCCTCATGTAAGTGACTCATGTCCTCAAACAGTTATTACCATGATACCATCACACCTATAGTCACATTTACATTAAAGGGCCCATATTAAGCTATTTTATGATCTATGTTTTCCCATCAAAAACATACCTAGAGTTGAGTTTTGTTAAATTTACAGATGGTTATCACAAACATCTGCATATTTACACTGAGTTTATACAGAAATGACTTCAGCCCCAGTCATGTGGTAATACAGAAAGTGCTCCACTGTGTTTTTAAACTCTGTTTTTAAACACTTTCACTGCAATCATTTAGATATTATCAGTCCTGGAATTGCTAGTCTCTACTGAACAAATGGTAAAAAGCAGCTGTAATCACAAGAGAGATGAGCATTTTGAGCTTTGGTGATGTAGACAGAGTAATAATAAAGGATTACTCGAACTGTCAAAATGTGTGAATGAAACAAGACCTGACTCTGGGTATGTTTTTGATGAGGTGCCAACATTATAAGATGGCTTAAAGCTGACAAGAGTCAATTTAGCATAATATAGGGATTAAGGAAAAAAAAACAAAAAAAAAAAAAAACAAAAAAAACACATGTATATATTTACTTCATTTGAGCAACTATGATAATGGGCATTAATTGTATTTTTGTAATTTGTTGTTATTAGTTGTGGTTAGTGGAACTGCTTTTGCATTTCAGTAAAACACTGTAAAGAAACAAGTGCAAAAAAGAAAGATAGGCCTAACACTAATGTCATACTGTGGAACATTTCAGGCAGAGCGATTTCATAGAGACAAGCAGGTGGCAGGATCCCCTCCACCTGAAAAGTGACATAGTGCACCTTTAAAAGCACATTTAAATGTATTGTAACTTCAGTTATTAAATATGTTTTTCAGGCTCTGGTCGTGGGCTGCCTGTGATGTGCCTGAAAGCATCTGGTCCACGTTGCACCTCGCTCTGACTTCTGCTGCCTAAAGAAAAGTGTTTGTCAGGTCCCATTTACAGCTGCCACTTTTAGTACTGTGCTAATTGCTATGTATCTATGACTCACCTACTGTAGGCAGACAGCCAACAGCGTAGTTACTCACCGCCACTCAAACTCACCAAAGTCATGATATAACACAAATACACAAACTTTAGTCATGAGCATAGGGCTTGTTATGGTGACCTGCTATTATCATTTAGTAATCATTTGGTTATTCATCTATTTGTTTAATCCAGGCATCACTTTCAGTCATTTCCACGGTCTGTTTGAAAATGAAATGGCTCTGATCTCACTCCAATAAAATGCCAGGGACAACTAAATCATCATGTCCTCCCTGAAATCTTTCTATACAACACATCTTTTTAAAGTCCAAGGACATGCAGGTCACAGTACAAATTTATAAAAGAAACATTCTGGTATGTGTCCTTGTGTTCCTGGAGTATAATTAAGATTCTCCAGCCTAAGTGACAGCTGTACAATTTCTCAATGTCTCCATAAATCAATAGGTTCTTGAAAAACAACAACAAAAATCGAAATTAACGAGTTAAGTTGAAATCTCACTCATTTTCTCACTGACCATTGTCACATGTTTTATTGCAGAGCCTAGCTACATTTTCATTAATAATGTAAAATGTAAACACTTGTTTAAAGCAACACTGTGTCATTTTCTTACAGAGAGTTTTATGCCATACCGGAATATTATAACCAATGGAACAACATTTCCATGGAAACAATAAGCAGGAAGAAGCTCTCCATCAGGCCCAGTTAAAGTCAGGTTTGTGGAGATGCAAGCCTGCTCATAGTAGGAACACATTCAGTGCAATAAAAACAGAAAAAAAACCCATCATAGCCTGTTTTTGGCTAAAATGTTACTCTGTGCGGCTTTAAATACTGAAACTGCCTGGTTAATTACACATCTGGCTGCTTTGTTATTTGTATGTGTTTCTATAATGGTACAAAAACATCTTCATAACAACTTTGAGTGTGCCTCTATAGGATCTGCCCCTTTAACAGCTCTTGACTTTCTCTGGAGCTGAGCCACTGCAGTTACCATGGCAACAGATGGCTAAGTGTCTCTGCTGCTACTGAGTGTGCGCTACATGAAAGCTGTCAGAAATAGATAAACACGAGGAGACGCAGACGAGCGAAACAGTCGCGTTTCTGAATTGTGTGGTAGCAACATATGATTGTGAATCACCAGTTTCTGTAATGACAACATTCAACTGCTGCTGTCAACATGATATTACAGTAAAACACGCCGTGTATTGAAACTTGGAGAAAGCAGGAGCCACCCAGGGCCTGTCTATTCTGAACATACAACAACACGTCTTTGGTTACTGGAATTCATTTCTTTCATTTTACATCAGTAGTGAAATAAGTAGGCTACTTAAAGTACACTGCAAAAAATATTCAGGTAAAAGTATCACATTAAGACACAAGTAGCCAATAGGTTCTATTAAAATATAAAATATAGTGATCTTGATAAAGAACTGTGTAAATATTTTGGTCATCAGAAGCTCTGAATCAATTTCCAATTTTTTTTTCAATATTTTGTTTGCAAATTAACTGTATTATTATTACTGTAGTATAAATATTAGCATAGTATAGTGGAGCAGTAGGTTGTTATATTTGGACAGATGGTGATTCAAATCCTTTTGTACAGTTGGGCAAGACTCTATATAGTGTCTTGTGCCTGAGTGAATTGTTGGTGGTTGGAAGGGTCACCGGTGCAGATGGAAAGGCATATCTTGTTTGTAAAGCACATGGTAAATCTGAGTCATAATTATAATAATTCATTTGTAACATGCAACAAATATGAGTTTGCAAAAAATTATGACTTTCAGCTAAGTGTCTGTGCAAATCTTACGTTTAGTCTTCAGAAAGCAAAATTCTTGAGTTTGTGACTTCCAGACGCTGTGTAGGAGCGGTACATGGGGCATAAATGGGTAGTAACAGAAACACGGCATGTGGCTGTTTAAATATTTAAACAAGTGAAAGGGCAGATGGGTCTTTAGAATTAATTACCTCGCTCAGTGTAAATATGAACATGAAGGGGCGTCACAATGAGCTGGGGAGCTGTGCTGGAGTCCATGCAGTTTTAATGAAGCACAACAAACCCTCCTCCTACCACAACAGGAAGTGCCCAGGACCCAGGCTTTGAATGGTTCAATGATAGAGGGCAACAGCTTTAATGGAGTCATGATCCATGTTATGTTATAGTTTAGATGCTTCACAAAAAAGCTGTGCGCAAAACTGAACCATCCACACTGAAAAGAGCCTGGGAGTAGAGTTATAGTCTACATATGAAATTACCATCATGAAAAGCCTAAAGAACATGATGCTGCTTAAATTTTACCTTGATGTTCATATTTGTAGGTTAAATGGCCATAAGAATTGGAGAGGTCAGACATATATTTGTCTAACAGTAGCTAGCTGTTACAAAATATAAAACACACTTCAAGTTTGTTTAACACATGGCAGTCATATCAATAGGTTTAAATCTGCAGATTATAATATTTATGTATGTGAGTATATAATACACACAGCCCGTGGCTAAACATGGAAATGTCAGCTGTATGCCGCAAAGGTCAAAATACACTTCGTTTGATGAGTTTATTTATAAGCTAAAGATACAAAAATATTAGAAGAATATTAACAATGCAACAATAGATATTAATATTAACAATTCATCCACAGAATCCATCACTATTTTACCTATATTAAAACTCATTATTTGTCAGTTATTTGTATCCTATTGTTTTATTTTATATGATGCTAAAAGGAAGAACATTCTTTAATACAGAAGAGGTTCCCATGCTCATAATGATGGGTCAAAAATGTTTTTTTGTAGAAAGACAATGAGCATTTAACACAAACATGGACTGACTATGTGACAAATAAAACTGAATCTTTCTATAGATGACAGCCTGCACACTCAGCGCCCACACCTGGCACACTCAATACTATTCACAACCTCCACATGTGTTCCCACGCACACACGCCTAACTTTCCTGCATACACTTGTAAAAACACTCATAGCTCGTGCTCTGTGGCTCAGCGTGGACTTTAAATGGTTACAAAACAATAAGCTCCTTGTTCTTCTATTTCCTCCTTTCACCAAGGACGCTGCTTATGTCGTGGGATATTTCTGGCAGCAATAAGAGCCTTTTATCCTGGCAACAATACGTAATCTCCAGCAGTATGAAGCCACCTACTGAGGACACATGGAGTAGTGGAGTGACTGTGAATACAATTCATTGTACAAGCAGTCTAGAACGCAGATGGTTATGTGCCCATTTGTAAAGGCCACGTGAGCTCAGACCCAGGGAGAGAATATTTTCAAAGTAACTGCCAAGGTAATGCAACATTGAAAATAGAAGTTTGAACAGATTAAGTGAATTGTATTCAGACACACAAAATCAATCAGTGAATATAATCAGTGAATATAACTGCAAACTTATTCAACCTGCAAGCTCTTGATTTTTCCCATGTATCTGAGTACATTTTTTCTTGCTTCAGTACAGATACTGTATAAGCAGCTTTTGAGGTAAAAATATGTCAGCTGCATGTATGCATAAGGTATTTTAATGTACAATTATCAGGAAGTGAATGTTATCATGCTAGTTGTTGTTAGCTTTCTCTGAAAGTTGTGAAAAGTGCTTATAAACTCCTCTCTGCAAATTACTTTAGACCACTGCAAACCATTAAAAATGAACTAGTTCTTTTTTCACATTTAAAAAAAAAGCCTATATACACCAACTAAATACATTTTGTTAAACAGCCTGAGTGCTGTTTTGCCCAAGAACACAATGTGTATGAATAGAAGACTTGCATACATACTGCATATATACTGAATTTTAACTATCAAATTGTTTTTGACTTTTCTATTTGGAAATTGATAAAAGGAGTGATAGCTGTGATACTAGCCATTAAAAGCACTTTAACTATATTCAAATGTTGAAGTGGTTTATGGAATAGAATGAATGAAGCAGTTGTTTCCCACCTGTTTGCACTCGTCTATAACAGTGAGTGTGAGTGGGACAGGACATGAGAGCTTCTGAGGGAGGCCTCTGTAATGAGGCCAGCCTGGTCACGACCTCCCCTCATGACCTCCCCTCACGTCTTCACCTCCTCACACTGTGTTTGTCAAAGTGTGGGCCACTCCTCCTCTTCTAACAAGCTGTCACAGCTCACTATCAAAAATTATATTTCACTATTTTGTTTTACCACAAACATGAATCAATGGTGGACATCATGTGTATTGAGACTTTTGAATTGAGTTGTACTTTATTCTTTTTCTCAATAGTAGAGCGCTAACTGAACAGGTTTATTGAAAAAAGAAAAATGGATCAACTTAATATACTGGGCTACTTTTGGATATATTGAATTAGGTTCCACTGAAAACTAGTCAGTGAATTTGACATTTAAATAACACTGTTTTCAATAGAATAATAAAGAAAGAAAGAAAGAAAGAAAGAAAGAAAAAGTTATTTCTTTGCATGATCTGATTCATTTGTCTGTTTTGTATACCCCTTTAGAGATTAGCGCTGTGGTTGATTTGCACTAAATAAATAAATTAAAACAAATTAAAAAAAAGTTTTTTTAAATTTTTATTTGCTACCACAAAAAGGATCATTGATTTGTCCTTGGTGCAGGCTATTTTTGGAGTCAGCAGCATTCATCTTTGTGATCAAAAGAGGAACAAGCTTTGTATTGGAGATGAAAGCAGACAGTTTGTTCTACATCTTTTGAAAGACACTGATTACCGGTGGCAAAAACAAACAGGAAGTCCTATGTCATGATTTAAATTATATTCGTGTACCTTTATTTCAGAGTATGACCTTGCAAACATTACTGTGCTCCTCTTTCCGTAGTGCCCACTTTGTCATCTCTATAAAATACAGTTCATAATGACATCACCAGTATGCCTTGTTTGTTGTGGCAAATGTTTTGGAATAGGGCCTATAAACTGGACTGACAAAACCCTTCACTGCATTGGTTACCATACATCCAATTCCATTCATCCATACAACTGTCTTTGTTACTTAAGTAAAAGTACAGATACCAAGACAAAAAACAAACAAACAAAAAAACAAAAACAAAAAAAACAACTACCTACCTAGTAAAAGTATTGAAATACCAGTTTAAAAATTTACTTAAAATCTAAAATTTAGTTTAACAGAAACAATTTAATTATTTTTTTAGCTGTTTTTATTTGTATATTTTTGTTTCCTCAGGTCTCATACAATAATAAAAATACTTTCACAGCTGTTCAAAAAGTGATGTGGAGTAGAAAGTACAGATAACTCAAGGTAGTGAAGTAAAGGTAAAAAGTATTTACTTTAAAACTACTTATGTAAGTACAGATAGCTTTTTTTTTCTTTACTGCTTTTACTTTGTTATGTCCCACCACTGCATACATCAAATTAATAATTCACAATGAGTTGCACATATTGACATCAGTTGTGTTTAATGCCATTCATTCATGTGTTATCTCTCTAATCTGTGACAGCCATTATAATGTCCCTCAGTCTTCAGTCTCAGAGCCTTCCCAGTTTAGAGTATACAACATGTAAATATGTATTCAGCTCAGGTAAAAGTCAGTGACCTTTTTATCCCTTCACAAACTATAACTCTATTTTGATAATAGCTTCTCCACCTTTGACAAGCTAAAGTAATTGTAGGGCAGAGAGATAAAAAGGTGATATAATGCTCATTTGTTCCACTTGGAAAGAGCCAAGAATCTTGCTCTTAAGTTTTCAAATAGGTGATTCAAATAGAGGATTTTCTTTAGACATTATGGCCGAACCTATCATCAAGAACATACACTACCAGTCAAAAGTTTGGACACACCATCTCATTTAATGTTTTTTTTTTGTATAAATGTACTACTTTTTACATTTGATATGTATACAGGAGGCATCAAATATATGAAGTTATATGGAGTTATGTAGCAAAGAAAAAAAACTGTTAAATAAGTCTTCTAAATACTAATATATTTTATTTTTAGATCCTTAAATTAGACACCCTTTGCTTTGTCAAAAAATATTTAGTAATTATTTAACTTTTTTCTTTTAATACATAGTCCCATATATTCTTTCTACTGAGTAGTAAACATACAGTAAGCACACAGTATAGAAAAAAATAAAATAAAAAATCGAATGAGATTGACTGGTGTATGTCTCAGGATTCCTGAGAGGACATGGTTGCAGTTGTGGAACCTGTTAAAAGCTTCATAATCTTCAATTTTCAATACAATTAAAACAAAATCCCCTAATAACATTGATAAAATACACTTTGAAATGTCCGTATGTCAACAGTGATGGCCTGAGAGGCGTGTTGTCTTTCTAATAGAAGGTGCTTAGCAGTAGTTCTTTCTGAGTGGTTTGGTTAATTGCAGTGTGGCTCCAGTTCTTGCCCTGGAGGTAACCACTGAATACATACTTGTACATCTCTGCCTCTCCTCTGAAATACACTTTTCACAATGTTTTAAGTTCTAGTTCTATTAACTTAAGATTTACACTTTTATCATTTATATTGTCATGTAGTGTAAACAAACAAAATATGTATCATCTGACTAAATGCAGACAGTAGGCTGCCAGAGTAAGTATGCTCTTAATATGTCAAGTGCACACACACATCCCTGCCAACTTGTGCTGACAGTGAATAAACTGTATCATGTCAATCACTGCAGTATTTCTGGGGTTTGCTAGATTCAGTACCTTTACATCAAAGTATACTTTTACCATCACATTCTGAGTGTTTAGGCATGTATTCCTTTTGTTGTTTCATTGTTTTTTGTTATTGTTTTCTATCTCTGTGCACTACCTCTGCACTGTTTGTTTAAGCAATAAAAAAACACTGTTGCCATGGCAATTGCCAATTCAAAATGATTATATATTTTTGAATGGTGAAAAGTGCTTAAAATTGTGCCAATAAGCATGAAGTTGAAACCCATAATAAAAGTAAGGAGGATATGAATTGGGAGTTGGCCTACACATTATTCTTCATTATTCAGTCATTGGTTTTAGATTAGAGCAGAGTCCTTGTAGAAGGAATAGAAGAAAAAACACCACCACGTTTGGTTAGTGAATGGTTACAGAAGCAGTGCTTTTGTAAGATTTTGTATCTTTTATTTAAAAAAAAAAACATTTACCCTACAATGGTGTGTGGATGAGTCAAAGTGACAAAAAGACTAAAAGAAAGCATCTCTGTGGAGCACTTTGTAATCAGACCTCTTCACTCATAACGTACCCGACAGATCATGCCGGAACCTCAACACAATCTTCTCTTTATTTGTTTTTTATTAGACTTTATTACATGAGTGTACAGTGCAGCGCGCCACCAAGTCTTACTCAGACCTGTCTCCAGGAACACAGGGGAAATTACATCCATGTATTTATTAGGCTCATCATGTCTTATTGTGTTAGGGTCTGTATTGGGGCATTCATTTTTCCATAGTGTAATGAGCTGCCTGCTAAATGTGACTCTGTCCACACAGGGCCCAATTAAATTAAACCTCATCTTTCTTTCCATTGGCTGTGTGCACTGCCATCACTGTGTCACAGAAAGAGACAAAAAAAAAAAAAAAAAAAAAAAGTTAAAATGTGCAGCTGTTTTATGCTTTATTTCATATACAGTCAATTTCCTACTAACAAGCTTTTAAAATATGCATATTTTGTCCGTACACTTGAGGCACATACTTTCTTACATCAAATAAGAGATAAGAGAAGATTTGCCACTCCAAATCCACATGAGGTTAGTACAGGTGGAGCCCAGTTCTGTTTGTCATTAGCCAAAGTGACACTGTAAACATTTACAATCTGAGTGCACCCAACTACAGCTGAAACTCACACATACCACATACTTGTCTTTCTATTGACCAAGCAAAAGCTCAAAATAAAATATTAGCATTAGATGTAGTATCTCTTCTCTTCAGGCTTACAGGTCATTCCTACATCATATTTTTGTTCATAAAATGCATGACTGACATTCTGACAAAGAAACTATTTCTCTTAAATGCTGGTTTCCAATCCCAAATAAATGTGGTATAATTCAGTTTGCTTGTTAGCTCCTAATCATATAATGAGCAGAGGAAATACAGCAAATTTGGTTTCACAATTTATTGCCAAAATGAGTCATAGAAGTTTATTCAATATTAGACATACAGATTCAGCTTTTTATCTTACTGACTAATTGTTCTCTCAAGCTGAACTAGGAGGGTCTGTTTACCAGATGGAAAACAGTTTACTTATAAAACAAACCGTTAAATATGTATTATAATTATTTTGTCACAGGAAGTCGAGCATTAACCTTCTTACTGGGAGAAAACTACTACTACTACTACTACTGCTGCTGCTGCTGCTGCTGTAAAGTAATGAAACACATAATCTAAGAGTAATACATGTCTTTGTCCTCAAGGTGAAACTTTGCACACGTTGATGTGAATTTTCTGAACAGAATGGTACTGAAGAAAACACAAAATAATTGCACCTATCACTTCAGTACTTCAGGTATTCTCATAAATCAAGCCGGTTTGTGCACATATGTGAAACAATAACTAATTCTTTATTTTAATAATTTTCATGTGAAAATTATAAAGTGTATTTCATTGCTGTTAAAGTCACTTAACAGTTCCTTGCAGTTCACCGCTCACACTTGGTGCCAATCTGCTGCAATGGTCTCTGCAACATATCACTAATTCCTCACATTCACCATCCTCATAACACAACCTCTCACCTGGACCATTGTCACCCCATTACAGCATGTTCGGTAACATTTTAAAGCAAGACTAACAATGAATGAACTTTTTCAGCCCTTATCCCACATGGGATGCTGGGGCATCCAGGCTCAACACCCACACAGCAGTCCAGCACTGAGCAGAGAGATGCTTTCACTCTCCCTCCTGACTCTCTGTCTCTCTGTCAAACACACACATGCACAGACAACAGTGATGTGGCTTACAATACTATCCACAAATCCATTTTCCCCTTTTTGTTTTGCTCGACCTCTCAACTCTATTTCTGTCTCTTCTGAATGATTTCCTGAAACAAATATATTTTCTCTCCTTTTAGCGCTAGCTGCAAAACACACATTAGTGGAGTCTTCAGGTTGCCACGGTAACAGGGTGAGTCATCCTGCTGCAGTCAGTTTTAGTCACACTCCAACTCACTGTACGTTTCCCTGTATATTCACATCATAACGCCTCTAATATTACAAATAAGCCCACAGCATCCAGCAGCCTTATTTACATTACTGGGAGAAAAGCCCCATAGTAACAATGATAGCAAAAACTGAATTCTTAAATTAAATATGGTTTCATTATTAATGATTGCTATTTAATCCTAATACATGTACAGCTCTTCACGAGCTTCACTCTTTTTCTTTTTTTGCTTGCTTTTACTTATAGATGCCTTTGTAAGGCTGGTCATGTAACATAATATTTTCAATTGTTCTGAAATAGATTTTTAGCAACTGTCCTATTTTTTCATCGTATTTCAGATGTCACACTTTCAGATGGGGGGCAAGGGATGTAACTCATAATGGTATTATTTATGTAATAAGATACAACAAAAGCATTTATCCTACATTTTCACAAAATGTTGAAAAAGAATGTAGGCATTTAGTAATTAGGTCCATCCTTCCCCCAAAATCTACAGATGCATCTCTTTATTGGGAGGAGAAGAGAGCCTCATAAATAAAATGTGTTGTTATTATTATTATGGTTATGATTATGGTTCGTATAGCAGCCCTTTTAAGCCTGAGTTTTGAGAGAACAAAATAGAATCATTAGTAATGATGCATAATGTGGTTTGTGATGACTTATTTATGGAGCATGGCTAATCAGTAAACCCACAGCTTCTGAAGCCCTTCTGTGAGTGAGTGAGATGGTGGCGAGAGAGGAGGGGATGGGGAAGGGGTGAGCTAATCCTAACAACACTTAGCTTTGATTAAAATGGTGAGAAATTGAGATTGTCATAACGGTTTGTTATTTCCTGTTTTTTGTTCCAATAAGGACTTGTCAAGTTCACAGCTGCATGAAAGCCAGTACTGGTGCTATCCACCCCTGCTACAGACTTGAATCATCAAACACCTCTTTGTCACTTAATTATCATTGTTCTTGATAAAGTTATATTAAGATGACTCAAGTCAAGAACCAACTGGTGTCTGGTTCTTGTTTAAAAATAAAGTAGCCTACAATGGAAAGAAATATAAGAACCTTTTATTAGATGCTACACACAACAGACTTTTTTGTCCAAGAGGAAAACTTCAACTTCAAGTTTAAGCAAATAGTTTGACCAATGGCTCAAGCAGCTACATTATTTTTTTCATTCTCGCACAAGGTTGTGGTACTCTGCTTCTGTAGCCACAGTTGCCCTGGCAAAGAGCTCCTCAAGAGAATCAATGGCACCCTCTGACCACCAATTAGCTATTCTTACATATGGCAGGTGAAGTGTCTTGCTGAAAGACACAATGAATGCATGCACTGGGATTGAACACACTGGTGGTTGAACAGCCTGCCCACTAAGCCACATGCACATTTTAGAAAAACCATGTTGTTCATCTGAGAGAGTGGTTGGATTGCCAAGATCTAAATATCCTTTTTATAACTGAATGCTGTCACAGTTGTGTCCACTTGAAGTGAAGCCTCCTCATATATAGTTTGTCCATTACCTGTTTAAGCTGCTAATGCCCTGAGACATGGCTGCTGGATGCTGACATAATCATATGATCATATGATCACATGCAGAGGCAGATGTTAAAGATGTGACTCACCTCTGGCCCCTTCAGACTGACGGCTGCTGACAGGGCAGTGACAGGACTGCGCTCAAACGTCACCCTCTGGATAAATAAGAGAGGAAGATTGAAAGCATCTCACCCAATCTGTGGACAGGACCAGACAAACACCTCCAGAGATGCATTTTCACCTTCGATCCAGTCAATTCACACTCTGCTGCAGTGCACAGAGAGAAGACCTGTGAGAAAACCCAGGGCATAAGGTTATTTTTGCATTTTACATAACTGGATTAAATAATAAAAGGAACTTTACAATGCCAACTTACTGTAAAAGGTTATCATTTAAAACCCCACTTATAATCTTTAAGGGGGCAATATGTGAAGAATGAAACAACTCTATTCATTTCACTTTTAAAAAACCCTACAGCATATTATGCGCACTATTCTAAACCACATATGCTTCCTCCCTGTGAACTATGTCAGGATCTTGGACCAACTGTGTTGTTGTAGAGAATCTGCCTCTGGAGCAGTAGATACAGTAGAGAAGACAGCTGCTGTACTAATGCTATAATATAATACTCTAGATGATTTTATTAATGTAACATACATGTTTGTATTACACTGCAATTTCTGTTCAAACATTTTTAATTGAAGTGACTACTGACATGTTATGCAGCAGGTATCGAGGTATGTATCATATCGGCAACTTCTTAATGATACCCAGCCCTACTCCTCAGTGTGGTTACTGGAGACACTTTCACAGTTGTCTACCAATGTCCCAAATAGTTTTTTTTTTTTTTTTTTTTGAAAGGGTGATTTATTCAATAAAAAAGCTAAAAGGCATCACTTGAATAAAATGGGGCACCGCATAATTCCAGTGAAAATGTGTTTGGCATTTACTGAGAGGTTATTATTGTTCAGTTTACACTTGCACAAAAAAAATAAATAAAAAATGCGTGAAGGGAAGGCAAAGGGATGGATGCTGGACCAGTGTAGGAAACAAAGTATTTAACAGTATGTAGAAGATATCTACTCTGAGCAAACTCATGTTTTACAATTATCAAAGCCTCGTTTTCTTGACTAATTTTGGTATTAGCATCCAATATAGCAACTGTTTCCTCTGATGTTTGAAGTTGTGATCTACTGTTTCAGGGGCAAATCTGCCATGCTCTCCTGACAGAGGGAGGGGGGATGCATAGCAGTAGAAGGGGACATGGTATAGACAAAGCACATGGCCCAGAACCATGGATGAAAAAATCCATCAAGGACACAGAAATAAAACATGAAATATGAATATCAAGGCCGATATTTACATGATGAATTTCAACATATTTTTAAAATCGTCGTGTTAATTTTTAAAGCACTTTACCTCAGCAATAGGGTGATAGATAAAAATAACATTCTGAGTGAGCGCAGCAATGCCTGTAAACTGTGTGTGGGCGTTTCGTCCTTCAGCCCAAAGAGTATCTCCACTTTAACCACCTAAAGAGGAAGAAAACAACATGCATTTGGTGATAACAACTCAGAACTGCATCCCAAGAGAGGTGTATGATGGGAATTCAGACTCACAATGATAGGTGTATGACACAGCATAGGGGATACAGCTTGGACGGAGAGGTGCATAGGAGGGGGGAGGGGGGTAGACTGCGTGGGAAGATCCATAGTGCATAATAAGCTTTTAGGGTGTTTTCTGTCTCCTGCTTTTATCTCAAGCCCTGCTCCGCTCTTTGTTCCTGTCTAATGTGGTCTTATCAATAGCTGCTATTTCATTTCCTCTGCACGACTTATTTAACACGGCTGTTGTTTCTCATTGAAGGTGAATGTGAATGAAAGCAAATATTGTGCATTAAAAGACTCTGGCTGGGTATCCTTGTGGAACGATTCTCAGTGGATATGGATCATGACAGACAAAACGCAGCCTGCCCAGGAAGTTACAAATATGGTCAAAGGAGTCACGTGACCACAGCTGTGACTGACAGCGGAGAGGGTATGCTCTCTCCTTTCTTCCTTTTTGGGAAAATATGATGTGAGATAGATTATTTTGTATTCATCTCATGGATCTTGTCATCTTACTTGCAATGAAGATTGATGGAAGAGACAAACTTTATAAATCGACAAAGGAAATTACTTACAGAAAATATAGATCAGTATTTAAATTATTTGAATGAAGTGAGCAAAGGGTTCAGTATATATAAGCAGCATTAATCATATTGAACAGGTTAAAAATAGATCTACTTGTAACCAATGTGGATGGAAACTTTGCTTTTGATTGATATTACCCATGACTTGCAGGTGCACTGTCATTTCTCTGAGATGATCAGCCACCTATACTTGCCTTCATGGAGTCGATATGGCTTTGCCTGCAATGTTCCACAGTATGTTCAGATGATCTATCTAAAACAACCAGGTGACACTACCATAGTGAAGTTCCAGATCAGTTCTGTGGAGAGGGTATCTCCACCTGCATGTTTTTCCACAGTATTTTATAGCTATAAAAACAACTGTAAATGCAATATAAATCGGATTGTTATGTCTGTCAAATAAAATCTTTTTTTTTTATTCCAGTTTAACAATTTAAAGCCTCACACGTTCCACAAGAACCCCCCTTCGAGCACAGGCAGGCCTGTTCGGTCATTATTACTTCCCACTTAGCAGCAGCTTTTGGCATCCTGTGAGAAAAAAGGTGAAAATGAGAAAACGGCGTGTAATTGTGAGCCAAAGAGGAACCCAGTGGTGAGTCATCAGGCGTCTCTCATCCACGGCTGCTCTGTTTGTGATTGGGAGGTGAGGCGTGGGGGTGGGGGGTGTGGGCGGAACGAGGGATGCGTAGGAGGAAAAGAGGAGAAGAAGAGAGAGAGAAAAAGATGAAGGGAAAGGCGGGGGTTTCCCTTCAGAAATATCCCTGAACACAGAGCGTCTCCTCTGGGGCTGACAGCACAAGGGGGAGGGGGGCTGCGGAGGTGAGCTCATTTGTATGGGAGCTGTAGAATCTGTGAAGGTGGGCGGTGAAAGTAAAAGCCAGAATGACCATATAGTTACTGCTATATAGAAGAATCTTGAGAGTTATATTTCTCATTCAATCATAGACACTTTAAAGCTTCAGTATGTGATTTACTTTGGTTTTCTTCATGGAGATGTTAGTGTTTTGTTAGTTATAGGCAATAGTTAGGCAGTTGGGCAATAAACAAAAATCTATCTGCATGGAGACAAGCTGCCAGGTCACTTTGGCCAAGTTACAGGCCCGTGGAAGTGACACCACTTACAGTAAGAATGCATGCTTTTTTAGCAGTGAAAACATTTTTAAAAATCTGTAATGTATATTTTCTGTCAGTTGGTGAAAAAAACTACTT
This sequence comes from Boleophthalmus pectinirostris, assembly GCF_026225935.1. Lineage (NCBI taxonomy): Eukaryota > Metazoa > Chordata > Actinopteri > Gobiiformes > Gobiidae > Boleophthalmus > Boleophthalmus pectinirostris. Next base: position 20,501,132 of record NW_026571473.1, read on the forward strand.
AAGCTTTTTCAAACACACAGAACATGTTCTCGTCATTGCCTCCAAATACATTAACACTGAGTACACAGTAGTCATTTGGTGTGTGTTCATGAATATTCATTTCCGTGTCAGTGGACATAATGATATGGCTGATCATATAAAGGGATAAAACCCTATAATTTTGTCTGTCCCTACATAAAAAGAAAGCACATCGTCTGTTTCTTTTTAAAAATGCAAATAAATTATAACTGCGTCAATTTTTTTGAGGTCACTGCCTTTTCTGTGCATTTGGTTTTTACCAAACGCAAAGAAAAGTTCTGACCTAAATGTTGACCACGTACTTACAATGTCTCATAAATGATCCATATAACAGCTGTTTTCTTATGCAAACAGAATCTGTTCTTCGTCCCACATGTGCAGAATCTAAATAAGCATGCAGCATATATTGAAAATGCATGGAGTTCACTGTTATCTAAATAGGTCAGGCATTTGAAAGGTAGCTCAGCATGAGGAGGGGATTCTGCAGATTTTCTCTTCTCTGTGCGCAGGTGACGTAGATGGACTCACAAAAGGAAACCCCAATGCCAGTTCTGGATTGGCTGACTGCGTAAGCCTGTGTCAGAGATTGGCTGGGCTGGTGTAGTGAAGATCACAGAGGAGACTGATGTAAAGCAAAGATTATATATATATATATATATATATATATATATATATATATATATATATATATATATATATATATATATATATATATATATATATATATATATATATATATATATATATATATATATATATACACACACACACACATACATACACTATTCAACTATTCAAGGTGTTTCTCTCAGAGTCAAATCATCAAATCAATACATTTTCTATTTGTTTAACCAGTATGCACCAGCATAAACACTGGACTGGTGTGTGTTAGATCAGTGGTTCACATCATTTACACTCCAGAAGAAACAGTGTTTTTGAAGGGAATGAACTGCATGATATGATACAGCTGGAGGCATCACTGTGGAGCATGTGGCTTTTATCCAATCATATGAACAGCCAAGATATTGAATCAGTTTATCGAACCAGTTATTTGAGATATTATCCAATTAAACTATGAAGTCCTGCTGTTTTGGCTATTAGATGAGAAGGCTAGTTAATCATTGGAGACATTTACCTTTACACACTATATTTCCAGCAGTGTGCAAATCAGATTATGCTGCAGTTCTCATAGATAAACCACACACATACATAGACAAAAACTGTGAAAGTACTTACTAAACTCAAGGGGAGCAGAGTCAACTGAAGGCTAGCAGTACTAATTAAAATAGAAACTATGTATTTTGTCATCTGCACAGCTCACTATTTACATGCCACACACATCAGTTTTCAACTTACATAAGCATACTGATACACAGTTTATTAGCAGTTACCACAAGCAGTTATCACAAGTGCTGAAAACTAGAGCAATGGTTGTTTAGTTATAAAAATCGTCACAGTGTTGCCACGTCACTGAAGGCTGTTTCATAATTTACCTTGAATCGTCTAATGTAATGTCGATCATTCTGTTCTTTTGTCCCTCTATTCTCCTGCAGTTCACACCACACCTACACAGTAAATTCAAAAGTGTTAAATTCACGGTTTTGGTGTTGTGAGTAAAGTGAAAAAAAATCTAGATATGTTTCAACATAGTCAAGAGTTATTGCAACTATGACAGTGCTGTAGAGTAAAATAATTAGTTCACAGTATTGACATAAAATGAGTAGTTGTTGATTCACAGTGTTAACATCAAACAGTTCAGTAAATATACAAGAACTGAGACCCAATGTTTCCAATTTCATTGAAGTTTAGCCTCAAACAGAAACTTAACTGATCTTATTGATGAAATCAGGCACAGACATGTGCACGCACACACAAGCACAGACACACACGCACACACACACACGCACAGACATGTGCACGCACACACACGCACAGACATGTGCACGCACACACACAGACATGTGCACGCACACACACACACACGTACACACACCATACTTTGTCTCCCACATCTACTTTGGTTGGTTGTTATCTCACAATCTGACAATAGTTAATGTTCAGTCTAGAAGTCATGGACGCCTATAAAAGGACACCAATCTCCCAATAGACTCAATCTCTTCTTATAACCAGAAAAAATGATCAGCGTCTCTCACAATTGTTGGAAAATAACTTCTGATGGGATGTTGCATGAAGGGTCAGGATGTTGGTTGGTTGTGTGTGAGTTTGTATGTGTAACCTGGTTACCATAGTTTTATCTTGCACTCTGACCTTGAGTTTTAATATTAGTCACTATTAATGTAATTAATATTATTCACTTTTAATGTAATTCACTTCATATAGTACAGCAGTACATAAGTCAACTCTTTTCAAATATTGTTTCTATTTAAAAAAATCCTGCTTATTCCCATAAGTAATGGAAAGCCTGAAAGTTCTGCCTCCTGCCGATTTCAGGTACAGTGAAGAACTTTGGTCATAGCAGCTGTTTCCCTCTAGATACAAAGGTCATCTTGGGCTTAAATTGAAGCTTATGAACATGGGACATTTTTTATGTACATTTGAGGCAGTGATATATGCAATAAAATGCTTGAAAATGATCACTTTTGATGACAATTTGTCAGGTGGACAGACATTTTTTAGTCTTTTAGGATATGTTGAGGGTGATATTTGACAGTAGAAAGGCAACAAGCCCCAAAATATTTTTCTGCTAGTTTCCCCCATGTGTCAGGATACACCATGCCAAATTTTAGGGTTATTTGACCATGTATGCGGTTTCAGTACCTTAATATTTACAGTTACATAATTTCGCAAATAGCTTTTCTTAAAAAGTGTGTTTTTTGGGCCCTGAGACCAAACGGGGCCGAGTTGGGGTTGGTCCCTATCAACTCGTTATGGCCCAAGATATAATATAACAGGAAATAATAGTGAAAAAAAAAAGGTAGCAAAAAACATCCTGAGGGGTGGACCTGGCTCCCGGCCTATAGTACTCATGTTTGGTATTTTCACAGTGGGAAGAAAGTACAATATCTGTAAATAGTGATTCAAGTAAACGTGTTAGGTCATAGTAATGCATTACGCTTCCTTGTGACAGGCCTGCCCTACACGGGTCAGATTACTTTACCTTTTTCAGGACACTCTGCAGTTAATTTAATTCATAAAAATACTAAATATATTTGGTCTGATACTAGTAGTAGTATTAAGTAGTAAGCTAACTAACTTACCTGTGACAGTCAATGTTGCTGTCACTGATGTCCATGAAAATTGGGTAAAATAGCCACAAATTATACTAAATTAAGAGTAACGTTACTTCCAAAAAAAAATATTTCTCAAGTCTAAGTAGACAGTAGAAGTCCTACGCACAGACATTCCACGGTTGCCAGTAGTTGCATATATAAACCCCAACATAGGAATTTTCTGCCATTCTCTGTCTGTGCTCCCAGAGGCCACATTTCACCGCCTGAAGCTAAGCTAAGCTAACAGCACAAAGTTAACAGTTAATAGCGTTTGTAGGAACTGGAGAGCGCTCTTAGCGGCTACTCTGAATCTGAGCTGTCGGAATTCCCGGTGTTTCTGCAGGATATACATCACGGCCAGTGGGGACGTGGTATACGCTCTGTAGCCTAGAGTGGACTGGGCACCAGAGGAGGTGGAATCGTCTCTAAACAAGGACTAAACCCGTATTTGACCAGGTCTAACCCGACACCCGCATACGCCTAAACCAGGTGAGTCCCGCTCTGCCTCTGCTCCGTCTCTAGGAGACCGCAAACAGCAGTCAACAATCTCATGCAGCCCAGATCCAAACGCCCTCACACGGCCCTATCTCTGTATGCACCCGGTACTGATCCCCCATTTCCAAATGAAAATCTAATGGCCGCGACTTGGACCCGCGGTCTACACTGAAGTGAAGGGCAGGTTAGCATTCGTTAGCTTAGCTCTTCCAAGTTTTCACCGCTGCATTCATTCACTGTATTCACATTTCTTTTAATAATAGCTTATAAACGTGCACACTTTTGTGTGGTGTGTTGGGATAGGATATTGTACCAAGTGGAGAATTATTAAAATTAATTGAATCAAAAGGTTAATAGTAGAGCCCGACCGATATATCGGCTGGCCGATATTATCGGCCAATATGGGCACCTGGAGACATATCGGCTATCGGCCGATATGCTTGCTGATATGGGCCGATATTTCACGTGGGCATGTTATATCTCGTTATAAAGCTTAGACTCTCTACATTATGTTCATTTAATCCAATTTACAGACAGATAAATGTCCTAATATGTGGCTCCGCATCAGTATTTATCTACGGTGTAATTTTTTTGTGTCTGTGTCCGTACTGTCCCTGAACACGCCACCAGAGTGACGTCACTTCACTCGCGTGTGTTTGTTTACACCGGCAGCGGTGCAACATTGAGATTATATTCTTTTTCGGACAATCGGTTTGAGTCTGGATTAAAAGGACATTTATTAGTGCAGACTTGTGATGTGAGGAGGAGCCTGTGTGAGCGTTGGAAATACATCGACTTTGAAGCTAGTTTAGGTTTTGTTAGCAATTAGCTGCTGTAGCTCCCACACATAAACAGGCTGTTTTCTATTGGTCTAATGTAAAGTGACTACATTGGCCGTATATTTGTTACTGGACCTGCATTGATATGTAAATGAGCTGTGAATAGACGTGTGAATGATCCACATTTATGCATATAATTAATTACCGCGGTGCGCACGTTTTTACGGCTAAAGGCTAATAGCGATAGTTTACTAGCTAGGAGTTATGGGTCGGTCGCGATCGAAGCGGCTCTTAGATCCGGATCTTTGAAGCGAACAACGGGAGCATGTTTCTTATTAGGAGCCGTGTTTTCTCTTTTTCTCACTTTTTCTCTTCATGCCGCATGTAGACCCGTAGTTTGACAGCAGCAGCGGCTGAAAACGAAACTTTCAGAAATCTGCGTGTGCATAGGATAAAAAAAGTGCATATTTGGCTGCAGTTCAGCATAAAATGAATAAACCAGGACTAATCTTGGGCTCGAGTGCAGGAGAAAGATAGAAACCGAGTCCCGACACTCAGTCCTGGTTCAGTTCTGGTTTAGTCCTGCTTGCAACAAAACAATCTCAAGAGTCGCTTGGGAGCCGAAAGAGCCAGCTGCTTTAGTGAGCCGAGCCGGTTCTCCAAAAAAAAAAAAAAAAACTGGAATACCCATCACTAGCAGTGACAGTAACAGTAGCTAGAATGTGATGCAAAAATGCCATTTGGCCAATCTACTGTATGTAAATATGATGTAAAGAGTCAAAATAACAATAAATGTTGCCTAAATAAACCCAATTTAGAATTCACTAGAACCAAACCAAAGTTTTTTAATCAATTCAAGATTTACAGTGAATTTTTACATCACTAAATATATCGGCGATTATATCTGCTATCGGCAGCCCCAACTCCCATTATATCGGTTTCATATCGGCCACAACAAAATCCATATCGGTCGGGCTCTAGTTAATAGTATTCTGTAAAAAATAAAATATCTTCAAGTATAATGTCTTGCCCAATGTCTTAACATCTCATTCTATTTTCATGATTAATGGCACTTAGGTGCTTTGTTTCATGTGGGTCTTGCATTTAAAAATAATATTTTCTAAGAGGCTACATTTTTTTCAAATTACCCTTCAAGTTATTTATTTGAATGGTTCCTGTATACAAAAACATACAGCTCATGCAACAGAATAACCTGCTTAATAGGAACAAAGAAATAATTATATATGCACCATAATATATTTACTTTTTAATTTTTATTCAGCTCATTAAATATTGCGTAGCCTGTTTTTTGAAAGGTGGTTACTTGAATATGTTATATTTATTCTATTCTATGTTTTATTTTACAGATCGGATATAGACACATTTCTGGCTGGTTGAGCCTGGACGGCCTTTCTACCTGTGACTGAAGTGGGAAGGACAAAGCTTTTTTATGTCATTGTTGACCTGGCTGAATTTGGTGAACACTCCAAGGCACTTGGTCCTCAGACTCTCACAAATTTTGCACCTGTATTCAAAGAACTGTCTACAACATGGACGTTGGATGTGTCAAAAGAAATCCCAAGAGTGAAAGACTGACTTTTGAGGTAAAAAGTTTCTGCAGTGTTAATGTTTCATAATTAGCAGGACTGCCTATTGTGAACATTGTTATGTTTATATTATGGAGAGAAGATCTTGTTTGAAACAGTCAGGCATGCTTCTCTCATTTTTGGAGATGAACATGCCTGAATTCCATTCAAAACAAGATCTTGATTCATCGATCGACTGCTTGCACTGAAAAATCAACTTTAAAAAAATAAATGACAATCATTGTGACCAGCTGTTGAGGGCACAGAGAATTCCTGCTGTCAACTGGATTTTGCAAAAAATAGTATTCTGTCATATGGCCTATTAGTATCGCAAAGCGATGCTCCGAGTGGCCAAAAAATGAAATGGCGCGATGTGACTTGCCCGTAGTGACCAGGGACCCTCAGCATCACGTAGCAATGCGCCAGAGGTTTCCGAAAATGTATAGTTTGTCGGCCAAAAAAAAGTGGAACATTGTTCTCGTATCGGTTGGTTATTCTCCTAACCAACTCACCCATTTTTCACCCACTGAACAATGATAAAAGGCCTGAAATTTTGCCATCTGGTAAAACTCGCGCTTCTCTAACTTTTGGCTCTTTTCATTTTCCAAAAATAAATAAAATGGCTCGTCAGCGCCCCCAAACGACTCAATGACGTGGAACATCAAAAGTTATCAAAATTTTTCACACACGTCTTACGGTCTCTGAGCAGTGAAGCAACAAAAAATGCACACAATTTTGGAGATTTACAAATTGCTCCCATTTGCTCAAACGAACTCCGATTTCAATGAAATTGGAAACAGTTGTTAAACTCTCTGCCCTGAAGCTACTTAATGTGAAAATTATTAATTTGGCGCATTAGCGCCCCCTATAGATTGAAACAAAATTTAATATGTGAGAAAACCATTTGTTCCCAAATAGTTGTTCAAAAGTTTCTGAAATTTAGCACAAAATTCCATTTTGGCATCCTGATCCAAAAGTCAGTAACACCCATGTCATATTTTTTATAGCGTTGCCATAGCGATGACATAAACTCTCCATTGGTAAAATCTACAAATTCTGGCACAAACTTTGGCCGATTTCATTCAAATTTTAATCGCGGGTTCACACATAAGAAAATCTCAGGTGGGCGCAATAGCGCCCCCTAGGGAAATTGCATGGTAGTGCCAAAATTTACTTTATCGTTGACATATAAAATTTGGTACACAGATTCATGACATGGTCTCGATCAAAAAAGTCTAGGACGACCCCATGCCATTTCCCCATCGTGTTGTCATGGTGACAGGCTAAACATCTGACCTCGCCAATAGGACGCCCAACAAAAACTTTGGCGTAGCCAAACCAAATTTGGTACACAGATGCATCATGGGAATAGGAACAAAAAAGTATATTACGTGGTTGCTAGCCAACCAACAGGAAGTCAGCCATATTGGATTGATCGGGCGACCTGGCGACGAAGGCACAAATTCCTGTCCTCATACTTGAACGAACTCGTCCTAGGGCGTTTGACCCAGACTCACCAGAATCATTCTGTATCATCTAGACAAGTGGGACATTAAAATTTGTTAAAAGCTTTTTAAAAGGTCAAACGGTGTTGCCGTGGCAGCGGTGCAAATTTCGGGTTTGTTTTTGGGGCTGACCATCAAACTTCGACGCCTGATAATTTGCACAAACTTTCGCCAATTTCACTAATATTTTAACTGTGGGTTCACACCCCGACCCTGAACAGATTGATGTAAGAAAATACAAAAATGGGTGCAATAGCACCCCCTAGAAGGTTAAGGTTTTATTTGTCACAGATATACAACATTTGGCACCCACATTTGTGACATGGTCTCGATTAAAAAACTCAATGATGCTCACACCCCATTTACATTGTGTTGCCATGGCAACAAGCCAAAATTGAATCCTTGCCAATGGGACGTCCTGACACAAACGTTGGCGTAGCCAAACCAAATTTGGTATCCAGATGCATCATGGCAATAAGAACAAAAATGTATATTGTGCAAGCACGCGCGAGGGCTATATTTTAAATTGTGTTGATTGTATGATGTGCATTGTTTTAATTCAAGTTAAGGAATTTTGTGGTGGTTTTCATTATTTTACATTTGTAAAAGGGATTATGAACTAGACTGACCACAGCATTTACACTCTATTTAGTGAAGAAAGAGTTACTATTGAATAATGTAACATGAAGAACACTCTACACTATTCCTACTTCATAAAGTGTTAAATCATAGCAATATAGAGTTATTAGTTTTTCACTATACACTAGTGTAAAAAAAATCTAATCTTAATATCAGTGTCAAATTCAACTATGAGGTGTGTGGTTACATCACTTTACCAGTGTTGAGGCTTCTACACTTTGGAAAGTGTAGTTTAACTAATTTTATCGTGGACCCCATATGACATGGTAAAAGTGTTAAAATTAACAATATACGAGTTGAATTAACACTTGAATTTGCTGTGTACATATACGACACTGTTCTACCTTTCAGTCATCACACCTTTTGTAATGTCTCACATGTGTATTTTTTCTGTACCCATTTGGAATTAACTGTCAGTTCTGCATTGAATAAATATGATAAAATAATGGTGAAATGAATATCTATGAAAAAGTTAGTTTCTGACTTTTTATGTTAAATTATCAATGTTTTCTACCAACTACTATACAGAATATGAATAGAACAGTTTTGTAAGTATGTCAAATGTGTTTTTCTTTTGGAGCTCTTATCCCTGAAAATCTTCATCACCAACTGTACATATCTTGTGCTGCAATCAATAAAAAATTAAAAGAAAAGGCAATAAAGGAGAGAAAAAGTTAAGTGCAATAAGATCCCAAACACTTCCCACATGTGATAAATAAATCCACATTTGCTTTACTTCATTCATTTATTCACAGATTTTAAAACAATTCTAAAATAACAATTTTATTTTGGTCCCTCTAGACTTAACATATATGGAAAGTAAAGGTGTATTATTTTCCCATTTTCTTTTGATGATGAAGCAATCTACCAACAAGCAGTGTAACCTCACAAAATCATTCTATAGTATGACTCCAAAAATACAAAATTTCTTTATAGTCATACTAATATCAGCATCTTTAGAAGAAAATTAGCAAAAACTATGACAACCTGTAGTGTTATTGAAAATATGTAAATCTGATCTAAAAAGGGGAACTCTCATGCAACCCTATGCACAGCATCAATGCATTTGACAGGCTACTGGTAACAACACACATTACCACATTATTTGCTCTGTCTAAATATAATAGGGACACCCATTTAGTCTATTCAGAATTCAGCTCTGTACAAATTAAAATCATGTAGCTGTCTTTAACCATTCATTGAAATATTGCCGAATAGATTTCTAGTGTTTACCTCATTAATGGCAAAGTGTCCCAAGACTGCTAAGGGAGCATGTGACAGAACACCTCCAGCTCTGACTGAGTACACCAAATTAATGGAAAATGGTCTGAAATGGCCTCCCTGGCTGCTCTCCTAGGAGAATCACTTTCATGTATTTCTGTAGTCATTGTGTTCTCTAATGAGAACTGTAGTCTCTATGTCAGGGTCCACTCAGACACAAGAGGAGCCCTTTATGAGGACAGATCTAATGTCAGCAAACTGTGAATAGAGCAACAAGCTCCAAGGAAGCCATTCACAATTTCTGCTTTCTAGCTGAGCAAAAGCAAAAAAAAAAAAAAAAGTCTGAATTAAATTGTAATGCTAGGTATGTTGGGGGGAAAATTGGAGCCTTAATAGCCAGGTCATTAGTGGCATTCCTTGACAATGCTCACACAATGAGCTGATGTGGCTGTAGCTGAACACTATGAAGGCTGTGCCGTAATTGGATGTCAAAAATGTGGCCTCAGCAACAATAAACAACTTTGTCCGGTCATGTTTACAGCTGGAGTGGAGCACTCAGGAGAAATTTCTTGTGAGACGAAAGAGATTGCTGTGATATAGAAGATGAAGTCCATGCATGAGAAAACATGCCTTTTGAAGAGAAAAACATCCACGTATTTATGTTATAATACTTTACTGTAACTGTCCGACTGAAAGCTGTAAACCTGCACAGTTAATTTTAAGAAAGTTAGATATAAATTAAAGTCACACATATACACAGCTATATCTGGCTATACCAGTAAGGCCAGGTAGCAATGAAGACATAGAAACATAGCAACCATTCAACACAAATAAATAATATGTGATAAACATTACTTACAAAAAAAAAAAAAAACATGTTACAAGCAGCCATACATTCAGAAGAATATCTTCTACTTTCAAATAAAAATGGTTCTCACATACAGTATTCAGTGGATCAATTGATTCAAATGAACTATGCTCTCAGAACCATCACAATGAAAACTCAATAAATAAATGGTCGATATACACAAAAAAATCTAACAAAAATATGATATTGGCAAAAATTACTTGAATATTTCTGTGCATTTACTAAGCATTTATTTCACAGATTCTTGCTTATTTTGTATGTACTCTAGTAGGCTGTGTCCGAAAGTGAAGCTGTCTATTTCCTAGTAGCACCAGGTTTCACAGTGGATGACTGAACACATTAACCTGCACTTATTTACTTATATCACTTTTACTTTAAGAGCAGGAAATGAGCTAAAACTAAACACCTCCAACACAATACAGGCACACAGAAAAATTAAATATGTTTAAGAAATATGTTTGTGAAGTAGTACAAACATATATCTAAGTGTACATGAATCCAAACTGAGGGGTATATTAGTAGGGTAAATAGTATTAAAAACATTATTTGGGAAATTAATTTGTAATAGTAGTAATTTTGTGGTGGTTTCAGTCCAGCCTTAGTATACAGAGACATCTAAACAGAATGAGATATCACAGGAGTGACTAGGAGCTCTTAAGCCCTGCTACACTGGGCTGTGGTCAGGGGAGGCATGTGTGGCTGTTACTGTCACACATTCTGCTGCAGCGGAGTCCTTGGTTCGACGAAGGCCTATGTACAGCCTTTCCTCCAGGTGAGTGCTTAGTTTGTCTGTTAGCTCAGCTGATATGGTTTGAGGGCCATACCCAGGGGAGTTAGGGGCCTGGGTAGGTTCATCTGGGGGCTCTGGCAGTATGGAGGACTGTTTGGTTTCTTCATGTTCAGGGGGATCATGGTCTGTGTGAGAGGGTGGAGGAGATGCAGAGGTGATGGTAGCTTCCTGATCCTTTGATTCATCCTTGGTGGCGGTGGTAACAATCTTTGGAGTTTGGGGAGCACTGCCTGTTCCCTCGCTGTTCTCCTCATCGGGCGCGCTGACGATTCGAGGCAGTGTGCTGTGATAGCTCGTGTCTATGGGGTAGTTGACACTTTCGCCTCGTCTAAGAGGAGTTCTTTGTCTCTCAAAAGATGAATGAAAATGTCTGACTCCAGGATCACTCCACTGCTTGTGCCGCTGCCACTGCTTGCGGAGGTGAATCCTTGACCTGTGTTTTTTGAGTGGTGAATCCTGCAAGTCAAACTGGGGATCATGTCGGAGGAATTCATGAAAGAGTGCATCTGTTTTTTCGTCTATGCTGTAGTCTCGTCGATGTAAAGCAGGAGGATTGAATGGAGTCTGAGATGCTTCTCGAGGTATAAGCATTTGACCGTATGGCTGCCAGCTCAAAGAACTGGCACCTGTTTCTATGGGAACTCCTCCACTGGCCCCTGAGAGTTCATCATCAGGGTCCTCCTCAAAGAGATGAGACTCAAAGCTCTCCCCAATAGTCCCAGAGCGTCCCGCACGGGTGAAATTGTGTCTCTTCTCATGAGCTGTTCTGTCCTTGGGGCTGCTGCTGCCACTGCCAAACAGCCTGAACTCCTCAGGGCCGCGACATGGAGCCTCTATCGAGGCATAGCCACTGTCCATCTGCAGCAGTTTACGGGTTGATGTTTCTCCATCACTGCCTCGCTCTGAATCAGTGCTCTCCTGTTTGCGTTTTCTTACTTCTTTCCTCTCCAGTTTTTCATCTGTGAACATAAAAAACTCTTTCTCCTCCTCACCACCCTCTGCCTCGTCTCCTAAGTCCTGGGAGGGGTAGCTGGGCAGCCCCCCTCTCTCAGCCTCAGTGCGCCCTCCCAGCGAGCACACGCTGTCAGCATCACTACACACAGAGTTCCTGTCGTTGTTGCTGCTTTGGTCGGAGGCAGCGTACTGCTCCAGTGTGGCCCGTAGCGTCCAGATGTCTCTGTAAAGTGTCTGGGGGTCCTGGGAATCAGCCATGTCCAAGGAGTCAGGGGTTTCCCTCTTCCCCAGGGACAGTGCTTCATCTTGGGGATCAGGAGATAGGCCAATCACCCCTGGTCCTTCATGGCTGGAGCTTGGTTCCACCATGACTTCCACCTCTACCCTGTAGTATGCACAAATATACGGACACAATCAAATGAGACAAACTAATAAGTGAAAAGACAAGCTAGTGTTTCCTGAACCTGTCATGACTGGTCACCACACAATGGTTTAATGACTAGCAATGGCAGCTGCTGCATGTCATTTAACTGTTGTGATGTCAATGAAAAAGGTTATCTGGGGACTCTAGAATTAACACAGCAAGCGTCATATATTATTATTGGAAATGGGCTTTTAAGGAGGTACTTGTGTTGTCTTGAATCACAGCTCACAGGAAATTGCTTTCATTTATACAAACAAGTACAAATACACAGGAAACACAGCTGTCTTCTAATCTAAAATTCAATCCTAGAAAATAACTACTTAAGAGGTTTTCTGTCATAAGTACAGAGTCAGCCCATTAAATTTAAACTGACTACTTTATCAGCTCTAGTCAATGGTGACATGGCTTTCTATTTCTACTGTAATTATGGTACCAAATTCTCTAGACTGCAATCAACCCTAGGAATAGGCACTTTCAAGTCTTAGCTCTAATACACCTCATCGATGAAGGTCCTATGACCAGTAGCTGAAATTGGATGTTTTAGAAAAATTATAAGTTAAAACATCCAATTACTCAGAAAGATGGTGTACAGTGGGTTTAAAAGCTGCATGACTGACAACAAGTTTATCATTAGCATAGTTTCTATATGTATGAGAGCAAGGCAGCAAAGCAGTGGACAGGATGAATGGCAAGTAAATTAAAGATACCTGCCGAGGGAGGGGGGTGGAGTGGAGGGAGGGGAGAGGAGCCGCGTGCTGGTTTGGCTTGGCCTGTAGGGAACTTCCCGGGTGCGGGCGATGTACTGGATAAGGTCTATGTGGTGTGTATCATTGTCGTCTTGGTCCATGCTCTCGCTGGCTGCTCTCTGGCGCTGGAACTGCCTCCTCTTTGGTGACCCTAAGGGGATAAAAGTAATGGGTGACAACATGAAGGAGTGCCAAAATAAAATTCAAAAGAGCGCTGCATCATCTGAGGGTATTTTGTTGAATTTTCTTATGCTTTTGTGTATGGATGAGACAGGCTGATAAGCAGCAGGGAATCTCTCGGGGTTTAAATGACTTGGACCGTTAAAAATATGCGTCAAGGAGCCATCTGTTGTATGTGAGAGTGTGAACAGTACAGCATATCCGATGCTGAGCCACCTCACAGTTGGGTACTTGAGCCTCACGCTTAACAAGAAGGGTCTGTTTACCATCATGAAACCCCTACTGTCAAAACAAACATTTCACGTTTCACTTGGAGATGATAGTTCAATATAACATGCATAGAACAGTGTATAAACAATTCCAAGAAGACAGTTTTAAACATTACATTAAAGACCTCACCTCTTGTGTCCAGACTGGAGGCTCTCTGGCTGCTGTCCAGCTTCCACTTTTTGATCTTCAAGTATGGACTGGCTCCCTCCAGACTGGCATGGCGCCTCAGTTTGGTGAAGAACTGCAGCATGGGCCTCTGGCTCCCTGCTCCGCTGATAACAGGGGGGGTGCTGGCCCCCTCATGAGGTCCCTCAGCGACACTGCTGCTGCTGCTGCTGCCCAGGGCCACTGCTGTCATCATCTCAATCTGACCGAGCAGAGAAATGTGTTTAGAAACACTGGTCAATGATGTGTGTGTAATCGGCTCTGACAGGGAGGTGAGGGCTGTATATCACCCTCCCCTGGCGATATGATCCTCCCATGTGCTACCTGACACACAGGCTAGAAGACTCAAACATAGAGATTTCTTTATATACAAGTCATCTCAAAAAATATATTTGTCTTAATAAACAGAATATTTATCAGATACTCATGGACAAAGTATAGGTGCAAAAACAAATCAAAACATGAAGTGCTTTAAATGAAATATGTACTACAAGTGATTATATGACCTGCATTACATTCAATGATTCATATGCCACAACACTTGGCGTTGAATGTCACAGACTCTATTACTCATCATTTATTTATTACAGTTGACAGTAGGATTACACACACTGCATTTAGTCACAGTAATACAAACTAATCAATACATATTGTTTATAACTTACAGAGCTCAGGTGTTTGTCCTTGGGGCTCAGTGCTAAGGTCTTCTGGTTGAAGTTGGTGTCCACCACAGAGTTAAGAGCATCTCCAGGCAGTGCACCACTGGGGCTCAGACTGGTCAGAGCTGTCTGTGGCAAGGGGCACAGCATCGGCTATAGGCAGAAAACACTGGTTTAATTTTGAGCATTTTCACATGCTCTTTTTTTTTTATCTTTCACTTTGTTTCTCTTTTTGCAGTTGTAACATTTAATTAATTACTATTATTTTAGGTCAGTTTGATGCCAAACACAAATCTTGACAAAATCTTGAGAACAAAAAACATATATATACAGACTAATTCAATAGGGTTACATTTCTTGTTCACTGAGTATTTTTTCTCTTTCTTAGCCCATAAACCTTTGATCAAATAAAAAAATGCTGGTCTGTGCTATACACAGGCAGGGACCAGTGCTCTCTATGTTTTTAGCTAGATTAGGTTGATACATATCCGTGCCCTGACCTAAGTAAATGATGCTCTAATTGGCCCCTGTCAGGACTAATGATGCATCAGACCCTGTAGCGGGTCGGGTTGTCACCTGGAAGATGGAGAGTGCGGATTTGGCGGGTGGGCACATTGTCATGGTGATGGTGTTTTCGGCAGAGTCGCACTCGTGGATAGTGACAATCTTCAAAGCTGGAGCTGGGATGTTGAGGTTTGTGAGCCGTGCGTTCTTCAGGTGATGAAAGTCACCTTCCGTCAGAGTGTACCTGTGACACACAACAGCAGCACTGGTTAAAGAGTAACTCAACATTTAGCTAATGTTTTCTTGCACAAACTACCAATGCTGGAAAAAGTTAGAAAATGGACAGAACTAGAAGGGGCAAGTTTGGGGGTTGTGCCAAGCAAAATGGCCAAGTTGGATAAAGAAAAAAACATGTTTTCAATAAATATATAAATAAATGACAGTATTATGGGAGTATAAAGGCTTTACAAAGTCTTTTATAGTCCCATTATGGTTGCTATGCTCAGTGTCGGGTTTTTGCATTGAGATTTCTGGCTCTGACAATTTGCACTTCACTCCCATTTTACACTGCATTTTCTTGTCTAACAAGAGTTTCAAGACACCCAACAAATCTTCCATATGCATATTTTGATAAAACAATTTATATTGTGCCAATAGAACTACTGCACAATGTACAATATTACAGAATATACAAATATACTTCAGAACATAATGTTTACAAAGCAGAGCTCTTTTCCCAGGACAGGAGTGTACACATCTGAAGGAAAATACAAGTTGAATCTAGAACCACCACAGCTTAACCAGATTATGCATTTAGCCTGCAGAGGAATTCCTTCAACAACATTTGCATATGAGGACCAGGCACAGTTAAGAGAAAAATAGGGCAGTGACTTGTTTACAATCAAATTATTCAAAAGTTACTTTAAGAGGTAAGTATGTTAAAATTGTACAGATAGATGTATGGTGCAGTTGTTTATACCTGCGTCCTTTTTCCTGAGCTTTCTTGCTGTGATCAAACAGTGCAGCTTCGTTGAAGGACACACGGCGGCCAGTGGTGCCTGTGGACAGGAAGCGCTCAGTCTCCTGGTCATGAGAACTGGCCATGGACAGGCAGTCTGATTCATCCACCCTGATGGTGATTTCTACAGACAGCACAGGAAGGCAGACAGAAGAAAAGAGCATTCAATTGAAACAGTAATTTAGTTGTATTTACAGTAAACATAACATTCCCATTACACTTCACTTGCGCAGTGTTATCCCTCAAATTTCACTAGCTGTTTAAGTGTTTGGCAAGCTTTCAATCCATGTGGGTTTCAAAAAATGATTGAAGTGTATGTTTTAGGAAGATCACAAAATTTTGTGAAGTGTGGTGCCAAATTGATGGAGCATTTGAGTGCATCACCTTTATTGGACAGTGCATTTACAGCCTCCAAAAGTAATCTGGGTATGACAGAACTACTTTAGTTAATTGAATTTGGATCACAAAAGTTTCATAGAATAGATTGTACATTTTTGCTGACTAGATAAAAATATCCCTGGGCTTCCATTATTGCTCTCCTCATTGTGTCACTTTGTCTATTTGGCTCTCCCTCTCTCTATGGTTCTTCCCTTGTCTCTTACCATGGGTGGGATGCGACTCTTCCATGTAGGTGGTGGTGGTTTTCTCCGGGTCATCGCTGGTCCTGAGGCACACAGGGACATTTAGATCAATGGCCTGACATGTATTACTCCTGATGTCTGTCTTTCATCTGATTGACCCGTCTGCTGGGGAGCCACCAGGACGACTGGTCATCATGATCAGTGCCACTATTTGACCTTTCTATTGCGCCGCAGATTTACCTGGCCTTCTATGTAAACAAACAGCGTAGCCAGACAACCACTAGGGCCACAAGACTGGCATTCATTATGCTGTTTGACTAAATGGTTGAGTAATCAATAAGGACCTAAATCATTGCCAGGAACTTGATGACCTTGAGAGCTAAGGGGCCTGTTCAACTGATAGCAAGCTATTAAGCAGATTGCTTATTTCCAATTTTCTCTAAAAGAAGAGTAAATTATAGGATACATGTTTAGCACACTGCCTCTAATAGAAAAATAATTATTAGATTTCTTTTCTACACCATTAAACAACAAAGGGCAATTCAACAAGTAGATGGTACTGATTTCTTTTACCCCTTTTTAATGGGTTGCAAAATGGAGAACCAAAAGCAATGCATAGTATTGTCTTAGCTCATTACCCTCACATTTAGCTATTTTGAGCCTAATGAGACTATCTTCAATAGCAAATCCTCAAGAGTGCAAACAACAAAATAGGCTGCCTAAAAGACAGAAAGAAAGTTGCATAACAGTTAACAGAATGCAATCACCTGCTTTTCAAAATTCAAATAAGAACATTAAACAGCTGTCAGATTTAGTCGCCATTTGAGCATCATTGCATTCTTTGGCCTTTCACTATTTTCAGAACAGTACTAAAGCATGTGTTGCTAAGGAGAGAGTTGTGCGATTGTCTGTAGTTGCCCTTCATTTCCTCTGTGGCTCCTGGTTCCCTGCGCACTGTGGATGTGTCTGGGTTTGTGCACACAGAGCTGGCCTGAGATGCTAGATTAATCACCCCGATGGCTGCTATGAAATCTCATTAGACTCATCATTTGTACCAGTCTGCCCCATTCTCTGCTGCTCTGCCATAGTCCGCCTTGTGTCCTCACAGCCCAGCCTCTCTGTTTATCTGCATCTAGCAGCTGTATATTCAACTGTATGTAGTTATTTGTGCTGTTGGAGAGTGGGAGAGACCGCCTCCAGTCTGCCCATGTTACTGTTCAATGAAGGAAGATAAATCATAAATGAATGAGTAGGACTAGTGAATGCATCTCCACCTGTGTTTTCTTAACAGCCCCACAGGGAACATGGCAATCAAGCACTTTCTTGCTTTAACATGTCTCTGTAGTTGCCCATATGATTACATAATAATAACAATGCAGTTATCATTTATTGTCGAGAGGGTATATTAATGCATAAAAACAAAGGCAACCAAGGATAATAAGTTTGTACTCTAATGCAATTATCAACAAAACGTAATATACAAAACCATGTGTACACTGTAATGTAAGGTCAAAAAGAATCAAAACTGAATTTCAAAGGAATACAAATTTTATCTTTTATCATTTTCTATGCTATGTAAATTTCAGGTGGAAGGACCAACACCTGTTCCATGGAGATGTTAATGCTTTCCCTGGAATGTTCATTACACTTATCTACCTCTATGGAGAAAAGCAGGCATATTTGTATTTTTTAGCAATAAATATTTAATGAATGCAATATCTCCATGGAGAGATTACAAATTACATATTGCACCTTTAAATGTATGAGTATATCTAAGAGCTTAGTCATGCACTTTATGAACCAGAATGTGTTTAGATAAACTTTAACACAAAGTTGGGCCTCACCTCGCACAGCATTTGCCTCCATGATAGCAGCGGCGGCAGAAGATGAGGAGGACGGACGTGACAGTGAGAGTTCCTACCAGAAAGATGGACAGAATCACCAGGAGGAGCACATAGCCGTTTCTCTGCTCCTCCACTTCAACTGCGATCTGCAGAGAGAAGAACCAGAGAGAATGTAATCCTATAGAACATTTCATTATAATACCATGCACTCTATAAGACCACAGTTTGACCAACACTAAATGGAGCTTCAACTGCAGTATAATAATTTTGTCTGAAACACATGTCACAGCCAGTAACATTCACAATGTGTGAATAAAGCTACAGTTTCTATTTTGCCATGAAAGAATTGATTTTACTTCTTTCCTGAGACCACATTTTCTCTTTTTCAGGCATGGTACTGATGGATATGCATTCTTTATGTGAGCTGGGTTCGCCTCTAAACTTGGCCTTGTGGTATCATCTGCTTGTCTCCATGGAAATAGGTACATTTAATGCCATGTTGTGGAACTTCCAGTCAAGCAGTGCAATATCTCAATGGAAACAACCAGATGGGTAACTTTACCAGAAAAGTTGTATAGTGCACCTTTAAAGCTGAATGTCTTTTACCTTCCTTTCATAATAGTCTATAATTGATTCCTTTCTTGGCTCTACCTTCTCATTACAAATAGAGTGATATTTATATGACAGGAGGCTGTCTTTATGATCTACGTAGACTGTGTGTCATACGTGTTAATGAACCCTCCAGTCTGACGTCAGGTTGTAATGTTGCTACACGGGGGAAATGAAAGATAAGATTAGAACCCAGATTTAATTATTGGAAGTCCAGGTCAGGATGTTCCCTATTAGCCAGTCAATCGGTCAGACGAGCACAAGGGGGTAAGCATGGGTTTGGCATGTAAACACACAAGCAGATGCCGGAAGTGGTTAAAAGATGATAGGTGGAAAGACTTACCGTGGAGTTTTCTGGTAGGATGTTCCATACGGTAGACTCATTGCTCATGGTCCAGGCCAACTAGTGAGTCGCCCTGAGTGACAAGAACATAAAAAACCTTCAGTGGTTAGTGATGATGAGAAAAACATTCAAATAATTAAAGTCAAGTCTTCCTCGTGAAATAACACTTTGCTATCATCATGAACTTGTCTTCTTCACAACTCTCTGACTTCCTGTTACCAATGCCAAGCAATAAATGAGGGTCCGGTACTAGTACAGTGACTTGTGGCCCCCTGTGGTTGTAACCTCTTTCATCATTTAACCATGACAGCTACAGTAATGTTGTCATTTGCTTGTTTAACTTTGCAATATATTGTACATCAAGTGATCTCATCTATCTATATATACTGCATATATCTACCATAATCAGAACAAGACAACTTTGTTTCTTTACAAACTTTTAGCTGAGATGCTGACTGAATAATTAAAATGGCAAGTTGAGAGTGATTGATCATCTTCAGCAAATCATTTGTTCTTCTTCTTCTTTCTTCTCTCTGTCACACCAAATAACTTCCCTGAGCTGTGGCTAATCTGGTATGACAGTCATGTTGGAATTTGCCTTAAATTTAGCACTTATGTCAGATGTTGTTTCTTACATAACCATCATAATTTATCCAGGATTAGGACTGGCACAAGGATGCCAAGATGATGGTGCAGTATTGCTAATAACAAAATATTAATAACATGTCAAATATCAATTACAGTAAACACGTACTACTTAAAGCTGCACTATGGAACTTGGTTGGTTGGTTCTCTATAGCTCTAACCTGTTACTCGCTTGTCTTCATGAAGAAAGATAAGTTTAATGCTAAAGTCTGGAACATTAGAGATAACACAATACAAATCCATGGAGACAAGCAGGCTAACAATCCAACAGAAAAGTAACATACTGCATCAAACAAGAAATCATGTTGCATCCTAAGTGAAAACATTTCAAGCCAAGTGTTTGTTTAGTTCCAGCTTGTGCAACATATCCAGCATCACCAACACCAAAGATACAAATGTTATCACCTCTTTGCCTGTAGACCATCATCCATAATCCCACATCAACCCAAAGAGTCTATGTTTCACCAGGCAGTAGCCACCCACACAAATGCAGTAAGGCTTGGAGAGGGGAGAGAGAGAAACAGGCAGCCGCTCTAACAACTCAGTCCCACTACTGCTGCTATGCGTTTTGCTTGTGTAGATCATAGCCATTAATACCTTTACTTCTGCACCAAACGCCCACACATACACACACCTAGATGGATCCACACAAGCAGCAGGGGAGCAGCATACTGGATTTACTCCTTCCTGGTTTCACCACTATTTGGCACTCAACTTTAGCAACACGTTAGCTTTGCTTGAGCTATACTACAAATTCTCTGAACCTGGTATCCATAGACATAAAAAGCTCCGACCAGATTGCTTCCTTCTACTTCTGCCTACCCTACATCCTGCTTTCTTCTTTGATCTTACCGTGATGGTGGGCAGCTTGCATGCAGCTCTGAATATCTGTATCAGTCTATAAGAGAGAGAGAGAATGAGGGAAAATCCTCTTCAGCTCCCGTGCTGCATCCTCAGTCCTCTCTGCTGCCAACTGAGCCGGAGCAGCAACTCTGTCGGTCACACTTAGGGCTGGCCCACTGGCCTGAGGGCAACAGGACAGCTCTGGTACATATCTGAAACAACATAACGTGAACCAGTAGATTAAAACATATTAAACAAGAGAATGTGAGGTGCACAGAAGCCGTATTCATGTTTCACCATATGGCTATAACGTAGCTATAATTGCTAAAAATTCTACTGCCTTTTTACTGCATGGTACTTGTCTTTCGATGGCATTATTGGGCAGATGGTAAGACACGGGTGTCCCAGTAGCACTGGCTCGTCCAGTTAACAAGAATAAATATTTTCATGAACAATCCCTTCGTTTGTGGCTATGCTGTTACATTGTGTCTAAATCATGTGAACAAAACACCAAATCACCGTTCAAAACTATAAAACCTATTCCTTGTACGAATGAAAAAGAATCACCGCGTTTCTGGCTGTTACTGCATTTTCTCGGAAGAAAAAAATAAATAAAATAAGCATCGACCCAAGCATGTTAGGGCCAAATTAGGTTAGGCTACATGATGCGCACAAAGACTAGATGAAAGAAAACAAACAAGCTGTTAAAACGCAGTAAAAATATTAATAAAGATGGCATGTTGACATTTTTCAGTCGCTAATTCTTTTCAAGAGTCCGCTTTCTCCGACAGAGAAAAGGTAGAGCCACTGCACGACTGGAGATGGCTGCAAAAGCACAATGAACCCACTAACCTCCTCAGTCACCGTCCCGGTCCATGAATCGTAAACAACTGCACGCTCTCTGGGAACACTTTAATGTGGATTTTAAGCCTAAAAGTATTTATGAATGAATCCCCACTGTTTAGGGCACGCCCACCGCCCCAGTCAGAGACGCGCCACGTGACGCAAGAGTGAGGTAAAGGATAAAGGCGAGTGACTTAAGGCTCCCACAAACTCTCTTATGTGTGGACAGGGTGGGTTCAAGAACTTAACTCTTGTGATACATGAAATGTTTTATTAATATTATAGGAATAATGGCTTCGCTCAACTGCCAAGAGCATATCATGTGCACCTGCAATTTATTATAAGCCTTATCTGTTTAAGACTACTGTTTAGGAGATGTGAGGTAGCCTGTCTCAATATGGATGGATATGGTTCAAATTAACATTATATTTGAATGTCTTACCAGACGTAAAGTTTCTAGAAAACACCCTCCTGCACTTAACTACCATTCCTGCAAAATGCCCCAGTGTTTTGGCGCCATCTACTGGTGGTCTGTAAGACTTGCAGTCTTATTTGGACTTGTGCAGCATTTTCGTCTTCCTTTGAAAGCTGATTATTATTTTTCGTCTGTTTTGAATAGTTTTATAATCACAGGCTAAATGAAACAAATAGCATATATTCGAATGACATTTTTCTGTGCATTTCTTTGGCCTTTAAAAGCAGATGGTGCAAAGTTTGTCTGCATTCAGCCGTGTCTATAATTGCAAAAATAAATAAAAATAAATATATATGGAGTGAGAGAGAGCGAGAGAGAGAGAGAGAGAGAGAGAGAGAGAGAGAGAGAGAGAGAGAGAGAGAGAGAGAGAGAGAGAGAGAGAGAGAGAGAGAGCGCGCAAAAAAGACTACATTTCCCATGATCTTTTGCAGAGCCGTGTAGCCCTATGGGTAGAGTACCAACGTCCTTGTCCTGTATCCAGCGCACACCGACTGGTTTCACTCAAGGGGAGTTCTGTCATTCACTGAACAGAAATCAAACCACAGTAAAATGCTGGCTGCCCGGTTCCTCCGCCGCTCTCTGCCGGTGCTGAGACAGGCCCGAGCCTACGCCGAGGCCGTCTCTGGAGCTCCGCAGATGTCCTTCACGTTTGCCTCCCCGACACAGGTAGCAAGCTAACGGGCTAGCACACCGCCTATGTCCGTGGCTCATCAGGCCCAGCTACTTGTCCGGTTTTCCTGTGATTTGCAAGAAAATGTCCATATTGTTAGGTGTCGAGCAAATTAAAGGTTAACTACTCGTTAAACGTACAGTACATGTAGCATTGTCCATATAGATTTGATCTAGCGTTAAGCGCCTTCACGACCATTTAGCTTTAGCCGCGTTAGCTGTCATTCAACGTCTTTGAATAACTTTGGCACAGATTGTTCCTTATGAAGCAAATGCACCATAGAAAGCTATGGTATCAGAAGTTACTGTTTTTAGAGCTGCTGCATTACTTGCAACAGCTATCAGGCCAATGCATCAATAATAAGCTGTTAATTTAGTTGGTTGTGTACACATTTTAGTTTTGCTTTAGCCTGCACCAGACCTTCAAGAAGCATTATATTACTATCATCATACTATCATTGTATTCTCTGTGTGTATTTAATTTAAGTATCTCATGCTCACGTATTGTCCTATTTGAAATTTTCCCCCTCAGGTGTTTTTCAATGCTGCCAGTGTGAAACAAGTTGATGTGCCCACCCTGACCGGTGCGTTTGGTATTCTCCCTGCTCACGTCCCAACTCTCCAGGTGCTCAGGCCTGGTGTTGTCACAGTCTTCAATGAGGATGGCTCCTCTACAAAATACTTTGGTAAACTCCCAATCAAATTAAGCCTTGTGCTGATCTTTCGAGTAATACTTCCAACAAGAAGATATTGGATCCTGTCCTAGAACTCACTGTAAAACTTGTGTCTTGTTTGCAGTGAGCAGTGGGTCAGTGACTGTCAATGCAGACTCCTCAGTACAACTTCTGGCAGAAGAGGCAGTTCCACTTGACCAGTTGGATGTTGCAGTGAGTATAATGCATAATTATATAATGTATACAATTTTGTACGATACAGTGCATGCTTTTTAATCATTAAACTATATATTAATCATATCTTTGTCACCATCCAGATATTAACTTGTAATTGGTCAGATTTATAGACAGATTTATGACATGACCCTTGTGTCATGTCATATTTTGCAGTCCTAAGTAAACCAATAGTATTTCTTGGTGTATTATTTTGCAGATTAGTGCATTGTTGTCTAATGTATGGCAGTGTGTATCAGCAAATGTTAAAACTGACATTACATTGACTCTAGTCACACTAGTTGTCAATAGTGGTTGCTTGTAGGGATCAGAATGAATGCAGCCTCTAAATGTCACATGCGTTAGTGTAATTGTAGACGGTACATATTTACAAAAGGGGATTTAAAGATGTTCATTTTGTTAGTTCATTTTGAGCTTTCCCAGGGGATGATCCTCTCATCAATATTGCACTTGAACTCTGAGTCCATATTTAAATGTCATCCTTATTAATGCAGCCCTCTGTTGTATGCAGTAGCTGCAGAGGGCTCTGTTGTGACCTTGACTAGTGCCAGTGTCACTGTCAAGTTGACTACCAGCTAAATGAGTTATTTTCCCCTTGTCGTGTCTGAGTTCACAGTGAAAATGTGCACAGTCCCACACTGTTAATAAGGAAAGAAAGGTCAGTCACTGTTGAGTTATAGCAGATGTGTCAAATCCCCACTGGGAGACCTTTAACTTCCAGCTATGTTTGGCATTTCTCGTTTCTAATCGCTCCTGTGACAAATGGAGCTTTCCAAGATGCGAGGGATTTTCTCTGCTTGTCCTTCACCCCACTTTGAGCCTATTGTCGCCTCACTGTTTTGACTTTTGTTATTCCCAAAAAGGGTTGATTGCTGTGTCATCTATTCAACCCATGACTTAAACATTTTACCATTTGAAACAATTTACAGTAGAGATAAAATTTATATTTTTTATATTGTTCAATTCTCAACCCCCCTTTTTCTCCCAGGCTGCCAAAGCCAATCTAGAGAAGGCCCAGTCCGAGTTAATGGGTGCATCTGATGAAGCAGCAAAAGCAGAAGTTCAGATCTGCATAGAGGCCAATGAGGCCATTGTTAAGGCCCTGGAGTAAAACTGTGGTAAGGGTTTGTTTCAAAGTATGTTTGCGTATATCTTGAATAAGTACAGTATTTAAGCCATAGTAATTAATAAGTTATTTCTATTCCCTTTAGGTTTCTCTGGTTTCATTAATGGAAATCAATAATTCCTGTATTTCCAGCTTCAGTTTGTCTACATTGTATTGTACAGTCATTAAAATAAATTTATTTGGAATTATCTCTGTCTATGTTTTGTGCAAAGGGGGGAAAGCTATAAAATTGAAAGGCATTTGATATGTGTTCTTGAAAAAGAAGGCTTTGTGTAGTTTGATTACCTGCCACCTGGAGGCAGTAGATTGCAAAGAATAGAGAGGGTTCTTCTCTTGCGTCCAGTTTACACATCTCAAATCAGCAGGTCATAGCATTAACCTCTGTGGAAAAAATAATTCAAAGTACTTCCCTGTTATATAAAATACACATAAACCTACACAATACAATAGTATGTAGTTTTTACTCAAAGAACTGAGTCAAATGGTTGCTTACCTGTGGGTAGGAGTTATGTGGAACTAGCCTTTATGTCTGCTCCTGCTTATGTGAGTAATTACTTCACGCCAGGAAAAGTCATTTACTGACCATTTTGTGCAAACTGGGCTTACTACTTTTCATTACCGACATAACCACAAGTGACTACAGGAGACGTTGACCTTACTCTTGTGTTGATCCAGAGCCTTTAAAGAAGAAACCACAACCAGTTTATTTTCAAATGTCAAAGTTGCTGAGGGTTTGGAAAGTGGCACATAATTGGTACTACTGCTACTAATGTGAGTATACACTCGCAGATCTAGGTCAAAATACATAGAAGTGAGTGAATTATGTTTTCAGTACATTTTGACATTCATTTAAAAGCAGCCTGTGCAATTATCTTGATTAAAGCAAAGAACCATATCTCCTCTATAATTGGTAAATT
Source organism: Boleophthalmus pectinirostris (assembly GCF_026225935.1). Classification (NCBI taxonomy): domain Eukaryota; kingdom Metazoa; phylum Chordata; class Actinopteri; order Gobiiformes; family Gobiidae; genus Boleophthalmus; species Boleophthalmus pectinirostris. The sequence continues at coordinate 20,526,986 of NW_026571473.1, forward strand.
GCACATCCAAGTCATTTCAAAGTCTATTCATTAACATGTGGTGTAGACAGACTACGTCTATGGTTGAAATCCATTAATTCCTGACCCTTTTTAAAACCTTCACACATCTTTTGTTCCTGTTTGCTGCCTGACTGTCTCGTTCGTCATTCCAGCTGTGCCACAAACACTCATGTATGTGTTCCCTGTATGAGTCAGGCTCCCTCAGGGCGCATAGACGCAAGAGTGATTGTACAGATTTATGACGGGGCTGGCTTCTTCACAAAATGTCAAGTTCATACCTGACCATATAGGAGATCTATTGAAGTGTATACAGTCTCAGATGTGCCACAGTGTTTTATATTTAAGAAACCTTTGTTTAACCAAAATCTTAATCAGACACAGTGTTCATGTGTGTTTTTACTAAGCACTGGTTTCATACAGTAATTGGAAATGATAGTCTTCCAAACCACATTACATCTAAATATATTTTCTGCATTTTTTTTCTGCCTTCTGAATCATTAAATTTCTCATGATTTTCTTCTCGTTCCAAAAATTCCCCCGAGACTACAATTCTGACAAATGTTAGTGTCTTTGTATAGTAAGTATTTTTGACTGATAATGGTTCCTTTTTTTCCTTTTTAAGTTGGATGAACAATAGTGGACAGTTTTAATCACAGCCATTTTTAAAGAGCCTATACTGCACAAAATTGACTGTTGTGAGCTTTACCTCATCAGAAACATTCCTGGAATTGTTGTTTCATTCACACATGTCTGAATAACCCTTTATTAGTCTGTCTCCATCTCCAAAGCTCAAAATGCTCTGTACCTTATGATGTCATGAAGCTGTACTTTTCAAATGAACAGGTCCTTTTCCCTTTTGTGCAGTAAAGACCAGCAATTCCAGACCTGAATTTATCTAAATAAAAATGGAGTGGAGTACTTCCTGTATTACCACATGACATCACAATGTGGAACAAAGTGTTTTCGGTTTGAGAGAAGACATTTGTGTTCAATATGTGTGAATAAAACAAAACACAACTCCGGGTGTTTTTGATGAGGAAACAGCATTATAACACAAATCAGAAAATAGTGTAATATGGGCCCTTTAATCATAATGAGCTGGTTATGTTAAGACTTTTGGTATTCAGTGTTTAAAAAGCTATTTACATTTGCCTTAGTAACTAAGGTTATTGTAGCAATGAACTTTCAACTATCCTTCAGACAAATTCAAACTGAAGAGTAATATATGAATGAATAAATCTACTGACATACTGCAGACTTGTGAGCTGGCTGGACAGTGCTCTCTCCTTGGTTATGGCAGACTCAACGATGCAGAAGTGGGACATGTGACTTTCGCCTCCTCTGACTTGAAACCCGTGGAGAGTCTCTTTAGAGCTACTCAAACTGAAACCTCTTCATCTCCTTTTATACAGGTGCACTTTATTAGCTCCATAAATTACGGCACACAATTCACACGCGCACTCCTGGCTGACATTATCACTCAATGTTAATGATGATTCAAGCGTTGGACAGCCTGAGAGAACTGCCTATTCATCAGCATTGTTGTGGGAAAAGTGAATTAGGTTAGATGAAAAATGGGACAAATATGGCTTGAAATGGGGTTGTGACAAATACCCTGTTTGTGAAAATGTGTTAAGACTGGGCAGGGCAGCTCCTAAATTATTATCACATCATATTTTGATGACCTAAATGACAGGTTTAATGTTGTCTATTAGTAATGTTTTTCTTTTTTGAATCATTATAGCTATACTGCTATTGTGTGGGTAAATTAAAGTGGGGGTGTCAAGAGGGTGAAAAGCCAATATTTTGTTCCAGTGATCTTAGAAGCTAAAAGATTAATTACATACAATTGAGTAATTTTATTTATTTGTTTTTTAATTTGATATCACTAATGCGTTAACTCTTATACAGGTGTCTCTGTAATTCAAGCTTAAGACCAGCACAGATATATATCACCTACCTATATTCTACCTTTACCAGTTCTTGTGTAAAAACAAAGACCTTTATACAAACAGAAATCAAATGAGCTTGCAGTGCTAGACAAAAGCAAATTCACATTCAGCATCTGTCACTGCAGTCCTCCAGCTTCCTTGCTTCCTGCATTTGCACTTGTGAGGTACGGTCAAGCACAGCTAAGTGTGCATGAAGGAGGTGGGGAGGATGGAGCGTGTACAGTGGCAGGCCTGCTATGAGAGAGCTACCCTATCCGCACAGGAGAAGCTGATTGAAGTGCTGACCTTTTGGTGATGCTGTGCAAAGAGGGGGCCTGTACACTCTCAGTCAGCTGTCAGATACTGCATCAGCCTGGAGTGGGAGTGAGGCCACGACTCCCACCTCCCACCAGTGTCAACCCTGCTTCTCCACCCACCCACCAACCCATCAAAAACACAGAGAAAACCAAGCACAAACATACACCGTACCCCCCTAAAACAGTTTTCTAGTTTGTGCCAGCTAGGTATAACATTTTCTCAAAATAGCACTGTGGCTTTCGGGAGAAAATTGCAAAGCCGCAAACACAAGGCGGTTGCTGCAGAGGTGAGATAATCAGCTTGTGGTAACAGCAAATGGCCCCTGAGTGGAAGGCAGGTAATGATTGTACCAGTGTTTTGTGGGAGAGGGACTGAGAGCTCCTGTCCTTATCTGTGTGTGTGTCTGTGCATATTCACTGGAAATAAGCAGCCAATGGAAAAAGGAACTAGTTTGAACAAGATGAACAAGAACAGGGACATGTGGATGAATTGGAACAAAAGAAGCAGTCAATTTTTTTTCTGAAGTTTTGTTCAAAAAGTAAAAAAGTATATATTGTTATATTAGGATCAGTTAGCAGCAGTACGTATTCCAGCTGCCTTGAGTGCAGTGAATTGTCATAATGTTAAAGGCAGAATTACTGTATTATTGTATACCAGAAATACAAAAAAAAAAAAGACATGATAGCACAGTCACAAGTTAAGCTGATCAAATTTACAGCTGCTGACTGGCATAATTAATAGCTAATTACTGTGAAATTAACAGGGATAACCAAATGAAACAGAAATACTATAATCACCTACTACTAACTGTACATACATAAAATTGCATTAATATGTTGAATTTATCTTATTTTCTTCATCATGAAAACACACTTGTAGTTCTATTTATACATTTATTTGAATTTGTTGATGTCAATATACATCAGCTCTGGTGTTACAGTGGGCTATAATTTATTCATTATTTGTAAATTTCTTACAGGATTCAGTTTGCTGTGCCAACATATTCAGTCCTAGTTCAGGTTAAAAACACATTTAGAAAACAGACGCCTGATCTAGATGTATCAAACTTAAGTGTATTTCCTAACCCTGACTGGAGATAAGTTTAGCTCCTCTCTTTGATGCACACCTTATGCACAAAGAAATACCTCCTCATATCTTCTCAGCTTTTTATGATGTCGAAGTCTCTAATTACAAGATTAAGATGCATATCCTTCAGATTCAAAGGCTAAACTTGAAAACAAAAATTATGTTTGAAGAAAAATCACTTAACCTTGCCCAGGGAAGTGTGATTGTGGCTGTGTGGCATTCCTAAATGGGGTGTTCACAAAGGTTGTGGAGAGTATCATCTGGGTGGGACCAGAGCAGTGTGTGTGTGTGGTCAATATTTCTACATGTACAGGGAATTTTTCATTGTAAGCCGAAGCAGGGGTAAGGTGAGGACAGTGTAGGTCTCATATAAGCAAGGGCATGTACAGACCTATGTTTAGGCCTGATACACAATCTCAAGTCATACTAGCTTAGGTCATGTGTGTTATTGAAGATGCAGCACTCACAGGTGGGGACTCAATGGGCTAGACTAAATATATGTCCTCATGAAGCAGTAGATGTGTTTAGGTCTTTTAAATGTTATCATTAACACTATATTAACATATGCTTTCAAGCCGCAACTCTTCTGGTTCAACGTGTAACTTTAACGTAAACATATACTGTTCAACATTAACCATGAAATATAAATCAGTAATACAGTAATAATTCTGGTGGAGGGTCTGCCTACATTGTTCTCTCCATGAAGATGAAATAAGCTTTGCTTAGATAATGTCACAGTATGGTATTAAACTTAACTACCTCCATCATAACAAGCCTCCATCAGCTGCCAGCAGTCAGATCCATGCAAAGGATGTCCTGCTGACTCTAGGTGTGTATGTTCTTTGAGCAATAAAAACACCTATAATTGAAAGAATGGTAGGTGGATACACTGTGGAACATTTCAGACTAAAATAATATAATCTCCAGGGAGACAAGCATTTTTAAAAAACGATAAGTTACTAAACAGAGTGTATAGTAAACATTTAGTTAAAATGCCCAGTCTTAGCAATCTGCGTAAACAAGAACCAATCTTGTACAACATTTGCTGACTTAAAGCCCCCATACAGTGACAAATGAGCCCAGAGGACAGGTGCAGGGCATCTGCGTAACTGTTCATGTCAGTGCCATGCTACAGGCCTGTCCTTCACATAATCCAAGCAACTTCTTTTCCCCCACTAAACTGCAATTTATCAAGATTTTCCCAACCATAAATGTAAATTATTTTCTGAAAGTAAATTATTATTGATTAGTAGTATCAGTTATTGTGGTAGTAGTAGTAGTAGTAGTAGTAGTAGTAGTAGTAGTAGTAGTAGATTACAGGCATATATAGGGCAAATAGTAATTTCTTGATCAGATTACAGTACAGCAGGCTTGTTCCAGTCTCATGTGGTGTATATGCCAGGGCTTGAGGCATGTGCACTTTGTTCTCTGGGGACTTTTTTACATATATTTCTTTCCTGGATATTGCCCTCAGCTTTACTTCCTGCTCACTTGATATTTCCAAAACAGCTTTGAGGATGTGCCTGGGCACGTGAGCAGGCGTTCACACCTGGGAGCACATGAAATGAAGCTACATGCGTATCGTGATAGAGGTGAGGAGGTGGTGATTACATGGCAGAAGGACAAAAGAGGAATAGTATTAAGGTTCTATAGGCCTCAATCTTTCTTCTGCTGACACTGCATTCGTATTCTGACCAAATAAAAAGGAGGTACCTTTGCATCCGATTATTAAACTAAAATGTGTTAAAGGTTACAGGTCAGACCTTTGAAGAGGCGAGACCGCTGACTTTGCATTTATTTATGTATTTGCAAATGAAATTTAAGCAATTCGAAAACTGAATCATTGTATAAATGCCACATTAATGCAATAACATTTCCATGCAGACAAACTTTAAAAATATGTAACTTAAGAATTTTTAAATTGCAGACTGTAGTATCTGTTGTACTGCAAAATTGTACACACTAAAATAGTCACAGTAAAGCATTGGCATTAATTTGTATAAGTTTGAGTGCAGTTAAACATGTTAGACACGTTTGATATTAGAAAACATTATACACGTTATTGATTTACTGTGGAAGCAGAGAAAGCTGTTAGTTTTGGTGGTAGGTTTAGGGACAGTGGAATCCATTGTACAAGTTGTAGCTTCTTCCACTTTTGGTAAAACCTCTATCGAGTTATCTGTTTCAGTACAGTTTTGAAACTTTCCAACGGACTCAGAGTTTCTTCAACTGATGTAACCTTCCCGAAAACTATGTCAGTTGGACTCATTTGTGAAGTAATTTAAGTTACAGTTTTATTGTGAAAGTGAGACAGCTACTATGGGACAATGATCTTGTGGAGTCAGCCTTTTCTTCCCTTGAATTACATTTTTACACAGAAAAATAGACTATACTACCAGTCCAAAGTTTGGACCCACCCTATCATTATTATTATTATTTTTTTTTTTTTACCTTGCTACTTTCTACATTTAGATGTAACTCACCATTATGTAACCTTTTTTGTCCAATCCAAGTGGGGAAAAATCTCACAAGGTAATTTTAAATTTTTCATGTGTGCACAGTCTTGAAATCTTGTATCATGAGATCTTGTAACGTGCCTTTATATTAATATCTTTTTTTTTTAATTCCACAACTAAGACACCACTTCATAAAACACATATTATATTTACTGAGGATAAGAACAATGTAAATATACTTAACAAATACCTTCTCAAATAAGATCATAAATTGCAGCTTTTTTTTTTTATGCCTACACAAGATTACAAGTATAATGTATATAATGTATTTATGTACTGATTGATTTATTCATTCATTTATAATTTGCTTGCATACTTTAATAACAGTATCTTGAATGGACATAGTGAGGAAGAGGCACTGATCTGAAAGTCAAATTTTACAAGAACACATAAATTCATCACTGCTCTTAAACTCAGAGGGCAAGTGTGTGAACGGGACTCACATGTGACAGAAATCAAAGGAAGCCCAGACACACGTGGCTCCCATTAGAAGACTGTAGACGTGCATGCGCTTCCCTTTAACCTTTAGCGCACAGGCTAATCACTTTGCACTGCAAGGGACGTAGCCTGTCCTCCACTCACCATGGCCTCCAGATCACACGCTTGTTTGAGCCGAGTTGGAAAATATGCTAACGGGCCAGTTTCCACTTAAAGATGACAGAAATAACTTCCTTAACACAACGCAGTATTATAGATTCCAGTGCAAGGAGGCTCATGAGAGTTTTCCATAATCTAAGTGAGGGGACTTGAAATAAAAGCAGTAAATAGAAAATAGAAAATCTTTCATATAGCATAAAACTAAAAGCTGAAATGCTGTCAATAAGCTACTACTCCTAACCTACTAATGTTTTTGAATATACATGGCCTATCTATCTTTTTCTCTCTTTCTTTGAGACTTGTTGGCACCAGAACATTTCAAAGGAGCATTGTTAACTAAATTATCTTAACTTTTATCTGATTTATGAGTAAATTGTTTGATAGATTACTGATATTGTGTTCTCTTTCATGTACTTCATTTTAATGTTTGGTTAGTCTGCATATCTCATTTATCACTAGCAAGTGCTGATAATACTTCCTGTTATTGCATCATTGCCTACTGTAAAACCCATGGTGATTCCTCTGTTGTGTTGGTTTCCCCATCTTACAACACTGCAGCTCTCTACTGCATCAGAAATGTCCAAAGATCAGGTCATTGGTCCATACTTTGGTTTCACTCAGAGCCCAGTGCAACCCTAACTGACTGGCCTGTAGTGTGAGTGTGCTGCAGTAAAGCGTCTCCTGTTGCATATGTATGTGAGTTTGAGTTCAGCCCGGGTCAAAAATGCTCCTGATGACGCCACAGAGCTGGGCCTGCCTCGCTCCTCAAAGGTCATGCAGATAGTTCCATATGGAAGACATGTTAGTTATACGCAGGTGGAGGAGGAACTCAGACGCTGTATTTAAACTAATGTAATGCTATCTAATACTGCCCAATGCATTCATCATTGAGACAGAGGATTTGGAAATGAGCTGGGTGTAAAGATACATAGTAGGCCTAAATTGTAAGAACAACACAATTTATAATTACTCCAATACCACAACTGCACAAAGTAGGAAATTATACACAAAGTTTAATCATGGATTTCAGTGATTTGAAGGATTTGGCACGGCACGAAACTCTAATCATGATATTGTATGATGTTGTGAATGGGGAAAGGTCTTCAAAAAAAAAAAAAAAAACAGGAAGGAATCATTCGCCTGAAACTCACAGACTGATTTTAAACTAACCAATACCACAACTTTTTGAACTGTCAGAATGGAAAATTAAAATTCATGTTAAGTCCCACAGCTATTTTCACTTTTATAATTCTACTCCTACAATCACATCATATGACCTACAAGAAAAAAATCTTTACTGCTAATGACATAATGACCACAGCAACTAATTAAGAGTAGCCTACTCACCACTACCAGCTACTAAAACACATCCACTGCTGATACCACTGTGATTGCAGCAGAGAGACTTGTTCCATTGTTGATTTTCCACTGAACCTTCAGTGACCAATACCATGCCTTCTTCTTCTTAACATCATAATAATCTATGCTCACGCCCATGCCATTACGAGGACACATTTTCCAGTGGTTAAATTGCTCCACATTAAAATAACAGTCCCAGTACGGCATCACATGTGAAGGTCAGGCTATTCTAACAACAATGAGGTCATTTGTCCACATAGGCCATTTATAGTTCAAAGGTCAAACTAATTATTGTTGACATCAGATTGAGCAAGACCAGGAGCTTAAATTAATCTGGTTCTTAATGTGACCAAATACATAATCATGATTAAATATCAGCTAGACTAACTCCTCAACTGATTACTGGGCTATATCAATATATCACATGGCTAATAACTATATATAGAATTGCTTCCAAGAATAACATAATTAGAAATAGAAATGACTATTGATTATTGTTAAATCTATCAAAAAAGATATTTTGGGGCAAGGTCAAAGGTCACTTGATGGTTTGCAGCTTGATATCTAGTGTTCAAATCAAATCCATTTCATGGTTGTGTTTTATTACATGGTATTACTTATTCAAGCTTAGTCTGGTCTTAAAGGTGCACTCTGTAACTTTCCTGGTGCGTGATCCACCCTCGGCTTGTCTCCTTGGAATGCATTAAAATGATCTAATTTACATGTAATTGTAATTGTTTTTATTGCTAAAATAATTTAGCAACTTGAAAAACAAACATCCATGCAGCCTTGTCTTTCCACAGATTAAATTAAATTGGTCACATGCTTGTCTCCATAGAGGTAGATAACTTAAATGACATACTATGGAATGCCCCAAGAAAAGATATAATCAAGATATATATTGAATACTGAACCACATATTCTTATAATGGAACCCGATGATCCATCATGTTTCCATCTGTCTAGTCTTGTGCTTATAATTTGAACTTCTACATCAGGTTGATAACATTCCTTATCTGAGGGATGCCCTTTCTTCAGCGGCATGACTCCTACCCTCATTATACTTTCTTACGTCAAACGTTTACTGCTTCTGCACTCCATAAATCAGAACTAAGTCCCATATCCGACCCATTATGTAATATAGGCTCCTCCACTGCACCTGCTTAGGTAGCACAGTCTTAACAAGTGCCCTAATACATCAACACCACTGTATATTTAGACACAAATGAATATAAACTGTGAACTCAGAGCTGACCAACTTGACTGTATCTAGTAACATGGAATAGAAAGGGCAGAAGTGACTAAACTTAGACAAGATGGTTGATAGATAGGAACTTAAAAGTGCTCTTAAGGCATGTCGATGCACTTTTGTGGAAGATATGATGATGACAAACTATTTAACTGCAAACTACTCAAGCTAGTGCTCCCATTGACAGAAACATGACCACATCAAACTGTTCCCTGTCATGGGCGTTGGGCTGGAGGGTAAAGGGTACTTGTTTATCCAGGCGTTAGAATAGGGAGGGGCCATTCACAACATCTATAATAATAAAATACAATACAATAATGCCCCACCAAGATAATTTGCACCTAGGACTCAGAATATTGTGCTATACTCACTATTTGAAACCAGTATTAACTCAAGCATTACCAATAATGTTGTACTGAATGTGTGTGAGTCCTGTGCATTAAGCAAGACTCACCACCCATCGAATTTGAATGAGTTGTAAGTAGCAGACCACCACAGAGTATTCACACACACACACGCACGCACACACACACACACACACACACACACACACACACACACACACACACACACACACACACACACACACACACAGATACACCACCATATGATGAATGTGCTATCTGTGTACAAAGACTAGAATGGTAATACAGGAAGTGTTCCACTGTGTTTTTAAATTCCATTCAACTTCACTAGAATCATTTGCTTAATTTCAGCACTGGAACTGCCAATTTCTACTGAACTAAAAGTAAAAGATAACTGTTAATTTCAAAATTACCACTTCGTGACATCATAAGGTTGGAACAGAGCTTTTTGAGCTTTGGAGACAGAGACAGAATAATAGTAAAGGGTTACTCAAACATCTGTAAAAGAAACAAAACACGAATCTAGGTATGTTTTTCATGAAGTAATGGCATTCTAACATGACTGACACAAGAGTCAATTTTGCATAATATAGAACCTTTAAGTTAAACTGGGATTTAATGGCTGCTCTGTGTAAGACTCTTTGACAAATGATGCAGTTAATAGATGAGGATATGACTAATGTAAATCCATGAGTGATTTAGAGTGTCTTTGTTAACCTAATCTCACACTGACATAGTGTTGCTCTCGGGCTATTAGTTTTATTACTTCAACAATAACTAGTTCAAGTAGTATGTCTGGCAAAGAAAATACTGTCAGGAGTGATCACAGTAAATAATGCTGAAGCATGCACAAAGCGGTCTGAATGACATTTGCAATCAGCCATGCTGACATTCTCAAAAGAATCACTTCCCTTTTTATATCAATATGTAATACCACCATTGCAACTCTATAACAGCAAACTGGATTTTACGTGGCAATGTTGATACTTCATAACCAAATTTCCTAATAGTTAGACATGTTTGATTTATGATATTTGGTTCCACAACAATGTTTGTCAACAAGGAGATCCACAGAGTCAGAGTGTGTGGTGTATCCTTATGATATCTTGCCCAAGATTGCAAATGAATTAGGCTTATTGTGTGGTGTTGCAATTAGAAACCTCCCATTTTGGAATAATAAAGGATTGCAAAGACAATTACTTTCCATATGTTTTTATCTCGAAAGACTATAAAATATAATTGTATTTACCATAAATCCAAATGATTGTATTTAACCTTTGTGAAAAATTCAACTTTAGTTTTAAACGCACTACTGAAAGTACTGCAGCATGAATACAAATGACTGCAACTATAGGCAACATTCTGTACCTGCACCTTATTAAAATTCAGCAGCTTTTTCTCCTCTCCTCTCTCCCCTCTCTCTCTCTGTCTCTGTCCTTTCTCCCTCTCTCCCCCACCCCTCTCATTCTGTTCCTTTACTGGCTGTAGCTGCTGCCAGTATTTAGCTGTTCTGTTCCGTCTCATCCTACAGCTCAGTGCTTCTATAGATAGGAGCGGGCCACTCCAGTTCTTCCTGCATGACTCAGCTCTCCGGCACTGCACTGTAAATATTTAACCACGTCATTCCTGGCATTCACTTGTTTTAATATCCAAAATGTACCTCTTCTCCAAAATGACGCTGGTGTTTTATTCATTTGGACTAATGCTTGATTTCTTTGTTGAAGTAGCAGGAAAGAGTGAGGGGCTGGTGGTTGCTGCACTCATTTGCATGTTATAGTTCCCTTTCAGGAAAACCTCTTTGTGGTTAAAAAAACTAGCCTTGCTAAAGTCGACAAGAGCAATCAGCGTAAAGTGCAATGAACTTGGACGGGAAACAGGACTTTTATCACAGTGAAGGAAAGTTTGGGCATGCATTTTTTATATAGGCTGTCCTCTGTAGACCCTGAATAAACCCTTCAAGATAAGAGTCACTATTCAACTCTTGTCAAACTTCCCTTAAAGGTCTTATATTATGCAAAATTGACTCTTGTGTGCTCTAAGCTGTGCCATTCACAAATGTTTCAGTAATCCTGCTTGATTAGTCAGTCTATGTCTCCAGAGATCAAAATGCTCTGTGCCACCTTGCGATGTCATGTACTGGTAGTTTTCAGGCTAACAGCTCCTTTTACCTTTTGTTCAGTAAAGATATGCAATTCCAGGGCTGAATCATCCAAATGAATCTAGTGAAGGTGTAATAACACAGTAGAGTACTTCCTGTATTACCACATGACATCACAAGGTGGAGTGTTTTCCATTTGATAGAAGAACTCATCTTAAATCCGCAGGGTGTGTATTTTACACATGTGTGAATGAAACAAAACACAAATCCATTTATTTTTTGATGAGGAAAAACATAATAACATAGATCTGAAAAAAGCGTAAAATGGGCCCTTTAATTCTTATCCCTTGATCCTTTTTCTTTCATACCAATTTGGGTAACCATTCTTCTCTTGTACATTGGTAGTTACAGCCAACATGTTATCAGTAGTTGTAATCATAATACTGAATGTAGTAAAGGTTTTAGTAGTGGTAGTTACTGTCGTAGTAAACAGCATGTAGAATAGCCACTGTAGTGAGTCATCTGGCTATTACTTAACCCCAGTGGTCATTGTTGGCTGATACGTATCTGCGGGGGTTAACTTAAAGGCGAGTCTGACTCATAGGAGGGAAATGTCACTTATCAACTTTTCAACAATAAAAGTTTGTATATGGTAATAAAGTATGCAGCTTGTTATGTTGAAATGCCACAATGAACAGGCAGGGTCTCTTAGTTCTACAGCTTTGAACAAGAATGGACCAGTGTTATTAAAGGAACCATATTATGCTATTTTCTGATTTTTGTTATAATGTTGTTTCATCATCAAAAACATAATAGGAGTTGTGTTTTGTTTCACACAAACCCTGCATATTTAGGTTGAGTTCTCCTCTCAAACAGAAGACAATCTGTTCCACCTTGTGATGTCATGTGGTAATACAGGAAGTCCTGTTCAACTGTGTTTTTCAACTCCATACACCTTCACTAGAATCATTTGGATAATTTCAGCTCTGGAATTTCAAATCTCTATTGAAAGTGAGGTAAAAGGGCACTGTTGACTATTATCACTTCATGACATCATCAAGGTGGAACAGAGCATTTTAGCATTTGTAGTCAGACTTATAATAAAGAATTACTTCCAAATGTGTGAATGAAACAAAACACAACTCCAGGTAAGTTTTTGATGAAGTAAAAGAATTATAACAAGACTTAAACCTCATTAGAGCCAGTTCTGTGCAACAGGACCTTTAAGCTATGTTAGATCAATGTAGCAATTTACAATGCAAAAAATGTAAAATAGCGTTCTATGCATGTTTCAACTTAATACTAGATATCTAAGAAAAGTATGTCTGCAAAACATTTTAGTAGTGCACAGGAGTATGGCAACGTCACAGGTGTGAATGGGCTATTTTAAGAGTGCAGTATGAGGGGAGGGGGCTGTGGTGTGTTCCTCTGTGCCTGACGTCACACTACAGATCGTGGTTAGGTCTACCATGCAGCCTCCATTGACCTTTCACTATCTCTGATTAGATTAGTGCAAGCCAAGCACAGAGCAAAGACCCGCTGTTTGACTTAGACTCAGTATTGCAAAAAACATGGAGTGCAGAAAAAATAGCTTACAATTAGTTAGTATCATGTTGACCAGGCAAGAAGACTAGTAAGTGAAGTAAAAATGTAGAAAAAACAGCCAAGATTGAGGTAGCCTGCAGCTCTGTGACCAGCCCTAAGCCGAGGACGGAGGAGGATTAGTGGGCAGGGATTGCGGCGAGCGTGTGGGCGTGTGTGGAAGTATTCAACTGCGTGGGAGAGGAGCAGGGCCCATTTGGCAAGTTCTGAACTCGTTTGCACCAACAAAGGAAATGCCTGCATCTGGTATTCATCAGTGTGTACAGTAACAGGCACACTACACAAAGGCATGTTCACAAATCTTATCAAGCACAGTTTTACTTTAAGTGTAAAAAGGTGCCAGGAGTTATGATAAAATGTGTTGTTCTGAAACTGATTTGGAGTCTCCCTTACGCATGCTGACCCCAAAGAACATTTTTTACAACTGATAGTAGTGAATGAGTGGTGGAAAACTCATATCTTTGTTTTACCAGAAGTAATGCACAAGTAGTCCATTCTGCTGTGCCAAAACCACCTACCCAGACACCCACTCGTCCTGCCCTAAGTTCCTCCTATCTCTCTCTGTGTCTATTTGATTCACTCCGCACTGGTATCCATAACCTTTGCCGGACGGCCAATCCCTCTGGCTCTGTGCCGTGGGCTGTCAAACAGACAAACAAACAAACAGGCTAAGCTAACACCTCCCAGTTTGGCCGGGTTTCACAGCTGTAAAGGTCCTTATCGTGCCCAGCTTATGTCCTGTGGGTGGATTTCATTAGCTTATTTAGCACATCCTATTGAGTTCTATTGTGGGCTGTTTTTAGCGTAAAAGACAAAAATGATCAAGTCGTGGGTGTGTTGCATTGGCACCATTTGGGCCGAGTTCCTGACAGGACCAGTCTGAATGGTTGGGGGAGGACATTGTGGTGTTGCAATGAGTAGTGCAGCGTCACGACTCAAGAGAAACTGTGAAGAAGACAAATGGTCAGCCGGACAAGGGCAGAATATAGAGGCTAGTGTGAAGTATCTTGTTACAAATGTGAAATGTTGGTCCATAAAAAGTACATTGTATTCTCACAACAATGACTAATTACTACACTACTACCAGCCAATAGTTTTTGATCTAAATCATCTCAATTGACAGATTGATTTATTACATAATGCTGCCTGGAAGGTATAATAAAGTTAATAGGACTCACTTTTTTTCACATATGGCTGAGCTGACAATTATGAGATGATTTGATTTTTTGCCCAATGATGATATTTGTCATCTACCTTCCATCAGAGAAATGTTGACTAAGGCCTTGGTGGATGCATCACTCCACAAATATGAAGTCACTTGTTGCTTCAGAGTCAATGCATGCACACACACACACACACACACACACACACACACACACACACACACACACACACACACACACACACCACCATATGATGAATGTGCCATCTGTGTACAAAGACTAGAACGAGCTTGTGAAATGACTGCGCCCAGTTTGAGCTGCAAGTATTGTAGTAATGAACAGTATCCTAATTCTTGTAATGTAGTATTGTGTAATATTGAAGAAGTATTGCTTGTGTAATGTTAAGAAAATGTTAAATAAAGGCAACAAAAACAAATAAGGGTAGGCCAAAGAAGGACCCAGGGCAAAGTACAAGTGGGCAATATGCCAAACAACTATTTTCTTAAAGCCACAATTTTAACTTAGGTTTTTTTAACTTTAGTTTTTATGGTGTAACTAAAGTCAGTGTGAATTCCCCTTAGGATTCACACTCTTCCTCCTGAACATTAACCAATAACAGAAATTAGTTTGTGTTTGAGTACAGCGCTGCCTTAAACAGAAAAGCACTGAAGCACTCTTTATTATATGATATCACATAATTACAGGGATCAGAGCACAATCTGTATATTGCTCAGCATTAAAGGTTGTATGGAGGATTTTTTTTTGTTTCAAATTGTCAATGAAAGTTTAAAATACCATTACAGAGACGCAGCAGCTTTGTAATTATGATGACCAAAAAAAAAAAAAAGAAGAATGAAAATCCATCAACTGTGAACGTATTGAGGCCAGATAAACATCAGCCAATAGACAACGAGGCTCCCTCATTTTCTATTGGCTGTTAAGTTGTCAATCAAACTCCCTAAATTTCTAGTGTAACTGACTCGTCGGCGCGCAGGGATTAGATGGTTTATGCAGCGGTTCTTAGAGGCTTTTTTAAACTGTAGGTTCTTCGCAGTTTGCACAAAGTTTGTCACGATGGCAGACGAGAATCCACGACCAGTTCGCTGCGAAAGAAAGTCCGTTTTTGAAGTAGAAAACGTAGTAGTGAAAGAAGAAGAGAAGGAGAAAAGGAGCAAAGACAGACTGAGGTGATTCTTGGAGATTCCTTTCAGTGATGGCGCGAATGAAGCAGACAAAGGGTCTAAAAACTGACATGTCGGTCGCTAAATTATTTCTAGACAGGTCACTTCAATGGTAATTCTGAACATGCACTGGATGTAAACAAGCATGATTTCTAGAGTAAGGAGGCGGAAGGAGGTGTTTCTACTGAGGGAGCTGTGGAGGAGGATCAGGTCACACATGCACAACATTTGAAAAAGTACTGTCACTGTATTTCTTTTCCATTAAAAAATCCTCTATACAACCTTTAAGACAAAGGGACAACTTTAAATGTGAATCCAACATCATATGTTTCATTGTACGCTGATATTCTGAAAAGCTACTCTAAAAGAAGAAAAGTTGAAAGCATTTTATGGAAAAGTAGGAGAGAAAAAATTTGCCCCTGAACTAAAAAATCTTTGAGTATTTTTGCTTTAATGTTTTTTTTCCCTTCTACCGATACACTTTTGTTTGTTAATAGCCTGAACTAATTTAGTATTTACAGTACACTCTGAGTCATGTTTACAGTATTTATTTATTATGGGTGATGCCAGAAGTACAACTAGTGATCGGTCTATCAGTGTTGTTTAGATTTGCCTCTTTCCCAGAGTTTATGCAACATCATCTGTATTACATAAATGTCAAAAGTTTAAAGTACAGAAAGTTTTATTATGGGAATCGTGACTCACAAGTTTGGGGAATGGGATCTGACTGAAGTGTCTTGAATGTACAAAAGTAGCCACAAACTCTGACTAAATGTTGCTTTGATGTGAGACTTTCCTTTTCTGTCCTCTGTCACGTTTCGCACTCATTTTTCTCTCTTTCTCTCAGACACTGACACTCTTGTTGGCTTGTCGTCTGCCGCGCTGTGTAAAGTTGTACAGATCGAGATGTGTCATCAGTCATCTGTGCTGTGAGCCGGAGGGCAACAGGGCACGAGCTACTTCAAACTCATCTACTACTACTGCTTCAGGCAAAACTTCTGCTTTGTTCTCCTCTCTTTAGGTGA
This sequence comes from Boleophthalmus pectinirostris, assembly GCF_026225935.1. Taxonomy (NCBI): domain Eukaryota; kingdom Metazoa; phylum Chordata; class Actinopteri; order Gobiiformes; family Gobiidae; genus Boleophthalmus; species Boleophthalmus pectinirostris. Next base: position 20,543,476 of record NW_026571473.1, read on the forward strand.
AGGCTTTTGAAGTTTTCCACAAAATACACTGGCACAGAGTTTCTCAAACTGTGGTACATGCACTATAGGGGTATACAGTCTCCTCTGTTTAGAGTCTGTTTTATTCCAATCTTAATCCTCAATTGCATCAGTCCTAGTTATTAACAACTCAAGTCATGCTGTAGTGCTGATTTAGACCTGACTCAGTCCTGGTAAAGTCCTGGTTTAGATTTTGTGGTACTGGGAAAGACAAATATTTTCTTAGTTGGTATTTGGTATGAATAGACCGCCCAAAAAGTTGTTTACATGGCTTTATTTTTTTAACAAATGACAGTTACTGAATCTAGTCCAGTGGTTATATTCAAAAGCACATTTAGTCATTGCTTGAGTGCGCAGACATTGCTACAAAAATACTGTGAGTTCTCTGCCGTGCACTAAATGTTTTGTACACCCACAGAATCTGAAACTATCCGTGTCCTCTGTTCATTTGTATCAGTCATCCTTAACCAGCGTGAAAAAATATCTTGTTTTTTTGTGTCTCCTCCTTGAACTTTTTAATCAGAAGACATTTTCACCTCAGCTCTACCTGTTCATATCATTCATGTGGAAGACACACACTTGCTCATTGTTGCTAACCCAAGGACATCATGTACTCTTTGGCAAATTGGAGGTGTGAGGTTGAAAAAGATAGGAAAGGTGCACACACAGGATAATAGAGCTGAACACTTTGAATAGTTAAGGTACAATATATATACTGTATATAGTCTGATTCTATAGTCTATCGATTAAAAGATTTTTTTTTCATTAATTTTGCTTTTTTGTGTGAATACTGCAATCTACCTTTATCTCTGAAGGACTAAAGATGGCTGTGTTAAATGAAACACGGTGAAACACAGACAAAAGATCAGAACCAAGTTTAAACCAAAATAATAATTTAAGGTAACACAGTGAGTCAACTATTGCGGTGGCCTTGGTATCTAATTAACACTAAAAGCCATCATGCGTGGACCTTCACCAAGGCATTATATTTGCAAACTGCACCCGCTAATCTACCTATGATGTGCACCATGGTGTTATTCCAAGATATCTGACTGGCTGTGTACTTTCAGTTGCTTTCAATGGCTGTTTGGTCTACATCTATTGCTTCCAGTCTCTGTAAATGCATGTTGAAGTTACCAGGTTGAGGCTAGTCATCATTGCACCAAATAGAATTAACTACATAAAATAAAAGTAATAAAAATGTCTACAGTAATCTATTCTGGACACCATTTTGGGGACTTTTTCCCATTTAGAAGTTACTTTTAAATTGAAACTCACAGATGGACACTGCAGTCATTCAAATAACATTCACACCTGACAAAAGATCTACTAGTACTATGGCCATTGTTAGCAGGTGGAGGGGAACTGAACTCCATGACTCTTTGCGTACGCGTCATTCCATAAATCTATTGGACAGCGGGACACTCCTTGTATGATCAACTCGAGATACATCTTTTAGCTCCCCTGCCATCTCTATGTGTCAGCTCCCTGTGGTTACGCGCCCAGCATAGCGTTGAGATGGTGCATGAGGTGTGGCTCTACTCACTGCCACTTATGAGGCTGAATCAGGGAGGAAATGGTGGCAGTATGAACAACACAACGGCTGCGGGCACGGTTCATTTCTCTCCCCAGGCGGAGGGCGGCCCACTGCTGACTTTGATGGATAGGAATGCTGCTCCTCTCCCACACACGCACACACGCCCACAGACAACCCACACACTGTCTCTCCACTCAACACAAACGCATTGTAGCCTGCACATGCTAGCCGCTATGGGCCCGCTCTGCCCCATCACATCTGATATCCAATGTGAAATGTTTAAGCCCCGCCCACATGGCTGCGTTCCCTCGTCAATAAAATCTTTCCCAGAAGTGTGTGTGATGCATTACCGTGTATACGACAGCATGAGGGGGTAGCTCCTGCATCCTTTATCAAAAGCTTATCCATGTGCATCTTGCTTCCTCGTGCACTGTGGAGAAAAAGGATTACATTTTAGGTCACATCATGATAAATTTGTACATTAACGCTGTTTCGTTTGCTAATCAGGTAGTCTAGTGACATTAACACAGATAAAATGGGAAGCTGCCTGGACATACTGTACGGTGCTGCTCTAGATGTAATTAAAATAGATCACGGGCCAGTCCAGTGACAAACAACTTGGACTCTTACTTGTTCCACAAATAGGATATTTTTATGAAACAGTGCCAGACAAAAAGGTCAAGATTGCACGGTGCACTGTATCACAAATTGTTTGGTTGTGTGGGCTGCAGCATCTCAGGAGTTACAGTCAGTCGCCCACTAAACAAAAGGTTGGCAGTGCTATCTTTACTCCCCCGATGCACACTGCTGTTGTGTCCTTGGGCAAAACACCTCCATCCCAGTGTTACTCCTACTATCTATACAAATAGGTTAGTGGGATTGTCTATGGTGGTACGGTAGCCTCAATATAGGCATGGATGAAATAGTGGTCACATAAAAAACTAAAATGAAATCTATGTGAAATGCAAAGCACATTTTAGTATTTTGAGTATCTATATTTGTAACTGGTACGCACAAATCTAAAGATAAAGATCAATACAGCAAACATATCATTCATTATTCTTCCTTCTCTTATTCCTGGCAGGTCATGGATGCCGAGAGCCTGTTCCTGTGTAGTTTCAGAATGTTACCTTTTGTTTATTTTACCACTGCCCGAGGGGAAAAATACACGATTCTAATCATGAATTGTCATTATGAAATGAAATAAGCAATGTCCTCATGAACTTCTGTGACCCTCTATGACATTTGATTGCTCATTTAGTCCTTGAGGATGAAATCGCTGAACTAGAAAGTCTAATTTGGGCCAACAAGGTTAGAGTGACCGGAGCTGATGTGACAGTGCTGACAAACACCTAAAGGAAGAACTTGACCCTGAGCCAGCTACGATGACATTAATGTACATTCACCATTGGTCTGAGATTTCACAATGATGGTGCTCTAGATCACAGATGTATTGCTCTTGGTATAGACAAAGGCTGTGTTAATGCCTCTATCATGGGAGTCTCCAGCAAGAAGCAACCAAGCAACCTTTGGACCTATAGATACACCACATTTGACACAACAAAATTTTGAATCACCAATATACTACTGGTATATGTGGATGCTTTTGGCTATAGTAGGAAGTCGTAGTCCTTAGACATTGTATTTACTGTAAAAAAGAGTTTTGATTCCTCAATTTCTGACCCAGTCAAGCTTATTAGTCATAGTTGTCTATGTGTTGTCATAGATTTGGACTCAGTTAAACTATAATTTGCATTGATATTGAGCTGCAAACAGTATCTGTAAGCTGAATGGTTATCTTTTTCTTATTTAATGTTTTTTCTTTCCTTATCTTATGTTTTCTTGTAGTCCTGCTTTGTGCACATGCTGAATGGTGCATGACAGGCATTTATACAGCTAATTCAAATACATCTGGAACCAAATACAATGTGTTGTAGTGTAATAACTTTACTGACTCTGCACCTCGTAGCAAAATAGAGAGAAATAAAGCAGAAGCTGGAACTAAAACAGGGCACCTTGTCTTCTTGTTGAATCACTCATAGATAGCTAAGTGTCTCTTCTCCTTCCCTCTCCCACAGTGCTCCATGAGTCAGTTGTCCTACAGTGTGATAATATGCTGGTGGGCCTCTGTGTTCCTGCTCAGTGGGGAGACAGAGGAGAGTGTCTGCTTAATCAGACAGACAGGCTGTGCTGGTCCTGAGGCTGCAGGAGGAACAGTGCTAGCTCCAGCATGTTAGCATCTTCACAGGCAGGAGTCATCTCTTAGTCCCTGTGAGTCATACCACAATAACTGTTTTGTCAGGTGAAGCTAAGATGAGTTATTGTCACATACATATTAATTATCCACTCATAATCATCCCTTATGGCTTAGTAATACAGCTATTATTTTCTGTTGTTCACTTTGTGCACTGTGCAGTGATTTACACAGAGAAATCTCTGTTTATTTGCTCTCAGACCTGCCCCTGTTTTCTAAATTTAGTTTTCTAAATTACCCTGATGATTGGGTATAATAATGTCATAAATCATCATAATTTAATGTAAGTGTTCTGGAGGAGGGTCTGTCACCTACTTGTCTCCATGAGCATGTTGTTATTTTAACTGGATGTGTAGCCTTAAACTTGTCTATTTCTATGGAGACAAGAAGGTGATGCAACACGGCCAAGCAACAGTGGAAACACGGAATTTTTGAGCAATAAAAATATCCAAAATTGAATAAATGTGAGATAGATAAGCTTACTGTGGAACCTTCCATCCTCAAGGTGACAAGGTGGCGAGTCCTAACCAGAAAAGTTGCATAATGCAATCAAGAAGTCTAAATCTTATCAGAAGTAAACTATAGCCTCCGCCTCAAGTGCATAGGTCAGCAGGCCAACACATCATGCCATCACTTAGGCCTATTGCTATGTTTGCCGTGTAAATGTGCTCTTACGGGAATGGGCAGAAAAACGCGCCAACAAAGTTTTTGTTTACCTCTCTACGTGCCCCTGTATCCAGGCAGCATGTTTACCTGCGCTGTTGCCCAGTGACATTTTTCTCTGTCGTCAAAGACACACCCCTAATATAACTCAACGTTTATTACGTTGAGTTATTGTTAAGGAGGCATAACATTGATAAGTAAATTAAATTCATATAAAGCTATCAGGCCATATAAATAGTGCTTATTCTCAGCCTGGGCGCGTCCACGTCACATTAGTTTGCGTAGGCACATTCTTCACTCCCATGAGAGCACAAACGTGGGAGAGTTTGCTGTTGCGAGTGAGTTGCCACCTTAAATGACACGCTGACATAACAAGAACGCTACTCTCCACCCATATCCGAGAAGAGTGTGTTAAGAGGTGTCTCACCTTCCATCCCCAGTACACTCTTATTACTAAGAAACTCACTGCCGGACTGACAACACCGCTACGGCTCCTTGGGACACACAGCTGCGGCTTCCCCATTGGCCAACAACCTTAGGACCCTTGTGCGTAACGGCGTGACCAGCTCAAAGACGCGCGGAGATCTCCAAGGAATTAACGTGTTGGGATTTACCTGGGACTTTTGTTCCTTTATTTTTATACCTTACATGCCAAAGCTGGGGGAACGTATTGAAAAACAACAGACTATTGCGCGAAGCTTTACGGTTTTCGCCACAATAATTGGTAAGTACACTAATTACTGGGCAGTATTGAAACTGCTTGGGGCACTTATTGTCTGCATTTACGGGATGCGTCCGGACAAATTGACACGCAGCATATTGTGTTGGTGGGTAGGGAAATTGATTGAAGACAATGAGTCAATGAAGGATCGATAAAAGCATGTTGTCAAGTGATTAGATGAGCCACCTTCCATGTAATTTCAGTGGACGTGATTAAGTTAATAAGGCTGGTATCGACTCCCGCAATATGTCACAGCCAGTGTAAACTCTAATGATGGCACAGTGATGATCAGTAAGAACAATCCTACCAAAAACAAACATAAAAGTTAATGTCTTGTGTTTTGTGAAAACAAATATGTATTTGTCCTTAGTTGTTACTCATAGGCTAATGTAAAGCTCGTTGTTATTGTGTGTGTGGTTATTTTTTATGGTCGCTAGATGGCGTATGAGCACGATGTTTGTCAAGGTTCCACTTGAGTTCGTTAAAAACTCATGTTGCTACTATAGTGAGCAACTACGGAATCTTGGACTTGGTGTTTGTTCAGTAACAGAATTTTTACTTTTGTCTAGATGTTAACATATAATCGCAGAATGCCACAGGTACAGGAGTAGCCTAAGAGGCAATGAGATGAGCCTTCTGTAGTCTCTCATTCCTGGCATGGATGAAAAAATGCAAGTCCTCCTTCCGAAAGAGAATGCCCTCTTGCACTTTATATATTCATAATGATGTCCGCTTGAGTGAAACAACGTAGGTGTCAGCACTCTGCACACAGGACGTCATATGATTGCAATATGGCCTGTAGCCTCCTCATTAATGGGTGTGCTAGATAAACATAGGGCATCAAGGCTTTGGAAAGGGAAATTAAATAGGACATAAACAAGGGCTAAAATTGTTTGCAGACGCAAACAGTTTTTGGAAGGCGATTAAATCCGTGATTACTAAGGAGCTGAGTGAAAGCGTCATTGCTGTGTACCGCTGAGCTCTGAGCACATATTTTGTTATATGCTGTAATTTATTATGAATGGCCTGAACTCGCAGGCTCTCCACGCGGGTGTGAGTGCCTTGATCCTATTGGCTGAGGAGAGCAGCGTCCTGAAGGATCGCTTGTGTGATTGGTCTGAGTCTTCGTGGTTGTGGGCGTATTTTATCGATGGTGGAAGTGGGATACTTTGTGACAATGTTCATTGTCGATATTTCATTGGAGCTGCCGTAGGTGCGCAGCGGAGAGCCGCTCACTGTTAGCCAAGGGAGCCATCGCAGATTACGGACCGTGCATTTCAACGACTTAGGCTTTCAACTGCTCAAACCCTCCAAGAGGACTTTGTATTTTCTGGTTTCTAGACAACGAATATTTTCTCCGTAACATTTTGCTGACAACGGTCTTTGCGTTTCCATATGGTACTACTCCCTGTATGTAGCATTTAGGACGCTTACACCTTGGAAAAAACAGTAAAGACTAAACCAAACCTTGTGTAGGTGACTTTCTTGGGGAACTATTCGCATGTTATCAAGGAGAAAGAAGACGAGTTGGCTTTTATTTCGACTCTCGGGGAGCGAGAGTAGGGAGAGAGGAGAGCCTCTTTGAATGCTGCATTTCAGTTGAGAACAGAACAAGGGACCCTTGCCGAAACAACGGATCTTGCTCTTCATTTCACTTTTTCTCAACTTCGGCTCTGCGCATCTCGTCTCTTCCATCTCCCACTACAGGTTATCGGATGGACCAGCATCCCAGCGCCCGGAGCTGCACCAGTCGCGGAGCTTCGTCCTGCGAGGCCGTCCCGACTGAGCCATCCATGAATCTTTACATCCACTCCACCACCGGTACACGCTTCGAGCTCTCCCTGCCCCAGGAGGAGACTGTGGAAGGACTGAAAAGGAGGTTGTCGCAACGTCTCAAAGTACCTAAAGAAAGACTCGCTCTGCTACACAAAGAAACGTGAGTATTAACTCAGATTCTCTTTTTTAGATTTGAAGTATTTCTGGGTAAGGCGCTTAAGTAAACCAGTCACGTTGCTTTTGTCTTTAAATGCCATGCGTAACGGTGAGACATGCACTGAATAAGGACACAATGAAAAACGGTATTAAACCGTACAACAACAGTTGTATGTTGAAATATCCTCCACAGAATTTCAACCTTGCCCGCTTTGCACGTCAATACATTCAAGGAAGGCAGCGGGCATCAGGACGCACAGTATTGGAATTACGCATAGGGGACGCACCGGTCATTGGAACAGTATTGACCACGCTATCTGCAGACTTCCATTGATTAACCCCGTCATTACGAATAGTGAAGGCTGATTGAATTGCTAATACTGCTTGAATCAAACTAGTTAAACATTGATGAGCAAAGTCACAAGGACCTGGTGTAGCCTGTCATTTATTTACTTATTTGCAAGATAACATAGGTGGGTTACATTTCACTTCGTTGTGTCAGGTTAGGGGTAAAACTAAATTCTATCCCTTGTGTCACCAAATGCATTATTGCTGTTTTCCTTTCATGCATGCAAACTATTATTATTTAAACCAACATGAAACCACAGTAGGTGTTGTACTCATGAATTGGGCCCAGGTTAATTTAACTTGACAAAAGTGCAGGTGGCATTATGCAAAGATTAAGTAAAGGGGGGCTTACATGCAAACAGTCAGCTTTGTTTTTTCGGACCACCCTCCCCTCCCACTCATTGTAATCAGCAAATAAATCACATCATCCTCTCCAACCTGAAAGCCCCATTTTAATCCTCTCCCGTGCTCCTCAGACAGTAGTCTCACAGAAACCCTGTCTAGAGCTCCTTTGTTCAGATGCATGAGGTGAAATTTAGGTCATGCTCCTACAACACGCTGTCCTCTATATTAGACTATTGGACTGGAAGAAGTCACTATACCTGAGTGACTCATAGGACAATAGAATTCTCTTATTCCATCACTTTTGTGTCAAACTAACACTACAATAGTCACCATGTCCAGAGTACACGGTCACCTTGGTGTCATCCATTTGTCTATTGGGCTAAAAAAGTCTAATAGGAAAAAAAAAGATTGCATTTAGTTAAGCCTACTTGTACTAATACTGGCAACAATCCAATCCCTTCACAAAATACTACGAGTAAAAATGTGCATTTTGTCTGTATTGTGCATGTCTCCACTTTCTGTCCTCTAGTTTTTGCAATCGCACTAAAATCGCGCTATAGCTATAGTAAACGATTATCAGTTACAAGTCCAAATGTTTGTTTCGGTTTGTATTCTGTGCACTGCTTCTATTTTTGCTTGTTAAATGCAATACACCAACAGAAAGTAAAAGAAGCAAAAATGGTTGCTACTGCTTAGGCAAGTGGCAGTGGTGCCAAATCTCCTCTACACGCACTTGTCAAGCTCCACTATACTCCAAATTGAAATATGACAGGCCAATCAATACCTCCCTTTCATGGACCTTTTCACCCACGGCTCTTTCTCCAAACTAGTTTTCAAGTCTGCTCTGCTGCGGCCCTTTTCAGCTCTGGGTGTTTGTGTTTCTCAAGTCAGGAGATATTGTCAGCACACACTAATTATCTTGTTCTCTCTAACCCTAGGCGACTAAGTTCAGGTAAACTTCAGGACCTGGGTATATCAGATGGGAGCAAGTTAACGCTTGTACCAACAGTCGAAGCAGGATTAATGGTAAGTACCACCATGTTACCACCATGTTTACCTATATAACTTACTAAATTACTGTCACATAACACTGCATCACTGAATATCATACAAAGCTTTTAACCAGTGACCTTTTTGCAGTCTCAAGCATCAAGACCCGAACAGTCCGTAATGCAGGCCTTGGAGAGCCTCACCGAAACTCAGGTATGAACTGTTTCCTCTTTATACAATGCAGAAATCACTCTTGTTAATGCTAGCATTTGTGCTTAGGTTTGCCAGGGGGCTTTGGGTGTGGGGGCAGGGGCTGTAGCCATGGTGAAAATGCAGCTCTAGATATAACACAGATGAGATTGTGCACAAGCCTCTTTACTTGTCTAATCTCGGCCTCTTAAACAAACCAAGCTAAACTGAGTCTTGCGAGCCGCTGCGATATAATAAGCAGTGACACCCTCTTGTATCCTAGTAACATGTATGTGCGCACAGCTGTGGGAAGCCTGCACACGAAAGCCGTATTTGAGTATATAGCTCTCATGCCTTGCTACCCACTTTTCTCTTTCTGCCTTTATCTGCAATCACTCCCCACCTTTTATGTTCTAACACACACACACTGCACGGGCAAGTTTCCAGGAAGTCAAGTCTCAGTCATAAACATAGCGCTTAGATCATGAGTTGACAACCTTCTCACAAACTATTAGCATGAGGGTTCCTGGAAGCTTAGCACGCACATAGCACAGAAAAGGCTATGACACTTTGCATTTTGTAAGGAAGCGTTCTATATGCTGTGTTTTGACTCACAGTGGCCTGACTCACCATTGTGATCAATAGTGAGAATACGAGCAGTGAAACAGTGCTTGCTCGCTGGCTTTAGGGTGCAGGGCGAGCGAGCGGAGAGGCGATGAGGCTGGGTGCACACAGACAACAGTGTGACGTAAGAAGGCACGCGGCAGCTGATAGACTGAGTCAGACACACTTCCTCTGAAGCATTGGGCAACGCTGCAGAGACGTACGCAACTGTAACGCTGACTGCCTGCTGACGCGACTAGATGTTGCAATTAGATGTTCACATGTATTTAAACTGTCAAAGATGAAGAGTTCATCATAAGAGAAACGTGACAGCAGTATGGGCAAGGGTTGTGCTTTGGTCTTTAATGTTGATAACTAATAGAACTGATTATCTATCTGCATGCCTTTCAAATTAAATTAAAACTGGGAAAGGAATGCTACTACCCAAATCTGAACATGTCACTCAGTGAAGTGTCTTAAGGAGTGAGTGGTTGTGTGTTTTATTGTCTGTTGATGTATTTTAGAGGAATTCCTGGCTCAATATTTAGCTAGTAGCACTGACAGAATATGACAGAGACTGTGTAGGTGTGAGTGAGTGAATGTGTCTTCATTGGTTTGGTTTAAGACTGAATGCATTTCTGGTCTGTTTGTGGGCTGGAAGTGAGCCCTGCCCATCTTCATGTGGGATGCTGAATCTAGTCAATGATCATTTCCAAAACATATTTCCCGTCTCTGCTTTCTTCCCACATTTTGCTTCAACTACTACTCTTTGTTATGAGTCAGCCGCTTCTCTGTAGAGCTTATCACACAAGCATTTCAACGCACTGTTAATCTTTGCAGCTTCGCAAGCATGAATAACAGGCTAAAAGGTTAAAATAAAGGCATCAAGCTGCTTTACTCTGTTTCTATCCCCACCAATTGATTCCTGCTTTATAATTCATGATGTCGAATGGAATGATATAGATTGTTGGAGAAGATTACAGATCGGCGTAAGATTAGAAAAACACAAAAGCTTTTCCTCATTTCCTTTCTCCCTAACTGTGGGGCTATCAAAAATCAATCAATGCACTTAGCTCTTAAAAGTGTCTGACATGAGAGCTGATATGCACCCTAAAAATAGCTCAGGAGATGTATGGGTGGTCACAGTAGCCCTTGGTCTAAGCATTTACCCCATTACTCCATCTCACTGTCCAGTATTTCAGCCATGTAATTTCCAGTAGCTAGAAGCACACTTGGTTTCACAGAATAGTGAGCTAAAGTAGATCGCCTAAACCTCTATTAGAATCCAAGGGGGAGTGAATAGATCGCAGCCAACCAGGAAGAACATGACAGTTTCTACAGGGCTACGAAACAAGATAGATGGAAAATGTTTTATGGAAATTGAACCTTAGCAATTATCAGCAAAGGAGAATGTGTTTCAGTTAACAGCCCTCCCAAGGCTCTACAATTTAAATGTGCTGGGGTTTGCAAGTCCAGCAAGTCAGGCATAAGCTATAACTACTTTGGGTCTGTCCATGATGGCAAGGACAATCCCGGTCTGCCTTAATTCCTCCTCTGGCATCTCGCTACACTTTTCGCATGACATCTAAGCTGTATTAAGCCACTGCTTTCTGACAGCTCATCAAAATACAGTTGCCCTTGCTTCCTCTCTCTGTCTCTCTCTTTCTCTCTCTCTTCATTCTGTCTACGAAAGGAAGGCACACACACACACACACATATAGACACACCAGGACTGAGAGGATATATTTAAGAGGATTTCTGATGCTACCACAGAATGAAAGAGTGTCTGATTTCACAGTAGAATGCATGTACAGTATAGAGCTAGGGACTTAGTGAGGTGTAAAAACAACAGAAATGTGTTATTAATGAAATATGGTGTGTATCTAGTAATCTGTTTCAGTCTGAGTCTGGGAACTGTATTTTTACCATTCTGAGGTTGCGTCAGTGTTTTGGAGGTCTCTGCTCTCAAATTAGTTCAGTTTTGATTTTCGTTGTAATTTTGTTGGTGTCGGCAGTGACATCACCAGTCCATCTATTGATCAGAGCATCTGACAGAAAGAAAAGGATTATATGTCCCTCTTAGCACATGGGGACTATTTGCTCATTGATGCACATTGATGTTAGTATAAAAGACACACATGCACCCTATACCTCCTTCTTCTCATGCCCTCCCCCCATGTAACCACCTCTTTGTTCCTTGAGGACTAAACCTACAACCTCTTTCACAATGATTCAGGGTCACACGTTTTAAGTTTTGGCTTGCCCCCTCCTGCAGTCTCCTTTTCAGTCTGCATATAGGCTCCAGATATAGTCAATTGACTGATGCTGCCCCAGCACATACAGCTTTCAAAATCAATGCCTGGCCCAGCTGGAGTGATGCTCAGCAGGCACCACAGCATTGACAAAATTTGCCTTGAACACTAGCAGAGATTGGGAGTATGTGGCTGTGTGCTGCCATTCCCAAATGCCCCATAGGAATTGGCCTGTTACGTATCTGCTCTACTTTTCCTACCCCTATATTTTCCCTGAAGCAAAGACATTGTCATTGCACTGCTGTCCAGATAAAACTCTATAGACAGTGGCACTTAGGACTACACAATGTAAGGCATATCTTTAGGGGAGTCACATCTGGCTGGTACATACTTCACAGCCTTCCATAGGTGCTGCTTGCCTGTAAGGTCATAAAGGTGTAGGGAGGAGCATGAAGGACAGTTGCACTAAAATGAGTCAAAATTGAACTGTGGAGGATGACCTCAGCTCAATGCAAATCATCAATATGCTTCTTCTTCTAGTGCCCTGCCCTGTATCAACCTTATCTACATGTTAGTTAATCAGCCGGATTGACACCAGTGGAAATCATTGAAGAGTAATTGTATTGAGGATTTGGGAGTGCACCGAATTGAAAAAATGACTCAAGCCAGTCTATTGGTCAATATGAATGGATCCTCCCGCACTGTTTTCATAGCTCCCTCTCTCCCTTATTGAAATGGAGGTCTTTTTTAAATGCATGCAGCTTAGGAGAGGCTGCTCTTGCTCTTTTGAATGCTAATTTGCTTTTTGTTACCTAAATGAAAGCTACAGAAATTAATTTATTGCTTGAATGTGTAAATCAAATTGTGTATGGAATCAAAGACAATGCTGATCTGAAAAGGCCTATTCATTACACGACTAAATCCTTGCCTTGAAAACAACATTATTAAGCAAAGCACACAGCGTTTTTGCACCTGTGTGTAATCCTCTTTGTACTGTCTCAAATGCATAGAAGGGTGTACTATTAGGTGAAGGGCATCTAGGTGTGCAATGAGCCAGTGAGGACTATCAGAGCATTGTATTGTGCTGTGTGTTGTGTGGATATATGCACCCACATCCATATTTAAAATCATTGTCTAGTCGCTCATTCGGCTGCAAGGGGGAGTCTGTTCTTGTCTATATTTGAGTCGTGACTATCATTGTTTTTTTTGTTTTTTTTTTTCATTCCCCTGGTGACACTGGGGCTTTTGTGATTCAAGTAGCAGGCTTCGTGACAAGAGGGGCTACTGCGTGGGAGGGACTGAGGCCAGGAATATCCAGTCTGATAGCCACCATCAAGTCTAATGATGGCAAGTTGCTACTGGGGGTCAAAATCCTGACTTAGACACATTGCTCAATGATACAAAAACGCAGGCAGTGATGTTTTATTGGCAAGATAAAACACAGTGGCTATTATTAAGTGTGCCCAAACCAGTGATTAAAGCAGCAGGTAGAAAAGACCAAGATTGGATCGTAAAAAAAGCATTAACAGACACGTGGGTTAGAGATGTAACTATGGCGGTGGTGCGCGTGTGTATATCTGTGCTTTTGGATTTGGATTGACCAGTTGCTGGCACGCAGCAAGGGGTGGCTACAGTGGTAACCCGATCATCCTGAACTTTGCCATTGTGATCTCTCTTTTCACTCTCATTCGGCAATAGCCAGCTGGTCCTCTACTAGCACCCTTACTCTTTCTGTTACAAACATCTCTACTGGGGCCTTTGAAGAGCCCCCTGGCTGCGTTTTAGGATTTGGGGGCCATGATGCAAGAAGTCTATTGATTTTTCTTTCTCTTTCTCTTTTGAGAGGCTGTTATTGCATCTTTAGCCGGTGTGTGAGGCTATCAATAGTGTCCTGGCGCGATCAAAACACCTGGGTCGATGTGAGGGTTAATTTGCAGGTTTTTGAAGCATACCTTACGCACATAGAATTTGGACAGGTGCGTTGGAGGCTGAGTGTGCCTTCTTCCTCATCTCAAGGCTTTCCCTCTTCCCAACCATCTGTCCCACCCTCAAATCCTCCATCCTCTTCTCTCCTCTCCTCTCCTCTCCGGCACAAAGCTGCTCAGTTGTTCATGAATGTCAGCTCAGTGCTCTGTCTCCCTTCCCTCTCCCTCTCTCGCTCTCTCTTTCTCTTTCTCTCTTTTTCTCTCTCTCTCTCCCTCTCCCTCTCTCCCACTCAGCCCACCTCCAGTCTCTTCCTCCTCCTGCTTATCTCTCAGCCGTAGTTCGCTTAGTGTGCAAAGGAAGAACGACTGCAAATGAGTTCCTTGAACCACAGGGACCCCAATAAATAAAACTGTCAGCCAGAGATGTCGAAAGGGAAAAAAAGAGGGAAGGAGCCAGAGGCGCACTCTCACTGAATATTTCATCACCAGCAGCAGCAGCAGCTCCCTGACACCCTACCCCCATCCCCATGCACCATCCTCGGATCCTCATGCCATCCAACCCCCTTCGCCTCCATGTTTTACCATCCCCGCCTCCCCAGACTGGCCCTTATCATATTCTCCCCTATCTCCGCATAGCAACCAAAGCCTTCTGCCAAACAACATGGTCTAGTCTTCTGTGACAATGCTATCACAAAAAATGTAAAAGTAGTGGTGTTGTAGCTTTAGATTTCCCCTTAATGTTTGGTTTAAAACTACAAATTTCCTGACGTGATTGGTATTGTACGAAGACACGTGCCAATCAAACATTAAGAGATCAATTAAAACAACAATAAGCTCACTACTGGGTTTTTAAACTTGCTACCGTCCCTTGGCAAAATTAAACTGTTGTTACGATACACATCAAAAATTTCTAACCACTTGACTGCTCCATTGTGCATAGTGGGTGAGGTGGAGGCAATTAAGGGAGCAGCACTTTATCAACGCCTGAGTAGACTTGCAGCCCGTGTAATTTCTGTCAGAGGTAATGACGCTCACATGTTGTTTTTGGGCAAAGACACACAGACACACGCCTTGTTCGGCAGGCATGTCCACCTTAGCTTTTTGCATACCACTGCTGCATCAGAAAGAGAACAATGCAGGGTTGGTCCAGTCTGTCTGCCTTAACACAACAAAAAAGGGGCCTACTCTTACAACCCTGTCCCTCATAAGAACTACCAGAGACAAGGAGAAGTTGTTTTTAAAAGGTTTGTGAAAGAATTTGCGCAAGGATACTTAGAAGCGTTTTTTTTGTTTGGTTGCAATGTTCTCATAGCTCTATCTATCTGCTGTGTCCTGACGTCAATGGTAGCTGGGCCGCGCTGGTGTCTGTCTTCTTGGCTGTGCTCCGTAGAGAAAGAGAGAGAGAGAGAGGCATGTTTGGACTGGAGCTGAGCTGCTAGTCGAGACCTCTGGGAATGGTTTGCAAGCCAGCTCTCCAACACTAGAGCAACCCCCTCCTCCCCTCGCCCCCCTCTCCACACACACAAAAGTGCTTCCCTCGCCTCCTTCATAGTCTCTGTCCGTCTGGAAGAGGCTTGTTGTTACACGATCACTCGCCAATCTAGCCCCTGGCAGGCAGCGAGGCAGGCAGGGCGCTCCGCATCCTCCCTTCCCCCAGGAAACAAGGCCCTATTTCAGGTGTTCCACTCCACAGCTCCCGGCTCCGAGCTACACAAGCTGTTCAGCCTTCTCCACGTTGTTGGGGAAAATAGCATGTCAGTCACAAATGATACTGCTTGGAAGAAGAGGAATTCTGCTCCTGAAGATTTATTACTTTTTTAGACCAGCACAATATTACGAAAATATGAGATTGACTGTTGAATACTGCAATATGACTAAGGATATCTGAATACGTTTTTCAAACCAGGACTGAACAAAGAACTCTTAACTAGGACAATACTAAATCTCTCTATAATAAACTATATAAGCTGTAGTGTATTGTAATATGCATATTTAGCTTGTCAACATAGCAACAAAAAGCATTGTGTAGCTCTTTTGTTTTGTTTCTGTGGTCAAAAGGAAAGCTAACCGCAAAGCTACGAGAGTGACCATCCAGATTGTAGCTGCTGAAATGTCCCCTGTCATTTGTCCTGTCTTTGTTTATGTGGGTTTCTGCCCTTTTAGTTTCTGCCCAAAGATGAGGTTGCGGTGGGTGGCATGCGCGCTCCTCGACCCTCCAATGAGTCAGAGCTGCACAGAGGAGATTTTTAGCCCGCGCGTGTTGGGAGACTAAGCCGGGCAAGTGTGAGCAACTTCTAAATTGACTTTGTGACTCAACCACGCCTGAGAGTTTGAGACCAAGAGTGACACAAAATCAGCCGGAGGAGGCATGAAGAGGGAGGGAGGGAGCGAAAAAGAGAGAGGAGAGGCTTCATTCTCTCCTTGGCTAATTTGGAGCTGCCATGTGGTGTCGGGAGCGCAGTAGGAGGACATGAATTTCATCTGGCGGTTTTGAATAATCCGCACTAGTCATTATAAGGGTAATCAAGCCTCCTCTGTGTTTCTCCTGCTGTCACTCACCGTCAGGCCTCTTTGCGTCACACTTTCTCACATGTACTACATATGTAAATGACTTAAAGGTCTTATATTAAACAAAATTGATGTTATAATGTTGTTACCTCAGCAAAAACACACCCAGAGTTGTGTTTTGTTTAATTTGCACGTGTTTGTGTAATCCTTTATTATTAGGATCTCTACATCTCCAAAGCTCAAAATGTTCTGTTCCACCATGTGATGTCAAAGGTAGTTTTTTAGGTTAACAGCTGCCTTTTACCTAATGCATAGCTCAAATGGGAATGCCTCATGCAGTAATAACTTGTTAAATGTAATGTTCTTGTAGTTTCACAATAACTACTACCCTCTTGTAATAACATGGGTTTAAATTTAAATTAAGTTCTATGCCAAATTCCCTTTCTGATGCTATCTGATGCAATCCTCTACATTTACACACTCAACAGCTGCCAGTCACCCAGACACCTCCTCCCCCTCTGCCCTCTTTCCTTCTCTATCTTCATCGCTCCCCCACCTTAGAATGCCAGCCTCCTCCCACTCCCCAAACGGACTCCACACTCCAGTAACAGCTCACCGTTGACCTTTTGCACATGGGGTTTCCTGGAGCCTTCTCGTGTAGCACCCTGTCCTTACTTCACACCCAGACCCAGGGGCATGCTGGCTTCATTGTCCCTCTGCGATGGGGTAATCATGGCGGATGTGGGCTGTATCAACAAGCCATGGCATCGGCTACGTTTGCAAATTTAAAAAGCTAAAGCTGATTTTGTCGGGTCGGTTGTAGCTGTAGGTAAAATGTTCTCTTAACCTAACTGCTGAATCACTTTACCATGAGGAGTTTTGGAAGTACTGAAGCTCATACTAATTCATGACAGCTTATTAAAAATGAGTTGATGTTTTGAAAATATGGTAGACTGTGCCAAAAGTAGCTGCATAAAACTTCACCCTAATCATTCAATACTCCAGGAAATGTAACTCATTACTCAACTCTTGATTATTTACATACAACCATGAGATCACCCCACCCCCCCAAGTCTTTTCACCTGCCTCCCCCTCCTCTCCTTCTCTTCTCCCTCGATCCCCCTTTTCCAAACCATGTCAATACCAATGTGTAAAGGTCACCCTGGCAACAGAGAGGCAGCGGTCGATAGAGAAATAAATAAGCAGAAAGAAAAAGGGAGAGAGGAGTGATGGAGGGCAGAGCCTGGTGATCGCGGGGTTAACTACAGGCCAACATCTCCAAAACACACTCCAAAAGCAGCAGCCTCTGGGGGGAATCGGGCTTTCACTTGCCTTGCCCTGTCTTTGTATGTATGTCTCTATTACCAGGTATTATTCCCCCTCTCTGACTGGTCCTTTTAGTGTGCTCTTGTTCAGTGTATAGCTGGGTGCCTTCTGTGACCCACTGCCTCTAGAGATAAACACATGTAAGGGTTAAAGAAACCTATATGGACAGCAACGTCAGCATGATATTAGGCACTCGTCTTTGTCTCTGTCTGAGTTTATTTATTTGATGAGATATTCTAAGGTGAGTTTTGTTTTTGGCTGGAAATACAGTGGGAGGCAAACGTTAAAGAGCAGGGTGCGGGAATGCAGTGGGAGAGGACAAGAGTTTGATTGTTTAGTGTGAATCCTCAAACCAAGTCGTGACTCCTCTTTAGTCTGTGTGACTGTGTGACTGTGTGCTCGTCCAGGCCACACACGGGTCAGTGGAGGCCATTGCTCCACAGCTCCAAAAATGGGCAGCCCTTCCAGATCCGCCGTGGACCCATGGACAATCAGGCAGTCTGTGAGCGAGAGGCGGGCTGTGTTTCCTGGACGTGGGACTGATTTTTCAGGCCCTGGGCCAGACAGAAGGGTGGCCTTTGTTCCTGCACTGAATGACACTGCTGACTAAGAACAGGCTGAGGGCAGTGGGAAGAGGAGTGGGCTCTATTTGTGTTCTTCACTGGCTTTCTTCACGCTCTGCAGATGTAAAAGCCCCAGTGTTGGAGAATAGTGAAAGGCTCCATAATGCACTAATGGACTACGTCTAGAAGAGGGGGTCTGTCCGTGTGCAACGGCCAAATTAGAAAGCCGAAGTGTAGTCATTGTAATAAAACTCTTGCACCGTGCATACAACAGCACTAATAAAAGACAGAGCTAAATGTTTCTGTCCCTTTCTTGTTTCCTCAGGTCAGTGACTTCCTGTCCGGCCGCTCGCCGCTCACCCTGGCGCTGCGTGTTGGAGACCACATGATGTTTGTGCAGCTGCAGCTGGCGGCGCAGCAGTCCGGAGGTCCTCAGCTCCAGCACAGACACGTCATCACTCGGGGCAGTGGGGACAGCAGTGTGGCACAGCCCACAGGCCAGCCTCGTGTGCCCCACCCGCACCCCCACCATCACCCACAACATCCACACAGTCCCAGCTCACACGTTTCACCTCCTCACCCTTCCTCCACCCCGTCCCCTGTGCCCCTGTCCTTCCCCATGTCCTCCACGCACCACCAGCCGCTGCCTCCAATGTACCATCAGTCAGCCTCATCCGCTCACTGTAGTCCCCCAACTCCACCCCCACCGCCCCACTCCCCTCGACCGTCCCACATGCCCGCAAGTCTTTTTCGGTCTCCAGCTCATCACCATCACCACCATCACTACTACCACCAGCCTTCGTCAAGCCAGTCCGGCCACAGCATGAGCCAGCCCAGCCCTGTAGCACCAGTCCTGTGCCCAGAGGTAAGCTGCTCTGGTGCAATATGTTTTCTATGTTCTTAACAAGAGAAAAGCATAGATTCACTCAGTCAGTGATCCCATATACTGGTCAGAGAAAAAGCAGAGGAGTGAGATATAATGAACACAAGACAATAATTAACCTAACCCTAAGAACTATTAATGCAACAAGGGACTCAAGAAAGCTGCACAGCCATTGTGATAGTGTGATAGAAGTACAGAATCATTTTATGTTTTCTTTTTTTTTCTCACAGCATTCCAAACAAAAACTAGAAGTATTTTAGTACACACAAACATGTGACCTTCAGCTTTGTTGTAGTATCACTTTCATGTGTTAGCAGTGTAGTTCGGTGTTAATGTTAGACACATATGTTTCCTAATTTGGCCATATTGCATTTTGGGGAACCTAGGTCAGGTCCTTGTCACTTGATATACCTAGAAAAGATTAGGTTTCCTGCTTAGGTGGCTTACTGTATATATACAGACATGATCCTTGCAGCCTACAAAGGTCACTTAGGGGTGTCCTCAGGACATGTGTATATGTTATACATGTTATATGATGAAGTGTAAATACCACAAGGGTCAGGAGTGTCCTCACTGAGACACTTGTAATAAGTTGTGTCTTAATGTTTTTTCCATATGTTCTGCAGGCAAACTGCAGCTCCACCACCAGCCCAAACAGTGGCAGCAGCTCCTCCTCCCGCTCCCGCAAACCTGGAGCCATCATTGAGAGCTTTGTGAACCATGCTCCCGGAGTCTTCTCAGGGACTTTTTCAGGTAAATACACTTCAGTATTTGAACAGTTAGGTGCACAAAATAAAATAAAAACATTTAACAGTATATAAATGCAAGTGTAATCAACACATTTAAAACCTTTGTTACCATTTTTTCAGGCACTTTGCACCCAAATTGCCAGGACAGCACAGGGCGTCCCAGACGAGATATTAGTACCATCCTCCAGATCCTTAACGATCTATTGAGTGCGACTCGCCACTACCAAGGCATGCCCCCATCTCTGACGCAGCTGCGCTACCAGACCCAGTGTGGATCACCCACATCCCCCTCTCCTCCTCCGTCACCCCCGGTTACTGGCATGGCAGAACTTGCTGCCAAAGCTACCTCAGTGCCCTCCTGCAGCCGCAGCAGCCCCCCTCCAGCCCTCCATCCTCTGGTGCAGTGCCAGAGTGAGATCCACATGTGCAAGCCTCCCGGTGAGTGACTCCACTGTCTGATCCTGCTCATGCAAGCATGTCATGAACACAACCCAAACACACACATTAAGTCATTGTGCATCGCTCACAGCTCTGGGAGGCAGATGTTACTACACTTGTAGTGCTGTTCTCTGAATATGTGACGGCTGAGCTCATATTTTACACAATACTACCATTTCATTGTAATCTTACTCGATGTAATTGTCAGTTAATTGTCTGTTTATCTTCTTGATTTAGTCTGACTCACTGCCGTGGCTATTAAAATGTTTAATGAGCAGAACTTTACTTTGTACCAAAGCTGTGATAGAACAGAATATCTCCCAGAGAACAAAGGTGGAGAGGCTGCAGCAGAGGGGGATCCCCTCAGTAATGCTACACTCTGTAGACCTGTTCAGTCAGGCTCGACCTGTCAGGCTGTTCAGTCTGCTTTGTTTGTGTGCACCTAGGAGATAGTTTTACCCCTTGGAGCCTGGGCTGGGCTGTGTTTAGATAAGATTAGGCAGTGAGTGGTGAATCTAGCTCCTAAAGAAAGGCTACAGCTGGGGCATGTATGGGCCCAGGTTATAGGGCTGGACAAACCCTGACATACCCAGGCCCAAGGCTTGGGGCAGGGCAGGTGTGTGCAGTTCAGATTATACACTGGAGGGGCTCTTTCCTTGAGAAAGACACAGGATGTGGAGTGTCAGACAGATGTCCAGCATCGATAACATTCAGTCAATGTTGTAAGGTTAGACTTGCTGCGCTGGGAGAAACAGCATTGTCCTCTGCTGCCTCCTTATCTCCTGGTGAGGAAATTGAGCTACTGTGGTGAGCTGTGGGTAAATTTTGTTGAATAGTTGGACAGAAATGGCTCTCCAATGCTGTGATTAATGTTTAATGTTTTCTTTTGTTTAGAAAAGCAAGTGCACACACTTCTATTGTGACCATGCTGCTTTGTCCTCTTTGTTTTACGAGCACATGCACAAGCAGAATGCCCGTTTAAGTCGTTGCAGTTGTAAGAAGTGGTTGCGATTTATAGGCACTGCTGCATATTTTGTGCATCGCTCTGAGCGGCCTTACAAACGTGCGCTGAACAGATGGAATAACACAGGGTTATTTTCCTAACTCAGGGAAGACCTCTCCTCATGGCCCCCTCCTCCTCTTCCTCTTGTCAGCTCTTGCGTTCACATTCTGCAGCCCACGCCACTGTTTCCCCCATTTGCTGTCCAAAAAAAGCCCTGCTGTAAAATCCATCTCTCTTCCTCCTAATCACCCCCTCTTTCTTTCCATGTCTGTGTTGTGCATCAATACATTGTCTGTGCACATTTGGCCTTTAAATAGGAAGATGTATTCTATGCAGCCCTCAATAAGAATTTGCTTTGTGTGAGAGAGGGCAGTGAGAGGCGGCGGAAGATGGGAGGGGGTTTTTAAATCCACAACACAAGTCCTATTCATCATGCTAGTGTTTATTAAATCCTGTCCATCAGTATGCCCTGTAAATGTCCACCGAGTATCCATAACTTCCAGCTGGGACAAGACTACTCAAAAACCCTTTCCCAACTTTTTTAATTACTTCACGGTAGACAGTTATTGAATAGGTATCGAGTAAAGCTCCAGTGGATAAGGAGCAGAATGTTTTTGCTGAAATCCTTGTCCCATGAAAACTGCTGACTAAGCAGACCCCTGTAATCTTATCATCTGATATCCAATGCAGGACTTAACATGGCCACTTAACTTCTCTTCACAGAAATTCACTCAGCTAACTGGAATAACCCGCTGCTTCCCATGTGCTTGAAAACGGTGTGTGCGCAGGTTGAGACAGCCCTCTTGAAAATGTCACATAGCTCGGCTGTCTCCTGAGAGCCTTTACCCTTTCCTCTTGCAAGTTCATGCGTGAGGGGGAGATGACAAGTGTAAATAAAAAGCTCAGAAACATACACACGGGAACACATAGTTGACCACAAATGGCTGCTTTAAAGGCCAGCGCTGTGGTTTGGTGGCTCCGCTCTGTAGTTTTTGCTGACAGAGATTATGTGACAAGGTTGGATTTTGAACAAGCTTTTGGGATGTCCCGCCAGGCTGATTGTTAGCTACATTCCAGTACTGAGAAGGATGGACCCCCGCCTCTGGTCCACCCCCCTCCCTACCCCAGGCTAGTGTGCCATTGTCTGGAGGCCTAGGGGACAGGGGCTGCGCACAGGGCACCGGGCAGGGCCTTTGTGGGATGGAGGTAGGGGGCTGAGGAGTGGATTAGAGGCTGGCTTTTTAGTCCCACTGCAGCTGCTTTTAGGAAGGCCTTTGCTATGTGCTATACAAGGCAGTGGCAGAATGGTATTTAAATATGAACATAAATACATTAACTGCATTTATCAGAGCACCTTGGCGTTGTTTTATAAGCTTCATGAAAGACAAATTATCTCTGATGTTGATTTTCCTCTGCCTCATTCTCATATTCTGTTGGCTTAGTACAGGCGACAGTTGCGTGTTGGATCTAGCCCCCAATCAATTATTGAGTTATTTAAGCACATTATCCCCTTTACAGCTTTGGTACAGGTTTACAATCGCATACATGCCCTGCCCGTATCTCTTTGCCAAGGCCCAATGACAACAACAGCAGCACACAGCTATCTGGCAAAAGCAGCCAAGCACATCAGGTGCCCTTTCATACTCGACAAGGAGAGGAGTGAGTGAGAAGGAGAGAGAGAGGGAGGGAGGGAGAGAGGGAGAGAGAGAGAGAGGGGGAATGCAAATGAAGTCTAAAAGTCATTGAAGAGCTTGTGTCCCTGCAGGGCTGTCACTGCCCTTTCATAGCCTGTCAAAATGTTCATACTAGCTCGTGTGGGATTGGTCGCTTCACTTTGGTACGTTTCATTTGGTCATAGAGGACAAAACGTTCCATTATACATTATATCATTTGGTTCTGCACATCTCTAACCCACACATCATCTGACTTTGCTGCAATGTGAATCTCCATTTCTATCTCTTTTTATTCTTCTGTTGCCCACATCCCCTCCCTCCTTTCTTTTTCCCCGGTTCCCTGGATGCTGAGCAAACACAATGTTCTCTCTGCAAGATCACAAGACTTATCAAGGCAAACAAACAAACAACAGCACTAAGACAACTGCAAATGAAGGCCAATCTTTATGCAATCAATAGCAGAAGAAGCTCCTTTAATCTCCCCCTGCGTCCCGCACACTGCAGCCCTCCTCCCTCCACCACCTCTCCCCCTGCACCCCTCCTCCTCCTGTTGGTGCTCCCTATCTCCGTCCAGCCCTTGTGTTGCTGGGCTGGGCTCAAAGGCAAGGAAAACTGACTGACGCATCGATTATTCATAGATCACCCCTTCTTTCTTTCTCTCTCCATCTATTGCTTTGCCTGCAGTGCCTTGTTGTGTACTGCTCTTAGATAGAAGAGTTTGGGGGTTATCTGAAGCGATTGAGTTATGGTGCTTGAAAGTAGGGCAATAGGAACAGTCATTAACCTACTGTAGCTTGATTTCTTTGCTGTTACAATTACATGCATAGTATTTATCAAGCTTACTAGCTTGATTACAGTCTTTGACAAGACCATCTTTTTGCAGCAGTTACTAGTTGTGCATTCACTGGGTTAGCTTGACTTTTAAAGATTTCCGTCAGACATTTTTTACTAGGCCACAATTTCTAGCCCTGTAATTCAGTTTTCCGTAGCGTCATGCACATTCTCTGTAGTGGTGCTAAGAAAAGCTCTCCTCCCCTGTCCCCTTTAAGTTGCGTTTCCTGTTGGCTCAGTTTAGTGCCACCTCTCTCTCCCTCTCCCTCTCTCTCCCTCTCGCCCTCTCTCTCTCCCTCTCTCTCTCTGGCTGGGTCCTCCAAGGTTATTGTGCTCACGTCAAGCACTGGTCTCCGCAGCAGGGCTCTGGGCCAGCCTGTGTGTATCTCCGTGTATAGTCTGTCCTTCGTAGCCAGCCCTAATAATAGCCCCACTGTCATAAACATAGTCTGGAGATCCCTGCGGCCAGCTGTGTCCGGCCTTCCGCCCAGGGCTCCGGTAGTGACGCTCATGAATGAACGCACACACATACGCACACACTCACACACGCTGATACAAAGTTTGGTGTAGCTCCAAGCACATTCCCGGAACACTTGCCAAGCCAAAGACCAAGACCTCCTACGGCAACACCAAACTGCTCTATAATGCTATAATACTGTTCGCAAAGCATCCATTAAACTGCACTCAAATTGTATTCAACCCAACCAAAAGAAGGTAAAACGGAAAATTCTGGTATTTTTTTTTACAATAAACATTAAAATTGTAACTAATACGGAGAAATATGACTGGAAAAGTTAACTGATCACCACCCTTTCTGCTGTGCCTATAAAAACACATGTGCAAGTGTTCATTTTGCCTGCCTTATTTTGACATAGCTGAGTGGTGCCTTTGGCTAGTAAGGGCAGGGGAATAGGCAGGAATAGTTTGAAGGAAGAAAAGCCTTGGAGCGGTGTATACGGATGTCACACGGAGCTGAGGCAGCGGAACAATGGCCCTAATGTGGGAGGCCCCCCTGTGTCGGCCCGTCACCCCAGTACCTACCTCTGTCCTCTGGAGATTAAACCCTCACAACACACAAATGCACAAATGAGAGACTAATGCAGCCAGTGTGATATCCAATTAGATAAAATTCCTAAGCATACAAACAAAAGCTAAGTTTTAATTAATGATGAGACCAAAAAACAATGTATACTACTGAAGACTATGAATGAATTTGAACATTTGCCAGTTATACCACGTTTGTCTAAAACCACTTTTGTTCATTGCGTGACACTGGTGAGTATTTATAGATGGCAAAATGGCTGAATCCGATAAGCAAATGAGAGAAAGAGGTGAATTAAGCCCACACAGATTTCATTCCGATGTGGGGAGGAGGAGCAGTGCGAAAATCGATTTGGAAAACTGCCACCTACGGCCGATCCTTATACCCTCCACCCTCGTGTGTATGTCCTTTGCTCTATCCATCCCCCCATGTGCTCCCTCTTTTGCCCCATTTGCCCCTGGGGGAGGAATTCCTTAACCCAAGCTACTGCCGCCACTACTGCTAGCACCACTGCCACCCCCCTCTCTCCCTCACTCCTTCTGCCCCACCTTGCTGTCTCCGGGGAGACTTGGGGCAGCACAAGTGGGGGTTGGAGGAGAGTGGAGTGGGTGGTGGTGGAGAGGAGGGGCAGTTGGGTCAATGAGCTGAGAGTAGGAAGCCATAATAAAGAAAAAAAAATAGGAGAAAAAACCCTATACCCCCACCACTACTACCCCACCTCTCTGCTTACAATTTCCATTCGCTTGCATTTTGTATTGAAAGCCAATAGCGTTGTCCTGGGCCCCGAGATGGATGGCTGCACTAGAGCTAAGGTTTAATCAATAGGTCTTTTTAATTTGCCATCGATCCACGTTAAAAGCTACTGCGGGTGCTTGGTGTGTGAGTGTGTGTGCATGTGCATACCAGTGTGTTGTTGTGTATACTTTAGTTTGTGTGAATGCGTGATGTAGTTCGATGCGGATCTGAAGTGCATGTGTGTGTTTCGCCGCACACAGAAGGAGGGGGGAAAAAAACTAGGAGGCCGGAGAGAAGAGATGGTCACTGTGCTGTGCTTTTGGTTTATTGACATTCGAGACCCCATTATTTAATTATTTAATTCCCAGACAGATACTAATGGAGCTGGCTAATAGATTGCGGTTGCTTTCTCCCCTCTTCCCTTCCTTTCCTTTCTGAATATACGCAGAAATGGAATTAAGCTCAATTCGGTTCAAGTGTAGCGATGGATTCACATGGGAGGTCCCTGGAGACCCCACTCCCCTATAGTCACATCAACAACTGCGGAAATGCACTTAGTATGACGTCCATGTCATCTGGAATCATGTGCCCGGATATCATTGCTAGATGGATAGGCTGTCCAATATTATACATCTTACCTTGACTTATGTTTGTGTGGTGTATGGCCTTGTTACTGGATATAAGGTCTCCCCACTGAGCTATAAGGGGGCGAAATAGCAAAGAGGGGGCTGATGATGCGTACTGGGAAGGTGGAGATGTGATTCCAATGTTAAAGTGTGTACTTGAGTGTGCCTGTGATTCCTGTGTGTCCTAACATTATCATTAAGGCCGTGCGGCTTCATCTGCTGCCTGTAAACATATTGACATAATCTTTGGTTCTGATATATTTCACTTAGAATCAATATGAGTAATATTGATACTACTAGTATTAATTAATAACTACACAATGACTAAAACAGGGATTGACACCTGAAAAACCGCCAAAGCTGTTTTGAGTGTTAGTGGTAACAGTATGTGGTTGCTAATCTGTGTCTGGGCCCTTTCGCTGAATCAAAATAAACTACTAAAAGCTCCACAGTACCATAACAAGACTGTATAGCATTAACATCTGTCTCCTTGTTTGATCACCTCTTGTGTTATAACATCTGGTATCAACAGAATAAGTCTAATCAAACCTGTTTTTTGTTTTCATAGGTGACCGACTGCGTCAGACAGAGAATCGTGCCACTCGCTGTAAGGTGGAGCGCCTGCAGTTGTTGATGCAGCAGAAGAGGCTGCGCAGGAAGGCCCGGCGGGATCAGCGTGGACCATACCACTGGCTGCCCAACCGCAAGTCCGGCCGCAGCAATAGCAACAGCAGCATGTCCAGCGAGGGCTCCCTGGATCTGGACTTTGAAGACTCGGTGTGGAAGCCCGATGTGAAGGCTGACCTCAAGTCTGAGTTTGTCATGGCCTAAGATAGGATCTAGTATCTTCAAAAATGTGTGCAAAGGATTAAGAATCTTTGGAAGGGAGCAACAGGGAAAGCTCCACACAAACTTGAACCCATTCTGCAACAATAGCAACAGAACACTGATTTTTTAAACTTGGATTTGGACAAGTCATAAACTGACCAGTGAGACTTAACCTGGATTTGAGCATAGCAGAATTTAGAGGGAGATGGTGGTGGTGTTTCTAGATTATTTTGTTCAACTCACTGTGGATATGAAGCACTCCACTCTGGACTAAAACACAGGATAGAAGCACCGGGCGCTTCACAGTCAAGACAAAGGCAGAGCTACCGAACTATATGGATTATTCCTATGGGCATTCTTCTTGATCACACCAACCAAGTTCAGTTTCTACCTGTTATGGGGTGGTTGAATTAGATTTTGTTTGTTTGATTTTTCTTGCCATTTTGAAACATATTATATTTTATAAATGATAAAATATGTAGCATTGTTCACAAAGCATTCAGGTTTTCATATAACAGTAAAAAAGAAGTTGATTTTGCACATGATTTATAACAACTGGTGTGCAAGGAGGCAGGGCCTGAAATAGAAAAGATTATGGAAGTAGTGAACCTCAGCGACATAGGGTATCAATAGGAATGAATAAACAAAAAGTAAATTAATATGAACAGAAAGTGCTTTAGAGGATTTAAAAAACTTTAAATATATGGAAAAAATCTATTTTTATTTCTCTTCCTATCTGCTGTTTTCAAAAAGCAGCAGCCCTCTGTGGCTTTAGTCAAGTCTTTGACTACTAATTACATGTACATCAATTCATTTATTCATTCAGCTCACTGATGGGTTCTATCTGTCTAGCCTCAACCACAAGGAGTTTCACAGAGCCCACCTCGTGTCTAACAGACCTGAAATGACTAGATTTTGTGTATATAACTGTGACAATTGGCAAAGGTTTATGAGGGTGCGTTTGTTTGTCGTGTTAATTGATTTATGATGTCCCAGATTTTGTCCAAAATGTCTTCTCCCAAATCTCCCCATAGCTTTTGAATTCACTGCAGTAAATGCATGAAGAATATAGCATTCATTTCCACATTGGCCTCATTCAACATGTGTGATCCAAACAAAGTAAATTTCTCTCACCAGAAGGATAAGTAGGATTGAGCATCATAGTTATATAGTGCCTCCACCAGTTCATTCATTGACATATCAGGTCAGGCCTTTTACAGTTTTGCTGCTACACACAGGGAAGTTCAAAAAGAGGGAGGGAATAGTAAGTTTTTTGCATGCAAATGTGTGAAACTACATTTTATTTTCCAATGATGAGAGAAAAAAAAACATTTTGAAACTGGTGCTTTGGGGGAATGAAGGTTAACAACATGCATGATTTTGTGAAGAAAAAGACAACCAATGCTGCTTTTGTTGGTTAGATTTTTGTAACATTTCTTTCTTTTTTTTACAAAGAGGAAAAGTGTCCTGCAATTTAAGTATTACAGACGCAAAACCAAAACAGATGAAGTTAACTGAACATTCCTGTTGTTTTGACAATGAAGACGATGGCAATTTTCGGAGAGACAAGAGACTCTTTGACTCCCCAATGCGCTGGTTTGATCCACGGAATTTTAGAGACTTTTCAAGGATCCAGACTGACAGCCCACCTCCCCTCTGCTCGCCTGGAACCAGCAGAACGGCGGACTTAAAAGTTCGTCTAAATTTGGTGTATTTCTGTGTGAATGATCGATCACCATTTTTGCACTCCTAGAGATTGCAGAGAGAGATTACCTTTTTGGTGAACCTCATTGTTTTTTTAAGTGGCCTTATTATTACCTTCACTAAAAACAAGACACTTGTGGGGGAACAATGGGAATGGGGAAATGTTTTCTGTGTATTGTTGTCGTCATCAAGGCACCATTTTGTCACTGAGGAACTGGGCATCTGTGGTTTAGTGCTTTTTAGCTGGTGGAGTCTCAAATTATGTCAAAGGCTTCTGTGCCTTAAATGTTGCCCTTGCAGTGTCAGTGTCAAGCTGATTTCAAGTTGTTTTCACTGGTTTTTACACACGCAAAACTGTAGTATTTATAGATTTTGAAGGTTATTTGAGCGAAAGTAGTTCCTCAATTCTTGCCTTTTGTCCCCAATGTGTTGCCATATTTGTTGTTCCTTGTTTAAACGCACATCTCCCCTGTACTCCAATACGAAAAGCTACAATTATGCTATGCTAGCCTTCAAAGTTTACGCCACAGTACTTGCTGGCTGAGTGGAAACCCGGCCCACTTCAGAGTATGTTGATCCTAAGAGGATGCCAAAACTACATGCACTTCCTGTTCACATAGACAGTTTAGCTCAAGCCCCTCCCAAATTTTTATTTAATTTTGTTTGTATATGTATGAACTATACTCTGTGTGTGCCTCACTTCTGTGTAAAAGTCAAAAGATGATGAAACAAAACAAAAAAGATGATGAAGCATTACAGAGAGAGGAAAAAAACTCGGTGGTATTCAGATCATTTAAGTTGCCTGTTCTTTCTTGTAGCCAACTATTGAATATAACAGGATTCAGAATACAATTTTACAATGTTCTAGCTCTAGACCGGTGTAGCACATGTGTGACTGTATTAATTTATAAACCAAAATGGTAACTGTGAATTATGTATTTCTTTGTGCATTTTTTAAACATTGGGGAGACGGTTGTTATAGGGCATGATACAGCTGATGCTCATGTCCAAAAGATATCTTTTGTTTTTGGTGGATTATAATGGAAACACACGTTTCCGAAAAAAGGAAAAAACTGAGAAAAAAAATGACAAAAAAAGTGGAAAAAATCTATGACTATATTTTTTTTCTTAAGCAATACATTTCAGTGTGACTTGTGATAGAACATTTTCTTTTTTTAGGTAATAAATAAATAAAAAAGACAAAATGAGTAATCAGTCGTGTACGAGTATTCATTTCTGATTCAATAAAATTGAATGAAAGCTGCAAATCAGTTTTAAGTTTCATGAACGAATGTATTTCATGAAGTAACACGATAAGAGCGGAATACGTAAAACAAGCAAAGCTATTATTCCCATTGATAATATATTGCCTTACCCTATAGCTAATGTAATAGATAGGCTGGACCATTTCATCAGAGCCTGAGTCTGATTTATAAGGACTGTGAGAGCCAGGATCAGGGGGTCAGGAGCATTTGTATAATTCATACAGTCAGGCCTATCACGTTTTAGATTTCAAAGAAAACCTTATAATTAAGTTTCCTTACTAAATTTGATTAATTAACTCCTTTTTGCATTATAAGTTCATATTCAAACAAGGCTATTATTTAAAAATTAGAACAAGTAAGTTTTTTTTTTAATGAAAAGAGGAAACTGATTTGCTAGCAAATGTGATATTTGTGAGAGCAGGGAAGTAGTTTTAACAGTAGTATTCTTTGATTACTTCATTATTTTTAGTTGATAAAATGTAGAAATAACATCATGTTTAGGTTGAGGCTTTAGACTTCTTCCTCTTCCCAGCAGACTTCATCACAGAGTTGGCATTAAAATGTTTCCAAAAAAGGTCATAAAACTGTGAAGACATGAGCTGGTAATTAGGAAACATGAGCATTAATATGTTAGCACCCAGGGACCCATGTCTCATTACGTGCCAAACGACGGGGTTTGA
This sequence comes from Boleophthalmus pectinirostris, assembly GCF_026225935.1. Taxonomy (NCBI): domain Eukaryota; kingdom Metazoa; phylum Chordata; class Actinopteri; order Gobiiformes; family Gobiidae; genus Boleophthalmus; species Boleophthalmus pectinirostris. Next base: position 20,574,107 of record NW_026571473.1, read on the forward strand.
GCAGAGGCTAGTGTGGGGCCACCAGGGTTATGGGGGGGTGGGTCTGAGCCACTGAATACATTTCTATTGTTAAAACATATTCCACTTGACTGGTTCCTGCAGATATGCAATGGAGATTGTATGAAATTACAGGTGACCAAGAATAGTACAGTTACTTGGAGGTAATAGTTTTAATTGCTTCAATTTAAGCCATTCTACCATGTTCTCTTGACATGTTATATTTTCCTTCAAATATGCACAGGTTATTTTTACTTGAACAGAGTTTATCCTTATGTACTTTACCTAATGCTTTTCTATTTTTCTTTAAGTTGTCATCCTACTGTGAGAGTAGGTTAGATTGGCTATAGGCTATAACATTACTGAAATATTTTTGTAACCATGACAATTTTTTTATTTTTATTTTAGTTTTTCTGTTATAAACTACTTTAATGCATAGACACTCATTATTCAACTACTACTGCACTTCATAACATTGTCCAGATGACTTTGAAACCCTAGCTTTAATAATTAAGATGATCAATAAGGGCATAATAATAATATATCCATTATCACTATAAAATTAGACATTTAGACTGTTTTAATTTCAAAATTTTAGCCTCCAGACAGAAACAGACAAGCATCCTGTTTTGTCAGACCTTCCTTCTGAAAATACAGCCAAAGATTATGAATCTCTCTTGGCCTTTTCTCTCGCTTGATTTTCCTTCTATTTCTGTAAAGATGGATTTGGAAATGGAGCTTGTAGTCAGACATAAGCTAACATCCCCCTCCTGTCTGGCCTTTCTAAAACACATAAAGCCCCAGCATTGTTTGGTAAGAGGAACCAATGAAAGAGGAATATTGATGGAGGGTCACGCATTGATCGACTCATCAATAGCTGGTGGTGATGCTTTTCTCTCCAAAGACACGAGGATAAAGGGAAAAGCTAAATGTGGAGCAAAGTGGTTATTTTTATTAGCATGGCACCATTTGAGCCTTTTCATGCAAGTTGTAAAGTAGCATACAAAGGATCTTAGCTACTGCGTCATGAACTGTTGATTTTTATTGTTATACAGAAAAGTTACCAAGCAAATGCGGTTTGTGTTTAACAGTTTGAAAATTTAAGACTGAATCAAACTTCATCAAAAAAGATAGAAAGAAAGAAACACTCAACACAATCAATTATGTTCATAACAAAGCAATGCAATGATTCACAAAATAATCATGCAGTGGTGGAAGAAATGCTCAGTTGCGTTACTTAAGTTACAGTTAAAAATATTCAAGTCAAAGTATCACATGAAAAAACTGACTTAATTATTAAAGTACCTGTTTAAAAAGTACTTAAAGATTAAACAGTAAAAACATTTTGGCCAGATTTTGAGATCTAATGGAGCTTCAAATGTAAAGATTTTCATACCAACAACTGACCAGTAAAACAACTGAATCAGTCAGTTTTTATTTGTGTATATTTTTTGCTCAAACTACAAATGAAAGCTCTCAGGCTTTTCAGCAGGTCTCACACAATAATGTAGTGAAGTTGAAGTAAAAATATGCACTATAAAATGTACTTAAGTAAAGTACAGGTATTTAAAATGTGTATTTAAGTAGGCTACAGTACTTTACTACTTTTACTTTGTTACTTTCCGGCACTGTTTGCAACATATTTTTGTTGATTTCACTTATCACGGTGACAGTGAATTAATGAATTTGTGCCTTGAATAAGATGATTTATAAAGAGATGTTTAGATCTCACTAATCAGAGATTGGCCTATGGACATGAGCAGATCCAGTGTCCAGCTATTAATCTGTCTTTAACCCAAACCCATTCTAGTTTTAACCACATTTAAATCCTTGCTTGTGCTCAGCATTGTGATACTTAAGACTATAGGCTACTGTTTTATAACTCATCACTCATTTATAAAGCTTTTGATCCATCTTACCTGTGCCCATATTTGTTATATTGTTGTCTTATTTACTTAACTTACCTGAGAACATATAGTTTCAATTTTCTTCCGTTAGTTCAGCATCAAAAAGACTAACTGCCATTTCTTTGTGAGTTAGTTGAAGATTATTAGGCACTTACTGCTTTACTGAATATGAATAACAGTCGGCATGTGTTTTCTTATGGATTATTTCTCTTAAGACACGCAAACAAAAAGAGCTAAACTTAGGCACATCCCATCTGTCACTCGAAGCAAAACAAACCACAAGGCAGGAGTTGACACATATTTACAGTGGATCTCGCAGGTGCAGCTAACAGACAACAGACTACGTTATTTTTGAATAGGGACTGTCTCTGAGAGGGGCCCACCAAACAGCCAACAGTCTGTTTACAGCGTCACATCTTTTCTCCTGAATCTGTCTTTCGTACATGAGCTAGAAGCAATAGCAGCAGGCAGGCGGGCGGCAGGCAGGCAGCAACACAACGCTAACTAAATTCACACGATTTCCAGTCATACTGCAACTACCCAGAGAGGCTCCTTTTCTGAGAAGTCGCGGCAGCTTATTTCTGAGTGTCATTCACAGCCTCCACACTCATCTGCTGCCTCAGTTGTGGAGGTAACTGTCTTTGCAAAGATAGAAATAAAAGAAGAGAAAGAGAGAGAGAATGAGACGCAGGGCTCAGCTGCCACCACAAACTGAAACTCTGTGGTGCGGGGATAGAGAGGAGATCCGCAGGAGCTGGGGTTTCACACTTCGCCTTGTGATTTCAGATAAGGCCTTCTCAGCTGTAACCTTCCTCCCATACACACAAGTATAACGAACGGAAAGTGTACAAGAGACAGCACTATCACATGACACAATGACATCCATAACAGTGGAGTGTGCCTATGTACATCTGATGTAAAAAGTGTAAGCCAAATAAAATTTATTTTCGTAAGACTCATGTGTTTTCAACTGACATAATACGCAGACGTACAGGTGTTTGGTCACAGCACTGCTCAGCTCCATGTCAGTATCAGCTGCATCCTGGCTCTGACACTTTGCTGAATGTCTCTCCTTCTTCACCCCCATCATATTGATTATTTTGCTGTTTATAAAAGTTTATGGGGCAAACAATCCAAACAACAACTGCAATTTTACAAAACACTTTCTTTAAACCAGTAGCAAAAATGGTGCATCACTAAGGTGGTCAGGCTGGCTCCACCTAGTGCCTCCAGTCAAATTCATTTCTCTCCAGCAACTAGGTCAGGAATTGGAATACTCTAGACTGTTCACAAAACCCCTGAAGTGCGAGTCCGGGCACCAGCCAATCAGCGAAGAGCCATACATTCTGTGCTGGCAACGATTCCTGAGATCAAGGAATTAAAGTCTGAACAAAGAGAATGTTCGGTGAATTTTATCAAGGGGAAAGATGTTATTGCCCTTCTTCCTACAGGATTTGGGAAAAGCTTAATATACCAGTTAGCCCTGTTAACGGCGCATTACATACATCACGACCAAATAGCAGCAATTGGTTAAATGAAAAAAGTACCCACCTACCTTCAAGTGAACGAATTCTAATGCTGCAAGATCAGCTGGTTTCTACGGGGAACCGTAATGAATCAGGTCCAGCAGTTTTCTTGTTAGGTTAAAAACATTAAAAGTGAAAGTTTACCTTAAACATCCTAATTATGGTGAATTTATAAGCACATTTCACAACACGCATAGACCACTGAGGTGTTTTGCCTTGAAGGTAAACTTAACAACTAGAATGCGAATATGTCCTTTCTGCTTTTTGGCCAATAAAATGCTTTCTAATTAGATGCAGACAACATTCAAACTTATTTTGACCTCACAAGCTTCTTATACAATATATCTGTAATGGGGACACATTTTGCTTAAATATATGGGAACAAAATTGGGTCAAGGGCCTTTAAAGTAACAATAGAATTAACAATAGTCTCTGTCTTTTCAGTCTTTCACAACAACTTTCGGTAGAGAGCAATAAACTCCAGATCCTGCTGCCCTATCCATGTTTTGTTTTTACACAGTTTTTCTCTTGCTCAACTAACTTTGCTTTTACCATTTTTTACATGAGAACAACAAACAATCTAGCCTCCTGGATAAAAGCCTCATCCGTACAAGGGAGCAGTGGAGCGGACACCCAGCCAAGATGCATTTTCTCTGGGTCAGGGCATCCACACTCCTCTCCTCTGCTCGACCCGGAGCTTTTCGCACGGTCAGCTAGGATCGTGTTGTCTTTTGTCTATTTTTGTTTGTTCCCTGCTCAGTTGAAAGCGAATAATGGATTCTCTGTTATTACCTGATATTTACGCAGCTGCCAGGACCTTTGATATGTTCTGCAGACATTTCCACCACGTTTTGGGCCATTTTTCCACTGGAGGCACACATTACACTTCAGCTGTCTGTCAGCATCAACGTGCAGGCGACCTCTAGACTGTGACCTTTGAACCTGGAACCAGGGTCGTGGTTAAAATAAACTTGAGAAACTGGGTAAACAGGATGTGTACAGCGACCCAGACATATGGCACTCACTAATCAAATAGCACTGCTACAAGAGCGAAGGAAGAAAGATTTAGACATGTTGAGTGCGTAAGACATTAGTGAAGAGGCCTATAGTATAAATGGACCAAGCTGCTTAGCAACGCTTATAGCTGTGTTCTCAATGTTCCCCATCAACTATACTGTGGTTTATTTTAAGACCAAGATGAATACTATACATGAAGGTCAAGGTAAATCCACTGTGAAGAGTCCAAATATGTCATAATTTGAAATAACATAAGTGTGCCTCTGTAAAATGTAAGTAATCGTTAGAACTAGCAACTCAAGGTTATGGTTTACACAGGTAGGTGGCCTTTTAATTTACTTGCACATAAGCACTGAGTATTTAATCAAGCAGAATCTTTGGCGCCAAGGTTAACTCTGTAATTAGCTTGCTTTGCTTCAATAACTCATCTCTGAATTTTTTTATTTTTCAGAAGTTTAAAAAAATAACTTGTATACAGCTTGAAAACTTGGTTTAATATGAGTAATATAACCATTGATACCAGCAAATGTTCAATTAACCTGCAGAGCTGTGTAGACATAAAGCAATGTGGCTCTGAGAAAGCAGCTGTCGCAAATAGATGTTTGTCATTGATAAACATCTGGCTTTCTTTTCACATGGCTAAAGGCTGATTGTAACAAAAAGATTTATTTGTGAAATGATGTTATCACTTCATTTTTATTTTTTACGTTTACTTTTTGACTTCAAGAAAATCACTTTTCAGAACATGTCCTACCCATTTTCAATCCCTGAGTGGGGTAGTCTAAGTCAAGTCATTATTGAAAGTCAGTTTAGATTGAATCAGAAATGGACAGTACTTCTCTGGTAATTAGGTTTTAAAACTTCTAAACAAACTTTTAGCCCAAGTGTACCATGACTTGCACAATTTTACAAGCTTTATGTTATAAATGTGTAACACTGTGCCCACAAAGGCTGCTATTTCTGTCACTTTTTCCATTCTTCTGATTGGATGAGCAGGGCTGCCGTGGGACATGGGCATTGATTCAGAGGTCTGGAACCAAGTTCAGAGAAATGTCAGGTGACCCGACCATCTGTCAAGGCGTGAGTCTATGGAGATCCATGCAAACACAATTTGAGTGTTGCTAAGTCCCAGGCTAATGTGGCTACTACGTGATTCATCATCAACTGTGTGTGTGTCCCGTAACAGGTTTAGGAGAGGCACAGTTAGCACATTGTGTCAACTGCCACATGTCAAATGCTCTTTCCATTCCTGTTCTGTTCTTTTGGTGAAAATATCAGGCAGCATTCAGCAATTGCTCCGGTGACCTTTAGCAGCTGTGAGGTTGGATTGACTGAACCACCTCTGCTCTATCCCTGTCTCACTTCTGTCTGCCTGGCTCTTTGTCCTATGCACTACTGTTACCAAACACACCGCAACACTGTAATAGATGTACATTTCAGGTGATTAGGGTTGGAGACAATTAAAATAGATTTAACCATGTTTAAATACTTAAAAAAGGTTTGACTTCTGGCCTTTCTTACTTTTAAAAAAAATATTGCTGACTGCTGTTACAGCACTGTTTGTTGTGATGTCATGTGAGTTCAGACTATACACCATATTACTATTTCATGTAAATCTATATTTAAGGTCCTGTTCTCTTGTGGTTTGTTGTAATGTTCTTTATGGTATTTGTAAAAAAGGTCGCTGGAGCTCCCTGTAAATAAAACTTTAACTGTAGACCCACTATCATTTTAAAGGTGTACAGTTTAACTTTTTCGGTCAAGGTTGATGAAATCCCTTATTTGTTCAGGTTTTTCAGTCCACAAATCTGACCTGTACCTTGTCCTGGTAGCTCTAATTGCGTGTCTCCTTGAAGATAAAAACATTTAATGCCATGCTGTGGAACATTCAAGGCAAAACTATAACATCTTCATGGAGAAACGCACGTGGCAAACTCTCCAATAGAAAAGTTACACAGTGCATCTAAGGTCATATACGGCACCATTGTCCTTTTTCTCATATTGGCTTGTACATCAACACATTTTTACATTACACACTTGTACGCATGTTTCTTAATGAACTACATATCCAAGCTAATCGTGAGCTGTGTTGTGTTGTCCCCTCTGTGCTGACTTCGCTCTCTTCTCGCAACTCCCCGATTTTCGCTCCAAGTAGAACTCAATGAAAAGGGCACTCTGGCAGTTTGGACGCCCTCCAACAGGTTTTCACGCCAGCTATAGACCGTTAAGGGCTCATGATCTTGCAGCAAACTGTCATCTAAGTAACTATAACAGGTAAGTGTACATTTTTGTCCATCCTACTTTTTCTTGACATTTCAACTCCTTAATCCCTTACGCGTTCCACTTCTCCAGCGCCCTGCCCCATCCATCCACCCTTGGCCCCCATTAGCGAGTGTGGTACTGTGAGTTATGGAAGGGCCCTTGCAGTGGTCTGAAACAGCTGAGGTCATGCATACTGGCAGAGAGCGCGTGGCCCCTGTGCTCTGAATGTAAATGAGCTGGCTTCTCTCCAGAGTGTCCAGGCAGAACTGTGGATCTCGTCCGTCACTCGGTGCAGTTGCTGGGCAGGACAGTGATAATCAAGCCCCTGTATGCAGGACAGTAGTTAAGATTGTGTTTAGTAAGGAACGCACATCTTCAAGGTCTTGGCTCTTGGACTTAAAACACCAAACAAGCACTTTTGGAGCAATGTTGTTCTGTTGTTAACTTTTTAGGCCTTCTGGTTTACTTTTGGTTATAGGTCTGTCATTATAATTATGGCCTTATTGTTAAAGTGAAAGCTGGAACAACATTTTTATGTACTTTTTTAACACTAGTAGTGAACTTTTTGTTATTTTTTTGTACTACGATGAGATTTGAGCCATAGAGTGATGAATAAATAACTTCTATGACTCATTATAGACACAAAGTAACTATTATAATATTTCATTTTGCTATTTATTTTTTGCAATATATATATTTTTTATTTATAAGGATAATAATTTGGGATAATTGTGCTTTAGAGTTTTTGTGTCAGTGGCACAAGTTACAAGTTACTTTCACTATTAATGTTTATCATCTATGTATATATATTTATATATATTTATGTCATGACAAACTCTAGCTTTAGTGCAGTCTTATCTTTAGGAAACACTGCGTGGGTTTAGCACAGTTTCCACTCGAGACAAAAGTGAACATCAACCCCCCTGAAAAGAAAACACAAAAAAGTGCAACACTGAGGTTTGTCATTGCACGTTTTTTTGGGGGTGGTTGTGGGTGTCACAAATTTCCACTGGGTGAACCCAACACAACCTACTGTTAAAAATAAAGACACATGTTATATTTACATTATTGTTTTATTGCACTTATGTTTAATACTGGTTCTGTTTATTTGAAGAATTCTAAGCTAATGTGGTAGTTTTCAGGGCTATATATACAACAGGCATTGAAAATAAATGAAATATGCTTCTATTATTAAATCCATATTAACAGAAAAAGACTGATATTCTAACCATAACACCTCAGTGTAGTGTATATTTATATTGTGTCATGCCACGTTCACAGCCCTGCTTATTAAAGTGAATGTAGGCTAAGTAGTCTGCTCGTAATTTTCTGTGAACCCCAAGTACCAGACCCCAGCCCATAACTGCATGGTGCTTATCTCTCCATTTCCCGGCATGTTTAAGAGCACACAGTTAACTCAGTGGAGAGGGGTAATTGTGTGCAAATGGGACTGTGTGGAATGCCTGATAGCGAGCGTGGCACAGAGCGCCATTAAGGCTGTTTATTTGACTTTGGGGGAAGCCCTTTGCCCATTGTTCATAAACGCCCTTATATGGTAATGGTAAACACAACATTTGGCAACTCCCTCGGTGAGCACACAGAAAACTGAATGAAGGCAGGAAGTCTCAGCTTGGGCAGGAAGTGGCCTCTGTTACCTTGGTAACAACTCGAAACCCTAAGCAGTGCGGTGAGTGAAAGATAAAGGCAATTACGGCTGATCTCGGTGTCTTGACGTCATTTCACATACGGGAAGGGTTGTAGCTGCAGACTAAGATGAAACAACTTTCAGAAAAGAAACTTTCACATGCATTTGAAATGAGATGCTCCAAAGAAATTTGGCACTTGTGCGCGTTCAAGAACAATTGAAGTGGAAAATCCCCATATGTTCATATTATTAAGGACAATGTGTTTGAATAAACAACATGCAAACTAGAAAAGATATGCAAATTCCCTTTGTGTGATTTCCAAATTGTCTAACCCCTTCTTGACTCGAGCATTAGCCTGCTGCTTTTACTGCTTGTCCAAGTATGAAACATGTGTAGTTATTGTTATTACAACCACTGGGTCGGAAAATGTGAGGCTTCAAGTCACGGAACAACACGAGGATGATGAATTGTATAATTTTGTGCTTTGTCATGTGAGTGAAGGGAAATACAAAACAAAGCTTCTGGAAGAGAGGGTACAGTGAGACCCAGACTGCATCCATACATGCATGCATGACACTCTGAACAAAACTGAGGAAAATGCCACAAGCACATATGTCAAGCTGACACCATTTTAGGTCATGGATTAAAACCAGCCTGGCATGGCGTTCACTGTGTCCTCAGGGGGAATGTGTAACTACTTTAAATCACATTACAATGACTCTTCAAAGTGGAAGATGAGACATTTTAAATTACAATTTTGTTATATTGTGACAACTAAAAAAAATGCTTGTTGTTATGTTATGCTTTTCCTCATGCTTTGCTACAATGTTTTTAGACGTGACATAATTTACAGACATATTTCTATAAAATATGTAAAGAGCGTATTTGTGATTTCATCGTCTGCACAAACAAAATGGGATTTCTTTGTTTCTTTTAAAATCTTCATTTGCATGTAATTTAGCACAACTTAATCCAGCTACTTTTAATTGGATCAAAACAGCAAATAATTCCAAACTGAAGGTCAAAATCTTGCATTATCCAAATAGCTGTGTGTATTAGCAGGTGATTTGTTGAATAGAAAGAGCAGCTTTAGCAGGGCCTTTAGAGAACTCCTCCCTCATGGCTAGCTCATCCTCACCTCTCGTCTAATTACAAACTCTGTATCCAACCAGATGCAACCCCCACTCATTAGCCACGGCCTGATCCTTTGTAATTAGCTGTAGCTCGTGCAGTGTATGCTAGGAGAATAAGATAGGGTCAGATTTCATTGGACCCTTAAGGCTAAATCCATACATGACAAACCTCTTTTGAATTGAGCGTGGTGTTCAATGGCTTTGCATGTTTTTATGTTGTTGTTTGGGGCACGTGCAGAGGATGGGAGGATTACAGATGGAGGATACAGAGGGGGTTCTTCTCACACTTAAGAACCTCTAAAGTATTGTCTCTAACGCTGCCATATGGTAAGCTTGGTCTTGGGCATTCTAATTGAGTAAAAAACATTATTATTTGAACATGAATATATTAAACATTCTTATACAGATTAGTTCATTTTAACTTCGGTGAATTATACAATAAGGTTTGACTTTGTGTCCCCAAACAGGTTTTTGAATAAAGATTTGAGACTTGTTTTCAAATTGCATCCAAAGAAAGACCAAGGTCTTGCATTTTAGAAGTTGACTTATATGCTACAACGTAAACAGTCTGTGCAATGTTTTTCATTTTCAAGGAGAACGCACCCTGACCCTGACTCTACTCAAAACCAGAACCAGCTGCTTTAAAGAAAATGCTAAGAATCATTTAGCATACCTCTATGAAATATGGCCTGAGAATGAACTTCAATGGTTTCCACAAAATATGTTTCCCAATGCCATCTGATAGGTAGTGTTTTTTTGTGTTTTTTTTGTTCTGTGTCATTTGAACTCTTCTGAAGATGTAAAGCAAAAGAGTGACCATGATACTTTGGTGATGGCTTTTGCAAAGGGTTTAGTTACTGATGGGCAATTAAAATGAGAACTCTATGAAAACAGCTTGTACCCTCCTCTCAATCCAACTAGTCTTAACTCAGAACACTTTTGTAATGATATCTTATGAAGTGTATAATGATCCTCTAACAACCTGGAGAGCCCATTCGCTGATGTAACTGTGCACTTGTTTTGATAGATTCTGATCTTAGGAAGGAAATGTAATTGCTATATCTGATTTTATTGCCATTTCGAGGAAGTATGCAATAATTCACTGCTAAAGGTCAGGCTGCGGAGATGGATGTTAGCAGTTGGAGATTGGTGTTTTTCTTTTGAGGTGATATTAGATAAAAAGTAAGAATGACCTATAGTGAGGACACTGATGAATCCTTTTGTTCTCTGTTGTACACTTTTATAATTTGTTCATTAAGCTCTATTTTAAGTAACACCATTATTTGGTTGGTTCTTTGACATTTAAAAACCAGCGGTGTGCCCAACTCAGCAATTACTTTATTTCTTACCGAGTTCAGTTCATTTTGTCATGAGTCAATTTCTGACATTTCCTAAAGGTACACAATGAATGTATGTAGTCATAGCTAACTCTTTAATTGAACGTGTGTCTCATTGTAGTAGTCAAATGCGCAGAGTGGTTGTATTATTTAAGGACAGGTCATGTAATGCTAGATATAAATGTGTCTATATCATAAATAATTATGTAATTTGAAAGTGCCAGATTACACTTTGTTGTTTCCTCATCATAAAGATACATGGAGTTTTGTTTCATCCACATGTTTAAGATATAAATCCTGCATATTTAGGCTGAATCCTTGTCTCTGAAGGAAAACATTCCACCTTGTGAAGTCATGTGGTAAAAAAAAGTGCTACCCTGTGTTTTTAAACTCCATACAACTTTTATTAGAATCATTTGGATCATTTCAGCCCAGGAATTGCCAATATCTACTTACTCTAAACGTAAATGATAGCAGTTAACTCAACTACCACTACATGATATCACAAGGTGGAACAGAAAGAGCAGTTTGAGCTTTGGAGATGTAGGCAGACTAATAATATAGGATTACTCAAAGAATTAAACTTTTTTCTAGGCATGTGGAGAAACATTCACATTGAGATACTGAGATTGTACTGAGATAATTAGATATTATTTAAAATATACACTTTTGTCCGTATTACCCAGCTCTAACATTTATGATCTTTTGTTTATTTTCATTGTATTTAATGTATTGTAATATATTGATCATGTCAACTCTTGGTGACTGGGCTTTAGATGGAAAAATATGTATTTGACTTTTTTGTTGGTCAGAGCTTCAATTTGTGTAAACTTGATGTTTTTAAGAACTTGAAATACTACTAACTCCAGCGTCCTAACATAAAGAACATACTCTAACTCTTCTTTCTTACAGTTGTGATTTGAGTGAGCACGTTGTCAGACATGCTGTGTGATGCATCTAAATTACACTCAGTTGGGGTGGGCTTCCTGTCCTGGGGGTGTCCGTGCGTCACCAATGGGACCCATGAGTGACACATTAGCCCCCCTCCAGTAGATCCCTCTGAGTGTGATCCGATTGTCCGCGGTGGGGTGAGTGGATGAGCCGGGACCCTCCTGCCAGGACGCCCTCCCCTCACAGCCCCAGAGCAGCGTGGTGCCCCTGGTCTGCCTGTGGGGGGCGAGGGGCCTGTGATCAATAGGGATTTGGTGTGTTTGATTGTCTGTGGTATTCAACATGTTACTCTTGTGTTTGTGAGCCTGGTTAAGTGAAGGATAAGGACGGAGACAGTGGGGAAGGGAGGACGTATTCGGATTGTCCCATAATGTCCTCAGTAATAATGTATCAGACTAGTTTTGGAGGCAAATGTGTTTTTCCCAAGGACAAACTGGCAGAACATATTGGTTGGAGTGGAAACTGAACCGTCAGCTTTTAAGTTAGAGGGTGAGTGCTTCACCAACTGAGCCACTGCCACCCAAGAAGATGAGGGCAGTGGCAACGCAATTACTCAGGATCTTCCAAATTTTAAGCCAGGATGTTAGCTAGAGTGCTATAGCTGCAGGATTAGCCTTCGTTATGGATTTTTGAATGGCGCGGGAAAACAGAGGCCATAGAAGAATAACCTCACCAAACTCACAGAAACACCCCAGAGGTTTAATTTCAGACTAGCTCAGTAAAGATAACAATTACTCTTGGTGTCTGGTTCATTTTTCAAAGCATATTTTGTACTTCCTACTTATTCACTGTGATGAGTTTATATGCACTTTTCACATCTTTCAGAGGCCTGAGGGGAGTTTTGTCATCACAGTAAAGCTAAAAACATGATTTGCGGACAATAAAAAGCTTCATAATTAGATGCAGGCAGCACACAGAAGTCTCATTTTGATCCTTTGATATCACTTTTGTGATATAATTGTGCTAGAGCAGTGATTCCCTCTGGGGGGTCTCAGAGGCACTGCAGGCGCACCCCAAAGATTGTCTTCAAAAGAAACATAAAAGAAAATTGAGTTGAAATTAACTTAATTAAGCATTACATATTGTTTTGAGTTGAGTATACTTTGTTACCGAGGGCCCTGTACAATTGGGGCCACAACTCTACAGACTTTGTTCTGCTTTAAAGGCTTGAGGCTTTAGAGGTAACTAATCCTAGTGGGTGTTTATCATATTAATGTAGTTAAACCATCTTTCTTTTATGAAAATACCTGTCTCATATGTTTTAGATTATTTACATACAGTTATCAACAAGAGCGGCATCTGGCAGTGTGATTGGTCAAACAAGTGCCTGCATCTGCACTGGACTGCTGTCTGTAATCAGGGCAGGGCAGGTCTGTGGAATGTCACATAGCTCTTGAAACTGCAATAATTGCAAATGCAATTCTTTTCATCAGGTATTTAATTTCAGGTAATTATTTTCTGTGCATCCATTTTACCCATTTTGCATAAAAATCAAGCAATTGCAGTATGCTATGCAGCATGTGAATTAAACAATGTGAAAAACAAACTATAAAACATGAATTAGCCAATGCATACATTTAAAACCATTTTTTGTTTTAAAAAGTTTTTAAAATGCCAGCTGTAAGGGTCATGTTGGAGGTGCTTTAGCACTGTCGGGAGACTGGGTCGAGGAGCTTCTGAGCTTCAGGATGCGCACTTCCTCTCGTGCTGAGAAGAGTTTAGAGGACAGTTCATGCACTTTCCTGGACAGTTTCTCTTTTTCTTTGTTGGCTGTATCTCCCCTGTCAATACAAGTAGTTTGAGTGTTTTTTGTTGTTGTTGTTGTTGTTTTTTCAACTTCTCATGGATTTTACTGGTGTTGGACAGTCTATCATTGTATTGTTATAGAAATATATTATCTACTTGTGCGCACTAACTTGATTTTTCAGCTCTTTATCTTTCTTCTGGAGAGTAGCTCTGAGGTCTTTCAACTCCAGGTCTTTTTTATCTTGTTTGGTATTTCATTAGTGAGTTTTTTGGAGTTGGCAAGCTCTTTTTTGAGTTGCACATTTTCCTGTACTGCAGAATTATACCGGTACCAAATCTCTTTATGTGCATTAACTTGGTCTTGCTTGTCTTTTTTCTGAAGAGTATCACTGAGTTTTTACAACTCCGTCCTTTTCTTTGCCAGTCCTCTCCACAGTTTTAAGCTTGTCCACTCCAACTCTTCGTGCAGCGTCTTCACCAGACCGCTGTCCTCCAGGGGTGTGAGTTCCTGGATTAGACTTCTTTCTCCAGGGTTTGAGGAGTTCTTGATGTTGGGACACATCAGTTGGGTCTCTTCTGGCTCCTGAATGCCACCTGATGGTGTGGGGCAAATCAGAGCCTCATTGTAGAGGTGGGCCCTGTAAAATCTTCAGATAAATACTATATATAACTCTATGGACTTTGGGAATGATTGGGAAAAAACATGAAACAGTAGCCACTGTGATTTGAAGTTGGATGTAATATCTCATACCAGAGCTGTATGGCCATTCTGGGGTGGGCCTCTTTCTTGTGGTGGGGGCCCAGGGGAGTGGACTGTGCTGAGAGGCTTTCTGTTGCCCCATCGATCCCCAACATGTCAATTAGATGCACTGGTATAAATGTGTGGTGGAGCGGGTGAGCCTGGTACGGGCCAGTTCCATGTAAATGACACCCTCTCATCGGACTGGGTGACACTGGAGCTGGATCACTTCTGAGGACCTCCTGCCATTGAGTTGTTCCGCTGCACAGATTGTTTTTCAGTTTGACCCCAGCTTTCACTCCACAGTCAGGCGCACTTCCCCTTTGGTTTCTCTCAAGCTGCAAGGGGAGGTGGTAATGATTTTAAATTAAGGTGTATTTTGTCTAGATGGTGTTTTGTTTAACACTGTATGAATATTTGATATGTGTCTTGACCCTATACAGATATATACTGTATAAGCAGCTTTTGAGGTCAAAATAAGTCTGCTGCGTGCTGTCTGGATCTAATTTAAAAGCATTTTGTTGTCGATAATCAGGAAGAGTGAGTTAGCATGCTAGAAGTTGTTGGATTTCCTGTCATTACAAAAGTCTTTCTGAAAGTTGTTGAAAGCACTTATAAACTTGAACCTTTGCAAACTGTTTAACATGAACTATTTTGTTTTTGAAAATTTTAAGACAGCAAAAATCAAGTACTGTGCCTTTAACTGCTTCAGTCAGTTTAATTTCAAGTTCTACAAAAATCCATATAGTAATCCAAAGTTCTTTTATGACATCAAATAATTGAAGATATTTTGAGATTGATGAAAACAACAAAATAAAGTTTTAAAATCACAGTTATTGGATGTTAGAAAGACTGATGCTGTTTGTGGTAATACAGGCCTTTTCTCCAGAGGGCTTCTGTTTTATTGACCATTTGGTGGAAAAACAGCCTGTAATCGATGCATGGAGTGTTTCTTATCTTGGTTCTTGTAGATTTTCTCTACCCAAACTAATTGAAGGTCAAAAACAAATAAAATGCTTTATATCAACACCTTTATATAGAAACAACTTTTCAACCCATGTTTTATAGATCACTATTGCAGCTGCTACACACTCTCCCTCATTATGACAATAGCAGCCCTGTTTTGTAGATATCATTGTCCTCATACACACACACACACACATATATATAGATACAAATAGTCTTTTGAAGAGCTCTATGTGACTATAAAATTGACCATGTCCAAACAAGCCCTCCATTACAGAGACAGATTGGGGGTGATGCTCTGGAATATAATGACAAGCAGAAGAGTGTGACCCCCTGACTGCAGGTGATAAACCGATACTAGTCCTGTCTTTGGTCCTCTTCAATCACCCATAGTGCCCCTCTCCCTCCCCCTTCCTCCTCTGCTCGTTTCCTTAAACCCGTCATGCCTCCTTCCCTGGAGCAGCCACCCCAGCGTGCACAGCCCTCCCCTGTAAGACCCTCTCGCACTGATCAGTGGGATTTACTGTGCACTCGTCCACAGTCCACAGCAGCTCACACACGCCCCTCTGGGTCGATCCAGGTCGAATTCAATTTGTAAGATATTACGTATTGATCCCTGTGCTCCATTCTGGACCCCCCCACAGCCCCTCCCTCCGTGCAGGGGCCTGGCAGGGGCTCATTGACCCGAGTGCATCATCATCATCAGAGCAGCAGCTATGTGGCAATCTGAGTAGCATCAAGGTGTGGCCCCAGGCTTTAAGTGCTGACCCTCACTTATATCAGCTGGACAGGAACTCCCATATATGGCGGTTTATAGTAGGAATGCTCCTCTAATGATGCCTCCACTGAAAAAATAGTGTTCAAATGCCTGGTGACAGGTTGGTCGATACACAGGAGCCCACTTTGTGAAAACATGTCAGCTTGAGATGTTTGCACCGACTGGACAAAATAACAAAACATCTTAGTTCATAGATATTCTTGCACTGTTTTGTGAGCTTTTGGGGATACATTTTGCAGTTTTTTAAGATATTAACAAACTTCAACTTTGTATCTTTTAAAAATACTGCTGTTTTTGTTTTTGTTAGTTCCTTTCTTAGATTTCTTAGATCATTGCGGACCTATGACACCCTTTGAGAGGATAGGTTTTGGACATCTACCCTTTTTTTTGAAGGTGTACTATGTAACTTTTCTGGGGGAGGGGTTGCCACTGTCCTGTCTCCATGGAAATAGTGTTTCTTTACCTGGAATATTCCACAGTATGACATTAAAAACATTTATTAAATCACAGATATTTGTATTGCTGTAATTTGGTTGTGTCACTTGCTTTTTTCCATGGAGATAGATAAGGTAAAAGCAATATATCTCCATGGAGACAAGCAAAATGCATGCTCTCCCTCCAGAAAAATTACATAGTTTACCTTTAAACTTCTAACACATCCACACATCACACAAAATGTTCACTTGAAACACATTCTCTTGGTGTTGCTTTTTATCCATTCCCCAGATCAGCTCATGCTAACCCTCTCCCACACATTTACATATCATTTTGAGTGATAAACAGACCCCCCATAGTGCTCCAATAACCATCACTTTTAGCCATTTAGCTTAGCCAACAGGCCTTAAATCTTTCAGATCAATAGCTGCTCCCCAGTCGCTTCATCAAACCCACAAGTAAATAATTCAAATGAGATAGTTAAGCCCCTTGGAGTATAAATTGTGCGGGGAAAAAAATCTCATTGTGATTTGGAAGTGCGATTTACGGGCATAACATGCACAGTGGTGAACAGGGGGCAACAGGAAATCGAGGGCGTACATAAATTTACAGGTTAAAATCAATGGCCGGCTTTGACTGTATAAATTGAGATCTGAAAGGCTTTTATGACGTTCATATTACATTAGCATCAAATATTCAAGAGGCTGCAGATCACTTTCCCATTAGGCACATCTGCGTGTTGCACCACCATCAAAACACAGCAACAAACACATCAGGTGCGTATTATAGGCCACTGAGCTGCTGGTGTGATGCCCAGGCATAGAGGCGTTTTATTGTGCCTGTAAAATTGTCCACTGTGTGTGACCAATCCTTCAGTGCTTCTAAGACAACCTGAAGCAGTTCAGTGGACCCATCTCCAGATCTTGAGCTTTGTTTGGTCAAGAGTTCCAAGCTGGAGCTGACATTATTGCTGGGTTTTAGATGTCATCCCAACATTCTATAGGTCAATAATATTTAATACAGATGAGGGGCAGGTAAAATGAATATGGTTGATATGTAGTTTTGTTGTAAAACAGTGAGTTGAATGGGAATGATCAGCTTCAGCATTTGTGAATTTAGCTTTTAGACATTTTATGGCAAAGTACAATCAACAGGGAAAACTCTCCCTTGCCCCCCCATCTGGGACAATGACACCTTCACATTCTAAAATATGAAAACCACCAATTGCTGATATTATATTGTGGATGTTCTAGGTTGATGGGGGGAAAAAGAGTATCCACCCTGACACAAGGAGAAGCTAAAACATACAGTACATTGTCAATCAAAATATTTTTAGCCAAATAATTATTTGATTTTTTATTTTAGAACTTATATGGTAAATGGTAAATAGTCCCATTTCTATACCGTGCTTTTCCACCTTCAAGTCACTGAAAGCGCTTTACATCAAGGCACCCCTCACCCATTCACACACCCACTCATACACCAGTGTAGAAAGACACTGGGGAAAGGTGTGCTGAGTGTCTTGCCCAAAGACACAACGACAGCATTCATCTGTGAGAGCTGGAACTGCACTGCCACCCTAAATATTAGTGGACAAACGTTCTACCGACTGAGCTATTGTTAACAGCAGCAACAGCAAGGTAAGTAATGAATTGACTGGAAATTTGACGGCATCAGAAACATTTTTTTATTTCCTGTTTCTTTGATACCTGCTCACAGATACATGCATCAGCCTGCAGAGCTAAATTTGAATAACAGTACAAAATCATCGTTCATGGGAGGGAAATGCACAATGGGGCAAGGGCCATCATGTCACTTGCAGTTTTAATTATTATTTATATCTTATTACTATTTTATTTACTTTGTTGTTGTTCTATTATGTTATATGTACCGCCCACTAACAGGTTCTGCTGAGAGACATGCTGTTGACTTCACCTGCCAGTGGTCATAACGTTATGCCTCATCCATGCATGACGTTTATGAAAGTGCTTAATGTGCAGAAGCCGTAAGTGAAAAACTCACAGTCTGAATGCTGTACGAGCAAAGGCGTAACAAGGGAGCTGGGTGAGTGAAAACCACCCGGTCGAGGTCTTGCATGGCTGCCACAGATAAGAGAAATAAGGTCACATGCTAACAGGGGAGAAAGCGCTATGCCAAGGTGAGCAATGGCCATGACATTTCACAAACTAGGCTAATTCCCCAGAAAATTTATAGAAAGGGCACGTTGCACATTATTGCATCACGACGCGATCATGTTCATAGCACTTCACAGTCATTGGTGTTTCAAAGCAGCTTTTTTATATGTGGACAATCATGGGTTTTGTCAAAGAGATGTAAGTCCTCATAAGAAAGATATACAAGACTGTGGCTTAATTTGCAACTTTCCATGCTGTGAATCATAAACACAAAGTGTAGGCTATAGAGACAGGCAGTAATACAATGACAGAACTGATATTATAAAGGGCATCCTGTTAGAAATGGGTTAAGCAAAGTTAACACTGTTGTTGCATCAATAATAATTTATAGTGGCTTAACTTCACAAAATACAAAAGCCAAAATCAATTAGTTTCAGTCCAAAGTTTTTACCGGTAAACAATACACCCTTTTCAAGTCCTTTCCCTACAATAACACTGATAGAGGCTCACCTGTTTGGCACTCATTGTTGTACTAAAAATGCAGTGGACTAGACTGAACGAATAACAGAATATCCTGAAATTATGTTAGTACAATATAATTGGGTTGAATTTTAGCTCACAGTTTGCCATTGTCCAAATACAAAGGACTGACTTGCTTGCTTTTGACCTTTTAATAATAGCTTTGTTATTTTGGAAAAGTTATGGTCAGCCAAAATATTAACTGCAATTTTGTTTGGTCTAGGGTTCATTATAAATTAAATAACAATTTCTTATCTAGTTAATGAAACATTTAAAAGGTTAACAAAATGTATTGTCCAATCAAAATCTAACAAATGTACAGTATTTCCCCATGAGCTATGAGGTCAAACTGGGAACCTTCATATTACAATTTATTAATTACTTCTTGCTATTTGCTATTTAAGTCTTGGCCCAGTCCAAACTGGTCTAAAGTGTCCATTAAAGATGTATAATGGTAGTCAACAACCACCTAATTAACTATTTATAACTCTTTACACTGGGCTCATTGTCATGGGGTAAACGCTCATGTGTGGACCCCACTAACAAGACTCCTCTGTGTCTGTCATTGGATGCACAAGTGCAGAGTCTCCCCTGCCCCTGCCTGTACTGTCTGTAGTGTCTGTGTCTGTATGACAGTGTTCTGTGTACTGTCTCTATCTGTATGACTGTTGTGTTCATGAAGCAGGCTGCATACAGTCATCAGGGTCTGTGTTTGGGACGGCCTGAGTGGAGTTTCCTCATCAGCAGTGGGTGAGGCACTATGGGATTCCCTTTGTTGACCCTGCACTTCCTGTACCGTAGAGGAAGCAGGAAATGTGAGCTGGCTGTGACTCAGAGCGTAGAATGGAAACACAAGTCTGCCTTTAAAGTCTCTGTGACTATGTAACAGTCTGTGTGTAAATCACTTTACTGTCTGTAGTTGTTTTGAGTAAAAAGAGGTGGGCCTTTGTGAGCAATAACGAGAGGAATCTGAGTGAGCCATTCTATTCAGTACAACTTATGATCCCTGAGTTGATAGAACCAATATTTGTTCAATTTGGCACCAGAAAGAAAACAATGATTTGATTTAGACATGTTGGTCTTAACATCTCTCTTGAACTGGTAATGTGAAAATGAGCATATGTACTCCTGTATTCCACCATTTCACTGGCCCACCTCAAAGCATCCCTCTGTGATTTTTTATTTTTTTTATTTACCAATATTCCTTGGAATTGCTTTACCAAACCTCTTTCATTGTTTAAATGAACATGAGCTAGAGGTCAGGGGAAAGTTTCCTCATAACTGTATTAAACAGAAGTGAGCAGTATTCGGGGCTACAGGCTGTTTAAATGTCTCCAGCTCATTTAAAACATAATGAAAAACTGTGTACCAGTATCATGCACACCCTAGCCCACGGCCCCTGGGAGCCATTTCAACATAATTCTTCTCTAATTCTTCCTGATTCATTTTAAATATTACTGCTTCCTCAAAGTGGTCATTTGTGGCGCTGTTGTAAGAATACTTTCTCACATTGCCGTTGGCTCCTGCAATTTTCTGCTTACTTAGCCTTCATTAAAAGCAAGGCTAATTTACCTTATGCCACTGGTGAAATTTAGACTCAAAGCTGTCGTCCTAAAAGTTCATATTTTGTCAATGCCATCCAACCAAATCCATTATCACCTTCAGTCTATTGTTTAATCACACTTGAAAAGAGTTGAACTACTCCAAAATAAAGTCAAAGATCAAGAATTCCTTGAAAAGAACTGATAAGGAACATTTTCTCAGGCAATTGTAATTTGTTTTTCTCACTGCAGCCACACATTTTTTTCCCCTTTTTTTCACGCATGAATGTGCCATCACCTAGGCTGATCCAACCCTGTCCTTGCTTCAACACTTTATTTGCTTTCCTCTTTATAAAGCACTACTTTCGTGATTGATGACTAACTTGTGTTTTTCTTTCTTTCTCGTCTCTGTGAAGTGCTCTTCCTTCCTCCCTCCTGAGCTCACATGTGTTTGAGTGCTGGCCTCAGGTCTGGACTACATCAAACGCTCTCCACACGCTGCAGGCGGAAGAGCCACAGGAACCAGGAGGCTCTGGTCCTCTGCTCTGCTGTCTGTCAGCCAAACATGACCCTGAATTAGCAGCACGAGCATCTACAGAATAAGAAACAGGACATACAATATTAACTATTCTATACTGAACATTTGACCATAAAGAGGGAAAATATTTTTAACTTGAGGCAATTTACTTAGTGTGCTGTTTAAATGTAGTAAGTAAATAATATTAAAAAGGTGAAGAAACCCCAGCTTAATCCTCTCAGGCTCAAATACATTTTTAGTATCAGGAAAAATCTGATATTTGGGGAAAATTATAATATGGGGTAGTAATATACAATCCTGACTTTTTTATCCTTTGTGAACAAAAAAAGTATTTTGCACTTCTGGCAGGCCGTTTGTGTGGAGCCATTCTTGCACAGTCTGCATCGTCCACGTTTATCAGCATGGATGGGAGAAAAGGCTCCTGAGTAAAAAAAAGCTCATAAAATATGGATGTGGAGTAAGTAGGTAATTGGAATTTAGCTGTTGCAAATCTGCAACGCCTGCCTGGAGAGGGTTCATGTTTCTATGGGGCACACACATTCTGCATGAGGAAACCATGAGCCTAAAACCTTCACAATACACAAGGAGGCCAGCTCGGTGCAGTGACTTGCCTGAGGACACAACAGCAGCACTGATTGAACCACTAACCGGAGGACTAATTGGCAAATATCTTTATCACTTTGACAACTACATCGACTCTGTTTAAAAGCAGGTATAAAGTATTGTAACTTAGTTCACATAATATTTGCACTGTCAAAAATAATGTTGTTGTTGGTGGTTTTCCATATCTTTTCAGTTATTAGATCCATTATGAAAAAGGGTTTTCTATGGGAGAGGTTATCTGGAAGTGGTGCGACCTGAGTGTAATTTAAGTGCATGACAGTGAAAGCAGATTCTTATTGTGTGGTTTCCCCTGTAGCTTTTTGACATTTTGCAGAGCCGCGTCTATTTGACACAAGACTGAATGAGAAAACAGAAAAGGTAGGCTTTGATTTCTTCATAAGTCTAAACCACAGCCTATTCTTATGTCAGCCTCTTCTGTGAACTTAAATGCTGATTTGACATATTAGAGGTGCACTTGCAGAGGTCAGACTCAGCAAATGCAATGAAAAAACAATGACCTAAAGATAAAACAGTTTGATAAATAATAACTTTAAAATAGTGAATAGCTAGAGTTAAATGTGGTTTACGTTAGTTGTGGGTGGTTCTGTCTTCACTATGTGCATTCTGGACAACTGTTAGTCACAGCTGACTTCACCCACCTGGGGCAGTTTCACCCATTCACCTTCAAATGCTTTTAGGTGATGGAAAGAAGAGGAGAAGTAACCCACTTCAGCTGTACATTACATAGTGGGCTCAATTAGTCAGATCGTTTCCAGACCTTTTCACTCCTTCAATGACTACAAAATATCACACGTTTTTCAGAAAAGTATCAAGAGTTAAAAATCCAATGTGTATCATTCATGTCAAATTACATTTTTCATTCACTGCATTAATCTGGACTGAAATTTTAATCTTATACTGACATAATAATGTATTTGTGGAAACAAGTGGTTGATAGGACTTTTCCTCTAAACCAGGCATGTCCAAACTACGGCCTGTGGGCCAAATACGGCCCTCATACAAATGTTTCTTGGCCCTCAGGCTTCCAGGTGAATTGGCCCAAATTACCTTGCATCAATACAAAATTTACTTTTGAGTGCAAGTTTTTTGAAAATCTACCTTAATAAAGTGACTATTTAATGTTTAGTATGTGTGGTTTTAAGGATCTGAGCCTGAATAAAGACTGCTGGCTCATTCTAACATGTTAAACCTGCACATATTTCATTTATTCCCTTATGATGGAGACCATAACAATATAACCACTGAAAAAACTAAATGCATTTCTCTTCTTTGTATCTTCTTCTTAAAAGCATCAAGCCCAAACCCTTAGTTTTGAATGAATTTAAAAAGTCTAAAAACTCCCACTCCAAACTTTGAGTGGATCCATAGAAACAGAGGAGAAATAGATGGGTGCTGTCAGATGTCAGCTGGTGTGAGGCTGGTCTGGAGCTATTGATCCCTGTGATTGATCTAAGGCCCTGTCCATCTGCCTGAATCAGATCTTAATGCCACAGAGTGCAGAGACAAAGACGAGGGGGGGGGGGGCTCAGAGCCCAAAACCCAAGACAAACAGATAAGATTTAGGCGGCAGTGGCGGGAACGGCGGTCTGAAATGGGAGGGTCTGTCTGGTCTCTACAGGCCAGCTGTTGATAACCAACCTGCACCACATATAGGCCTTTTTGTCCAACATGAAACCGAGCAACCTGATAGCATGAATTAATAAATGAACAATTCTGCTCATTGTCCCATCTGAGCTTTCTTTACACAGGTACAATAGGTCCTCAGAGGGGCCCAAAGAGCTGCTTGTGTCCCTCAAGTACTACACACCACGAGGGACTGCAGTCACTTAATCAGATGGTGCAGAATGTGCAGTGATATGCACAGGATGTCTAAGCAGTGTTCAATGTTTGCATGTGAAAAACTAACACTAATACAACATTTGGAATACAGAGCTACATTAAAGCTACTCCTACAACTGGTAAAATATTCCAGCTACATAAATAAATTGGAAGTAAACTTAATAATAGAAAAGAAAAATACATAAAGAACAAATAATCATGTACAAATTTTAAAAGTACATTTATCTGAAGTATTGTAAGTTGTCAGTGGCATCCTGTGAGGTATAACCATACTGTAAACTGCCACTCGCTCAAACACAGACACATAGTGATATGCAGTAGCTGTCAGTGTAATGCTCGGAGTGGGATTTGTGAATAGTGTTTGGGAGGGACCGAACAGCACTTCTCAGTGTCTTTGGCAGTTATTTAGAGCGGGCCTAATAAGTAGTGTGGGTGGTGAATGAGGAACTATTAGCTCAATAGATGAATGGAGCAGAGCAGAGAGGCGCTGCTGACTTTAGCAAGGGCCGCTTTCTATTCAGACAGCTGCAAAAGGAACACCTGCCCAGATGGGAGGGGCTACAGGAGGGGGCGTGGCCAGTAAAGAGGTGAAGGAGAAAACAGGATAATGTGGCTGGAAAAATGAGACAGTCAAACAAAGCAATCAGGAAATGTAGAAATCTTTGTTTTATTACATTTGAAAAAGAAAGCACATGCAAGGGAAAAATGTAGGGAATAAAGCCATGTCCCATTTGAAGGGTTTTATGAGTTAAAAAGAAATCCATATTATTTTTCATTTCAGTCTTTGACAACATAATATATGCTCATAGATTATATTTACCATGCTACAGACAACCAAACATAACACATAATTGTGTAAAATAGCTTATATAAGTGTCTGGAGTCATTATCATTATCAGGATTGTCATACTTAGCCAAGAATGTTCCATAGTCTGGCTTTATACCTCCATTGAGAGAAGCTATCATCAGCTCCACACCAAGTTATAGGTCAGATCTGCGGAAAGGCAACAGCTCACAATAAGAATATATGATTTTTGACAAGAATTTTTGATCAATAAAATTGCCTGTAATGAAATGAATTTAATATAGGTCAGGTCAGCATCACAAGCCAAGCAATAACATCCCCATGGAAACAAGCAGGTGGTAGACCCCAACCAGAAAAGTTACATGGTGCGCCTTTAAAGCATTGAATCAAGTAACTACAGAAGAATAACTTTAAAAACAGACAACAATAACACAGATGACTGGAAAATGAAGGTTGACATAATTTCAAAGACACACCTTTTTGGATGCTTGTTGCCACTCCAAACAAGAAGCTGGAGCAAGATGCATAGTGGTTGCTGAGTGGTGCTGTCAGTGGGGTGATGTATAGTGGGGCAGATGCATTTGGAGAGGGGCTGGGGTGGAGGTGGGGGGGTTGACTGAGGTAAGCGCTGGGCGGGCAGACGGGGCACAGGGCCTGGATGAGAAACTACAGACACAAGAGGAGAGGAGCTATGAGAGCTATGTGATGATTATCAGAAAACAGAAGGGCATGAGTGGTCTCCACCCGACTCATGGGCCAACAGACACAGAGCCTGAGGGAGGAGGGGGGCGGGGCTGTAAAGGGGGAGATTTAAGGTGGTACAGGGTGGGACGCAGAGCAGGTGTGCAGGGCGTGGGCTGTCTGTCAGGAAGAAGGGAAGAGAACTGAAAGGAGAAATGTTAAATACTATCATTAAGAATCAGTTAACAATTAAGGTCATAATTTCTGAACAAACCTGCCAAACTAAATGATAAGTTGAAGATCAAATTTATGCAAGAACATAAAAAGGTGCTCAGTATTCCACAATATGGTATTTATTACATTATTGATGTTTTTATTGGAATGAAAAAAGCATTTTGAGAGTAATAATATCTCCATGGTGACAAGCAGGAGGTGATCCTTCCCCCAGAAAATGAACACAGTGCAACATTAACCTTCAGTTACGTGATTTGACAATAAGTCACTGTGTGCATTCGTTGTTCAAATTGACGGAATGTAGTCGGAACAGTCAGAACATGTTGATTGATCAATTTTTACAGTGCTGTAAAAGAAAACCTCCTTTTTCACTGTCTCAGCTAGGGTCTATTATTATATATCATGTTTTTGAGAAATGTGCTGCTCCTTTTGGCTGTTCCAAGTACTACAGTCCAAATCCCACAGTGTTTCTCACCGCTCAGCATTGCCCCGTGTCGTGCGATGCTTCAGTCTGTCCCTGACTGAGGTCATCTTGGGACATAATGAGTTAATTGCAGGGCCAACATAGAGTGGACAAACACAGTATCATTCACATGTGCATTCAGTCCCAGGGCAATACAGGGCTCAGAATAGGACTTACAGTAGAGCC
The DNA here is from genome assembly GCF_026225935.1 of Boleophthalmus pectinirostris. Lineage (NCBI taxonomy): Eukaryota > Metazoa > Chordata > Actinopteri > Gobiiformes > Gobiidae > Boleophthalmus > Boleophthalmus pectinirostris. The sequence goes on from NW_026571473.1 coordinate 20,600,112, forward strand.
CACACACAAGTTTCTGTCATCAAGGATGACAGAGCATCTGTGGACTTTTATAGCTAAATGAGTCTTACTAATAATAACCAAGTATGGATAATTATTTGTATTCCAGTGAATGTAACACTAAATACCAACATAATGACGAGTGCATATCTTTGTGAGTTGATTCAGGTTTAAAACTAAAAATGATTTAATATTTGTGAATCTGTAGATATTTGTCATTCACATACAGCACATAGTTGTGTCTAAGGTTAAGTTTGTAACTTGTGAAGGCAAGATCTTTGACATTATATTCAAAGAATTGAGTTTTGTTTTCAATTTCACTTTTGAATGATTGGACATGGAGACACATACATTCAGATTTGTAGTGAAAAAATTTCATTTATTCCCCATCTATTGATTAAAACTGACCTTGCTTTATCTATCCGTGTCTACTTCACTCAAACTTTGCTGTGTAGTCAATGGCAATAAAAAAGACCAATATTGTTCCAAGACGTCATGGCTGTAAGCAATGCACAGCAGCGTTGAGTTCAAAGGTTACGGAGGGCGTAGAGGAGAGGTTTGTGGGGAAGCTACGAGCTATCACAGTCATTAGTGTCTCTGTGCAGAGCTCAATAACTTCCTTCTGCTCTGAGGGCTGAGAGCCTGGCAGCATTCGTCTGTTTTGTTAAATGTCAATAAGAAGCAGCAGTGTATCACCAGAATCACAAGATCAATGGAGAGGAGAGCTGAGCGTAACCGGATCAGACTGACCCTCCTCTGACCCACCATCACACGGGATACACACACATGTGGTCTCTGTGTCACCTGTCCCTCTCCTACCCGCTTTAAGGTTCCTAACAACCTACCACACCTGGGCATACTTAACAACTCTCTGTTACTCTATAGTACACCTTGTCCTGATCCCTTTGAGGAGAATCATTGTTATAGTGCACGCCCCAATAATCTCCAGTGTGATAATTCTGTAACAATTCTCTGGTATGTCCTTCTAACTGGATATTTGCTGTGTAAAATATTCAAGAGTTCTCCATGCAGACCATGCAGAGTTGGTAGTTTCCACTCGCGTTCTATTTGTATACTTCCCTAAACTAAAAATGACAATGGCTTCCCTGCACTTCTTCAAAAGCTTTGAAAAAGCAAATAATTGGCTTGTGACTGAGCATTACGATATAATTAGCTGAAACCTCAGCAGAGCTGGAGTGAGTGTGCCTGTGTACACAATGAGCTGTGTGCCTTGTCAGCTGCTGCTGCTTCTGGTAAAGAGCTCGGCTGTGGGAGTGCAGGGACATTTCTCGCTAAGGGAAGTGGTGGGTTTTGTGGTCTCATTTTTGCCCAGCGCGTTGAGAAATGGCCAAATGTTGCTTTCATTTTGAGCCGAAAGGCGAGCAATTACAGTGCGTACTATCACGTGAGCGAGATGCATGGCCTTTTACTGCACCGCTGAGGCCCTCCAAGGTTGATATGCCAAGAATGAAAAATAAAGAGTGCACCCCTCCCCCCGTGTCCCTCCCTGCACACAAATAAACAGACATGTACACACATGCGGTGTATGTGCCCAAACGGCTTTAGCTCCATATGTGCTCACACATCCTCTTTGCATTCATCAGACTCACACTATAATGAATACCTCACAGTGCAATGAATGGATTCACAATAACACTGTTCCCAGGCTAACATGAGCCTGGCCCCTAATGCTCTTATTGTTCTCTCTGTATTTGCTCCATTGAAATATAGATCAATATCACAGACAATAGATGACCGGCAGCATCACATGAAAACAGCCCACACTCATTTAATTGGTGGTGAGTTGTCATTAATCTACTGTGTGTGTTGTGTTTGCATGTGTTTCCCTTTTGTTGCATTCTTACTTTGTTTTAAACAGATAGACACTCGCTCAGCTCCCTCTACACTGCACACACACACACACACCCACGCACCTGCACACACACACACACACACACACACACACACACACACATGCACACACACACACACACACACACACACACACACACTGCACACACACACACACACAAACACATGCACACACACACACACACACACACACACACATCTGGACGATAGGCAGCAGACACATCTTTTCCTGTTCAAGGAGGACATTGATGAATTGCAGCGAGGTGAGCCGTAGAAGTACAATTAAGATTCCATCAGGATAAAGGTAAAGGTAAATTATTTACATTAACAAGCAGAGCCGACTCACCCGAACATCTCTCAACCAGTGCTAAAAATGCTGCTTGTTCTCAAGTGGTGGGAGAGGGCTTCCGTAATTGTTTGTGCTTTTAATTAATGAACCAGACAAATGTTTGTGTGCTTAAGAGAGGGGCTTACCCATGCCTAATTCAAACTGCAGCTATTTATTATCTTTACAACATAAGGTGATGTTGTATTACCACACAAACATGTTTTTTATGCACTGTGGTGGGCTGATTCCATACTACTTCATATTAACTTTATAGTAATAAATGCATATTTTATTTAAAGTAATTTTACTGGTGTTTCTTACCTTATGGTTAATTCAAGCTTGTGGCCCAGGAATTACATCCATTTGTTGAATTTACCATTAACATCTACAATTATTAAACAGATATTGTAATAAGCTAATTACTTATCGACAGACATTAGATGCAAAGCTTACATTCGCCCAAGAACAGTGTCTCCTGTCCTTATCTGTGAGGCATTATTCTCACACAGACAGTCCCACGTGACTCCTGACAACCACTGATGCCCTTGTCTCCAATCAATCACACGTCAGTCCTGAAGCCTAACCTCTGCTTATACATTTTATACACTAAAATGTATATGTGTGTGTTTGTATATTTACACTGCAGCTTATCCTTTGTACGTATGTGTGTGTGTGTGTGTATGTATATGTGTATGTGTGTGTGCGTGCCCCCGTATATGCTTGACATGAAAAGTTTGGGCGTGAATGAGAGCCAAGCAGGGAGGGGGGTGGATGGAGAGGAAGGGAGTAGAGAGATAGTGTGTGGGTGGGATCCGTTTTGACAAAGTTCCCCATTTTTCAGAAATAATCACTTGTTCCCGTTACACACAGAGCGACGTGTGACTCGGGGGCTGCTGAGGCGATGCAGCTTTATAAAATACTCTTCCTTTTCCAATCTTTTCTTGGAACGGACTCTTCCCTATACACAGCTTGTAATAGAAACTTGGGAGATGGATTCCCCTTAAATTTACTTAAAATATTGTCTTTTCCCAAAACAACATGAGCTGTAGAGCTGTAAAAACGGCCTAATTACCTCTGAAAAGACAGATTTATTTCAGGCTTATAAATGCAAACAGCTAACATGCTAATTTATAGTGTTTAACATTTAGATTTGAGACTTTTCATAATAACAAAATTTACTATTAAAAGTGCACTATGTAACATTTCCATATATGTTCCATAGTTGTATGTCTACGTCAAATTTATTTTATTGAAATAAACTTTAAACACACTAAAAAACATTGTAAGCAGGGCCACCTATTTGCAGATCTGACCTGTAACTTGTCTTGGTGGTGTCATTTGCCTGCGCAGATAATTTTACCAATACCACCATGGAGACAAGCAGGTGACTGACTCTCCACGAGAAAAGTTACATTGCACCATTAAGTGATGATAACTTGAATTTGAACTACTGATTTGGCTTTCCAGTGTATTTCTTCTTGCTGCTCCTTCTTCTTTCTCCTTGTGATTGCTAACGAGGGGGTGTGGTTGTCACTGGAGGCGTTGAGGCTAAATTACCATATTAATTAGCTCATCCTTTGACCGCCAAACACAGAACTGAAATGTCACCACACTCGCATTGGCCATAGGAAACACAATTACTGGAAGTCATTATTGTTATAGCAATGTCCCGCGTTTTCTTGCTCCATTTCCTGTGCCCTGTCAGACCTCCTCCCACTCCCCATGCAGTCTCCTCTATACTCCCAGCTCACTCTGCCTGTCCTGACCCCTAGGAGCCCATTTGCAAACGCCTTATGGAAACATGTAGGATGGAGTTAGTCATACATCGGGACTATTTTTTCCACAGCAGGAACCGTCCACCGTATAGTGCATTTAATAATTGTCAGAAATGAAGTACATTTCGTGGTAATGTCATAAGGAAACTATAAATTCGACAAGGTTATGTTTAACCACTGGGTAAAAACTGAAATAGGATATGTGTCCGGAACACCTTTTCCTAATTTCTAGCCTAATGCATGCCAATTTCATTTCCTACAATTTTATGGGCTCTCCATATCTTAGCTTGCCAGAGTAGTATGGGTAAAAATATATACTGTAGTGTGGTGTTGAGTACACTGTTGCAGACTGCAGTGTAGAACTGTCTCTTTTAATCCTACCAAGTTTTAAGGCTTATACCAACTTGTGCAGATCATTTTGTTAATGGTGTTGCACTTAATAAATGGTAAATGGTAACATTTTTATATAGCGCTCAAAGTGCTTAACATCAAGGAACTATCAAGGAACTATTTAGTGATTCACCATCAACCTTCAGATCAGTGAACACTCACCAATGAGCTACGGTTGCGTTACATAATATAGGCCTGGAATATTATAAGGGACATGCTTGTTATGCCTATTGTCTTTTACTCACATTCAGTTGTTACTATACTTGACTGGGTGCACAATACATAAGAGACTTGTATTTATATATGGCAATCTACACATTTTAAATACATGTTATACAAGACAAGCTCACATGTTGGGTCAATACTGGGGGCAGGACACAAGACACAGTCACAAGATGTTAACACAGAGTCCCCCATCATGGGCCATGTCTGCCGCAGTCCAGACGAGGATTAGCATTAAAGGTCTAATGGGATGTGTTCAGATGTGTTTAAGGAGAGCAAGGGGAGGAGGGGGCAGATTGAATTTTAAAAGCAGCTTTTGGGTGTGGCTCCAGTGATGGCCCAGGTCTGCATTTTCTCCATGTCCGCTTTCATTGCACTGATTGAACAAGTCAGCCTCTTTTTGTTTATTGTCAATTTGCCGATGCTAGCTTGTTAGCTTTGACAGTGATGCCTGTTAAACATCATTGCACCGTTGTCTGCTAGCATCGCGGCAGTCCTGGGTACATTTAACTCCATAAACAACACATGACCTCTGGTGGATGCAGCCGAAGCACATCTCCACCATGTGTACTCCATATGTATGTTTCTTTTGATCGTAGGCCCCACTGTACCCCTGCACCATTCCTCCTTTCAATCCCCTCTAAGTCCTTTGTGCGTCTCCCCAGCAGCATGCGATGAATAAGATAAACCAGAAAAGCTGTATATTCTCCTGTAGTGCAGATCTGACCATACGCTACCTCTTTGTGTGTTCTCTTATGCTCTCATCATCCTGACATCAAAGATACTGCCCAGATAGCAGTCCCCTCACCAGCTTGCTAGCCACAGGTAACCTTGAAGCATGCTACACTCATGCCTGTAGGTTTGCACGTGTGCAAGGCTGCATCAATTGGTGAGCGTGTGTCTCTGATCCCTTTGTATAAGATGAGCAACCAATAGAATATTATATAAAGCTGATAATATATGACCCCGGGATATAAATAAATACTGTATGTAGGTTGAAACAAATGTATATTTAATAAGTTTATCCTGTAAGTATGAAGGCCTCCTAAAGACAACCAGAAAATCAATAACACAAATCAAAGTCTGTTTACATTATACAGCTCCAGAAATCATGCTGAACTTGAGGAATTTGATATGTTTTTATTTGCCTATGTACTTTAACTAAATAATAAAGGTGTAATGTTTTGGTATATTTTCCACTTAAAACTGCAGTTTTAGTTGCCTGTCCATATGTTGTCAGATTCATTGAATTTATTAAGTGCGTATATGTAAACTCATGTAAACTTGTTAAACTTGTTACACAAAATTGACTCTTGTGATCTTGTAAGCTTGTAAGACTCTTGTAAGCCATGTTAGAATGCTGTTACCTCATCATTTGAGTTATTTTGTCTACATCTCCAGTGCTCACAATGTTCTGTTCCAACTTGTGATGTCATGAAGAGGTAGCTTTAATTTTTCAGTTAACCGCTACCTTTTACCTTTTGTTTAGTAGAGATGGGAAATTTTAGGACTGAAATAATCCAAATGATTCTGGTGAAGCTGTATGGAGTTTAAAACACTTGTATTACCACATGACATCACAATGTGGACCTTGTGTTTTCTGTTTGAGAGAAGAACTCAGCCTAAATATGCAAGATTTGTGTGTTAAACATGTGTGAATGAAAGAAAACAACTCCAGGTATGTTTGTAATGAGGGAACAACATTATAATACATATAACATAGATCAGAAAACAGCATAATATGAGCTCTTTAACTAAACTAACAAGTAGTGCTGTAGTAGACATTACTATAGAAGAGAAATAAATAGGCTACTCATTATACATAATAGCTAGAAATAGACCACACCATCAGCATACTGTATTTACACAAACACACAATGACAAATGCATGACAACTGTAAACTAATCTTGCTCTAACTAGTCAGCAAGAAAACCGCTTTCATTATGTGGCAGCCTTATTACTTATTAGTCTATAGCATGTTTATATTTAGCTCATAATAATATTCATTGCCGTGCTACATAGACATCGCTCTCTGTTGTGCACGCTGTCATTACACCCCAATAATGACATGTTTTATTCATCGCCATATGTGTCTGTATGTATGCAATGGGGTTTAATGGGATGTGCCTCTGCCAGTTTTGTGCCGGAAGATGCTAGCCTTCTCAATCTAAAGAAGTGGGTCAACCCCGCTGTGTGTGGAGTGGTGTGAGTGGGTTTGTGACAGGTCCACGGAGGAGGGGTGAGGTTAGCTGTGGTCGGTGTATGCTGGCTGTGGAGGCTTAAGTTACTGCAGTGGCATATAGGGCGCTCCGTGGGTGGACTGAGCAGAGGGCTAATCAGATGTGTTATTGGAGGAGGTTAAAGCTAAGGGTGCACTGGAGATGTGAGCAAATCAGGCGGTGACCTTGATTTTTACTTTGATGCTGTGGACACCTATATAAAGCCATTGCGAGGACTGGTCTGTGCGGGGTTTTACAGTTTTAATATGTATCAGGTTATGCCAGGTAAGGTTAGTTTATTTGCCATTTGAGGTTAAAAACCACATTGAAAAAAAGTGCACGATGAGACATACAAATCTAAAATTAAAAAGAAAAATGTAAAGGCCAATGACTCATCTCGGCTAAAGCAGTATTATAAATATGGTAAAGATTTGATGCCAATATTCAGAAGATATAACACCATTCAGTATGTGGGTTTCAGAATAGATAGACGATAGATAGGTGCAGCTTCTGCAGTGATGCAGTCGCTGTATCGGACCGTTGTGGTGAAGAGGGAGCTGAGTCGAAAGGCGAAGCTCTCGATTTACTGGTCAGTCTTCGTTCCTTCTCTCACCTATGGTCATGAGCTCTGGGTAGTGACCGAAAGGACGAGATCACGGATACAAGCGCTCAAAATGAGTTTCCTCCGCAGGGTGGCTGGGCGCTCCCTTAGAGATAGGGTGAGGAGCTCAGTCACACGGGAGGAGCTCGGAGTAGAGCCACTGCTCCTCCACATTGAGAGGAGCAGTTGAGGTGGCTTGGGCATCTGTTCCAGATGCCTCCTGGGCGCCTCCCTCGGGAGGTGTTCTGGGTATGTCCCACTGGGAGGAGGCCCCACGGAAGACCCAGGACACGCTGGAGGGACTATGTCTCTTGGCTGGCCTGAGAACGCCTTGGGGTTCCCCCGGAGGAGCTGGAGGACGTGTCTGGGGTGAAGGAAGTCTGGGAGTCCCTGCAGCTTAGGCTGCTGCCCCCGCGACCCGGCCCCGGATAAGAGGAAGAAAATGGATGGATGGATGGATAGATGATAGAAGATAGTTGTCATAGTGATTAACAATTTAAAACAAAATATATCTTGAATGGGAAATCAGAAATCTTGTATTGTCTATATAGCTCATACATTACACAAGCCTGAACTTTGAAACAGTTTTGAAACAAGTTAAGTAATAAAAACTTTTAAATACTCAAATTATTATTTTCTTCTTCTTTCTTTTTTTTTTTTTTTTTTGTTAAAGGCCCTATAAATTAACTCTTGTGCGGTTTAAGCCATGTTATACTATGCTGTTATGTCCTCAAAAACATACGCAGAGTTGTGTTTTGTTTCATTCACACATGTTTGAGTAACCCTTTATTATTAGTATTCTGTCTACATCTCCAAAGCTCAAAATGCTCTGTTCCACCTTGTGATGTCATGAAGTGGTATTTTTAAGTTAAGTTAAGTTAAGTTTATCTTTAGTTTTAATAGAGATTGACAATTCCAGGGGCAGAAGTAATCCAAATAATTCTAGTGAAGGTGTATGGAGTTTAAAACCACAGTAGAGCACTTCCTTTATTACTACATGACATCACAAGGTGGAACAGAGTGTTTTCTGCTTGAGAGAAGAACTCAACCAGAAATATGCAGGGTTTATTCATTCATTCATTGATTTTATTTGTTTGAGCCAGGTACAACAAAATTCAAAAACAATAACAAAAACAGGGATATGTACATGGACATATTTGGGACCTGGTGCTCAAAAGGAGTAGGATGAAGTTAAAAAAAAAAACACTTGTGGTGTCCTACCCCAATTAAATATACAGTATACAGGGTTTGTGTGTTAAACATGTGTGAATGAAACAAAATACAACTCCAGATATGTTTGTCAAAAGGAAACAACATTATAACATAGACTGTAGAAAATAGCGTAATATGGGCAATTTAATCTGACTGGGATAGACCTAGTTCATGCCTTTGCTTTTTTCATGAACATATTGTCACTGATCCTTCCTTAATTTCCAAAAAACACAAAATAGGAATCTCCATATTTGGTTAATTAACACCATTTTTACACATGCCTGTAACCTCTGCAGTATTAAAAGATGACAAGGTACTTCCATCGAATCCCATATACGATAATTACTAAGCAAATCTGATCCGCAGCTGTAAGCCGTCACTTGGATTGTGTTTGCACAGTGGGGGTGTTCCTCCATTCTTCTCGTCTTTCCTCTCCAGCCTTAATAGAGGATGCTGTTAGAAGTCTTCTCTCATGGGAACAAGAATGCGACAGATCCCACATTGTTCATTGTTGTCTTTCCTTGTAAAAAGAAAGATCGAAAAACTTCAACAATGGTGTGGGATGGGATTGGGGTAGTGGGTGCAAAAAGAAGAGGGAATTACAAAGATCACATTTTCATCAAGCTTTGATGTGATGTGTTAAGAGAGGGTTCGGATTGTTTACACCAGTGTGCCACTATGGGGGAGAGAGACTGAGGGGGCAGAAGAAAGCATGGAAAAGGGGGACATTGGAAGAGGATTTCTGCAGGGAGTTGAGGCAGAGGAGGAGGGACAGTGATGTGGAGCTGTCCTGGAGGGTTTGAGGCAAAGAGAGTGGGTCCATGCAGTGGAGAGTGGGATGTGTATTCACTGCAAAGATGCTGTCTGCCTGCAGGGTTTGTACCAGAGGAGAAAAGCTAAAGTCCGCTCTCCTGGTCTCCAGAAGAAAGCTGAGGAAACATGGACACAACTTCATCCATTACAGTAAGCCCTGCCTGTACAGGAAGACAACAAATGGTCAAGTATGAGTCGGCAAAGAGATAGGATGAGGAAGAAGCAATTTGAGAAATGTTTTAAGAGTGCTATAATGGCATAAACAATATGAGTGAGGAAGGGACAAGACAAAGTGTTTACCCACCAACCACGGGCCATGCTGTTGTTGATTTTATGAGCAATAGTTGATAAATAGATTAATAAATACATAAATAAATAAATAATGTGGTTGCAATCGAAAGGGTGTCTAAAATCCTAATCCTGTGCGACTCCCTGTGGCAAATCCAAAATGAATAGGAAAAAATCACCCAAAAAGTAAAAATACAAATTGGAAAACACTAATACAATGTGCAAATAATATTTTACACAACAATTGAGAGCTAATAGCTGGGGTTTCAATGTCCCAATTGTTCAGCAGAAACATTATCTGTTGTGGTAGTTTGGGAAAGAATAATTTCAGTGTTTCCATTCTCCCATCTCGATCTAAAAACAAACCAAAGCGACGCAGCGCCCCAGTCTCAACACCAAGCTAAACAAGCAGACTCCTAATGCCAAATTAGTGCTTATTAAATCCCAGACAGCGTTACAATTGTGCCGCACAGTGCAGCCAAAATACAGAACTGTTTGTTGGTAGACTCACCCCCGCCTTCCTCTTATTCCCAGTGCTTTCTTAACCTCCCCTGAATCAGCAAGGCCCTCTCTTGTCTCTCGCATCTCACTATTTATGAGAACGCTGTTTGTGTGGTGCAGGCACAAACCCAGGACATGACAGCCAGGAAACAAAACATGCAGATGTGACAAGAGTGAGAGAGAGGGCCGCTGGGGGCACCAAGAAAGGGAGAACAGATAGAGAAATGCAGCAGATGAGTGGCAGGAGGGAGGCAGAGGAGGCGGATGTGTGGGGTTGTGTTAGTGCAGAGAGGGGACTGTGACTGTGGGGGTGTGAGTTGTGGAGGTGGCCCAGGTCCCCAATGCGCTCCTGTTTCATGGCTCTGTGTGTGTGTGTGTGTGTGTGTGTGTGTGTGCCTGTGTGTGGGTATGGATCATTCTCTCTCTCTCTCTCTATCTATCTTATTGCACAAGGCTCGAGATTGGATTGTTTACCCCTTTACAAATTCCCAATTATTCTAATATGAAAGCAATTGAAATTTCAAGATGCTAACTTGCTAACTGGCTACTTGAATTTGATGGGGAAACATGTTATATTCTGGAGTGTGATGATACTCTCAGATGAGGGACAAGAGCAGGTCTACATACTATTGATTATCCAAAAACACTAGAACTTGCTGATGTGATCACAATAATATGCATATTAAAGATACTGTACCTGATGTTTTTTCAAATAATAATCACATAATTTGGGGAACACTTTATTATTTATTCAGCCCTTATTAATGTCTAATTCGTCATAAGCTTATTTTGTTATTATTTAGACATTTACAAACACTTTCCTATTAATAAACTCCTTATTACTGCTTATTCGTATGATACTAAGCCATTTTTGTCCATGAATTGTTTTGTACAACTACCTATTTATACACACATGTACAATATGCATGTCACAATATATAAATTTAGTGTGAAGAAGAGACCACCAGAATAGAATAGGTACCATATTTCATTTTAATTTTTGTCAAACTAGTCATTTATTAACTACAATCAAAACATCACTTAAGAGTGGGGAACATATTTAGAGCTTAATGACTTAATTCATGACTAGTTTCATTACACAAGAGTAAGCTAAATTTATTAAGAGCAAATAAGTCAAAACTACATTTATTGTGCTACTAGTCCTTAACAACATGCTTTTTACCAAAAGCTTATTGGAATCATAATTTATAGACAAAAATGGCCTGGTACTAATAAGCAGTAATAAGGAGTGGATTAATAGGGGCTGAATAAATACTAATTAATGACAAATTAACCATCTACAACTATGCTGATTAGCAGGTTGATAGATGTTAATAAGTGTACCCTAAAATAAAGTGATTACCCAAATGTGTTATTGTAAAAGCTGCTTTAGGGTCAAAATATGACTGCTGTGTGTTGTTTGCTGCTGTTATTTTTGACTATGGTGAACAAGGAAGTGACACCGGTGTGCTGTTATTGTTAGCATTATCATGAAACCAAAACTACATACCTCTGAAAGTTGTGAACTGTGAAGAAGAAAGTGAAGAACTTTGGACCAGTGCAAAGTTTAAAATTACCCAGTTCTGTTTTTTTTTTTTTTTCACCTTATTAAGGCAGTAAAAATGATGCACACCTTTAACAATGGCAATTTTGCATGCCCACATCATTACACATTGTCGTTCCATGGGATCTCTGAGAGCATTTTTTTCCCAAACTGAATATATTCTCTGCTTCTTTTTTCATCTATATCTCTTTTCTCGTCACCCCCTCTCCCTCCCTCTGTCCCTGTCACCTTGTCTCTGTATGTATGTATGTATGTGTGTGTCAGTGCAGACAGCAGAGACACAGGCAGCTGGGCTCAGGAGGCTGTGGGGGCGACTCTCTCCCTCCTCTGTGATCTCTCCGGCTCTGCAACGCTCCTCTAATCGTCTGCATAAGAACCAAAACAAAAGCTTCATTTAGTCCTCGCTGTATTCGCATGCTTCTCTCTTGTCAAACTCAGCCTTTGTACAATAAGATGTCACTCTGTTGTCTGCGTCTTGTATTAACCCCATTTCTCCAGGCTATGCTACATGTTAAGAGTATGATGCGCGCGTATGTTGGCATATTAGAGCCAGGATCCTTGTTAAAAGACTACAATAAGTGGTACACGCTGTAACCAGGCTTCTGCTTCTTCCCCTGGGTTCAAATCAATCACAGGTTTGTTCAAGTGAGTTTTATTGGGCCTAAAAGCAGTAGCCACAGGGTAACAGGAGAGATTCATCTTCACTCCCACAAACAATACATCTCTCAAAGAGCAGACTTAAAAGAGTATGACAGCCTGCCATCCTCCGTGTCTCCCTGCATTAGTCCTTTGTGTCCGGCCCTGCACATCAGAGGAGCACAGATCACTGCTCCCGCTTCTCTTTGATGGGACAAGAGTGGTCCTTGAAGTAGCCCCTGTCTGACCCCCCGTGTCTCCTCCTCGGCTCTTGGTGTTTCCTGCCATCATAGTTGTTTTTATGGGACTCTCCTTCACTCTGGATGGACCTGGTACAGCTCTAGTCCTCCCCATCTAATAAGGCGTTTCATCTTTTGCCTTTTGCGGTTTCCCCCAGATCGTTACATCCTTAAGTTCAAAGTGTGTAGCAACGGACAGGAAGTGATGTCATACAGTACATATTAGTACATATTAGATTAGTACATATTTTCCTCAGTTTTTTTGTATTGATTTCTTTGTACACATTATCTGCCTCAATTTAAGTTTACATGTATGTCAAATTTGTTTTTGTTTTGTTTTGGCTTTAAATCATGTATATATGTATGTGTGTATGTATGTGTATATGTGTATGTGCATAGAAAAGAAAAAAAAGATTAGTACATATTTTAAGAGGACTTTTTTTCTGATCTATGTTTTAATGTTGTTTTGTTTCATTTACACACGTTTAACACACAAACCCTGCATATCTAGAATGTGTTTTTCTCTCAGACTGAAAAAACTGTCCACCTTGTGATGTCATGTGCTCCACTGTGTTTTTAAACTCCATACATCTATGGCAATCTCTACTGAATAAAAAGTAAAAGCTAGCTGTTAACTTGAAAACTACCATTACATGACATTACAAGGTGGAACCGAACATTTTGACCTTTGGGGTTGTAGACAGACTAATAAACAGGAATTACTCAAACATGTGTAAATGAAACAAAACAACAGTCAGACAAAAGGAATACACTGATAGCTTTTTGCATTGTTAAACTTTCAAACCCTGAAGTCTTGTAAGGTGCCATCAGAGGTGGGGACCTGCGAGTCGTAACTTCAGTCAGACTTAAGTCACTATTTTTAGGACTTGAGACTTGACTTGATAAAATGGACTAAGACTTGGGACTTGACTCGGACTTGAGGTTTATGACTTGAGAAGACTTGAAGCACTTTTAAATCTGAATTCTTTCTATTCTGACTGTAATGATTCACACTAAGATCTTGTCAAGATATTTAAAAAGGAAAGATTAGCATTTCTACAACTCTTATATATTCTATAAATACTGAAAATATACCATGACTTTTTAAGTACAATTTATCTTAAACATCATATAAAGTGCAAAGAGCTATATTTGGTACTTTGGGTTTAAAGACTTGAAATGACTTGAAACTCATTGCAAATGACTTGGACTTGACCTTAAGGGCCAGTGACTCAAGACTTGACTTGGACTTGCCTGTATTTGACTTGGGACTTGACTCAGACTTGAGTTCAAAGACATGAGACTTACTTGAGACTTGCAAAACAAAGACTTGGTCCTACCTCTGGGTGTTATATAAATTCAGTGTATAAGAGTGTATAATTATTGCTATGTTGTTGAAAGTATGTTTGTATATGAAGGGGAGATGAAGTGGCTGAAGTACCTGCTGCTGTGGTGGAGATTGGGTGACCCTTAATTAACTAAACATTAACTGTAAATGTGTTATTTATGTATAGTAAATGATGCATAGAACAGTGTATTTTAAAACCTCTTTCGTTTGTATTTTTCCTAACAGTAAGCAGAAGTCTGTCTCAGTTTGACATATTTCGTGCCGCAAATAAATTTCTCTTCATCTAAGCATCAAATGAAAATTAACAATGGAAAAAATCATTACTTCATTACTTTGTACACTGCTGTATACCCCCAGGCCACTACAGTGCAGCTCAGATTAAAGCCAGAAGAACAAACCAATATAAGTATGTGAGCGCACAAGGTTAGCAGTAAATCAGCTCCAAGGACACAATAACAGGCCTCTGAAAACACAGAAACACATACTGTGATCTTTTACTGCGGACAAATGAAAGACAGGAACTCGAGGACTGCTGGTGGAGGGGTTCCTGGGGGGGCTCTGTACTGCTGCAGCGACGTGGTTTAAATCACCTTGAGTGGATAAGCTCTAAAAGTGAACCAACTCCCTCAGTCCACAGAGACACAGAGTCCGGTGAACAGTTTGTGCCTTGCCCGTTCAGCCGCAGGAGGGAGAGGAAGCGCCACGTCCTCCGCTCCTCAACTTTGACCCCCGCCCTGATGAAATATGGTCCTGCCCTGTGGAGCCAACCTGTCTGAACTTGTGCCACTAATGGGCAGAATGAGTCTTTGTTAAGATCTGCGTTGGGGACACAGGAGTTTTGGAACCAAATTGTGGAGTACGCAGAGTACAGAGATCTCATATGGCCAAAAAAGTAAAAGTTCCCAGTTGTGTTTTGTTTCATTCATACATGTTTACACACAAATCCTGCATGTTTAGGATGAAAACTGTTCCACCTTGTGATGTCATGTGGTAATACACCGGGTTTTTTAAACTCCATACACCTTCACTACAATCATTTGTATAATTTCAGCCCAGGAATTGTCAATCTCTTCTCAACTAAATGTAAAACGTAGCTACATTTTTTTTTTATAGTTAAAGAACCAGGAAGTGTAGTGTGAACATGCTACTTGTTTTTAGCTTTATTGTGATGGCAAAACTTCACTCAGGCTGCCAAAAGTTGTACAATGTTTAAAATGTATGAATGAATTGCAGTGAATAATTAAGATTCTAGCAACACATAAGGAAAGAGATGAATAACTTTGGACCTCTGCCAACCATTTAAAAGAAAACTAGTTATGTTGTTCATGTTTTTCACAGTTAATATTGTGTGAGATTGATTCCTGGGCTCTAACAGTTTCCTAAATGTCCCAACTAGCTCTTCATTAAAAAAAGAGCAATTTCATTAGTTACTCAGATACAGAGTAAATGAATCTTGTTACTTCTGAAAACACTTTGGAATCATGAGGCTTGACACAAACCACTGAACAAAGGATACGGACAATTTTACTCAATTAGAGCAAAAACCGCAAGTCAATACCTGATTTTGGAAACAGTATTCTTACATCAAAAGATCCAAACCAGATCATCATGAGGTATTGGCAAATGATCCATGCACAATGTGTCACTTTTCCACTCTAGCTGTCAGCCTATTTTATATTAGGAAGCTTTTTGAAAAAACATGTCCTCCTTTGTGTTGTCTTTTTCACTTGATTTCTCTGCAAATATCTGAAATAAGTTTGATATGCAACTCATCTACAAAAGTGAGTTAGATATTTTCCTGATAATAACTCTGAAAAATCCAATATCATTTTGCATGCTGTTTTTATTGTCTGTGGTAATCTAGCATTATTGCCTTCTGCAAAGCACTTAAAAAAGACAGAGCAAATGAACCCGTGGTATTCCCCTTTCTCAGCTGACAATTTCTGCTATTTTACATCACAAATAACATACGAATAAAGAAAAAAAAACAAAAAAACAAATGGTCTCCTTTCTTCGACTGGTGGCTACAAGTGCCGTTGCCATAGTAACCTGGGAGTGTGTGACAGAGGGCCAACACAAAGACACAAAAAGGGTTCTTCCACTTGAAAAAAAAATTAGCAATTTGACGGGCTATTTTCAGAGCTTTAAGTAATTCTCGCCCAACAAAGATTCATTATTTTTAGTTCAGCTTCTTTCCTGTTTTTTTTTTTTTTTTGCCCTTGTCAAAATTAACCCTTTCTGATCCAGTGGGGAGGGTTGATGGGGGACGCAGAGAATTTCCCATCTGTCTGAATGGAGGGTGTTTTTTTTTTTTTATCTGCGGCTGTTGTGAAGGGTAACGTGGTTGTTTCTGACGGCACTTGTTTGGCCATCTGGAGTCGTTGGTACCTATTAGAGAATACTGCCTGTGCCCTTGTATGTCCCTGATAAGTACTAGTGTTTTACATGTATAGCAAGTGTGACTCTGCAGGGTGCAATACAGCGGGCAATGGTTTGTGATGAAAAATTCTCAAAAATCTGATTCAGTTTCAATACAATTTGTTTTTATACAGCCCAAAATCACAACACCAGCTGCCTCACATTGTTTACCAAAATTATTGATTTAAAGTACATATTTGAATGATTTTCTGATTTTGACTTAATTTGGCATAATTATAATTATTGTAAATATAAATTACAGTTTTACACTGATGAAGAAACAAGTTGTGAAGAAAAGTTGAAAAATATTACAGGAAGTAGAGCGAAAATTCTATCCAAAAGAGTACAATTAACACAAGAAACAAATTTTTTCTAATATTCTAAGCATGATTGCACCAAAATAAATGTGCTTCATTATATTTGTATGTGTCAGATAATAATTTCTGTGCACATTAGAGGAATCTTTCTCAGTAACAAGTGTGATGTTAAAATTTCCAACAAGGAAGTAAAGTTTTAAACCTAAAATAAGGCCAATTGGGGAAAATGAGTATATATGTTTTTGCAAAAATATTATAATCTTAACTGTGTTTTAGTAAAATGAACAGTCCAACCTGTCATATGCACTTTAACCAACAGGCAGTTAGAAAACAAAGTATTGGTCAGTAACAGACAAGACAGGCAAATGAATATCTGTCCCAGAGCTTCTCCTGACCTTAGACCCTCCTTCTTGACAAGGAAGAAGTAAAAAAAATATATTACTTAAAGTTTGTGATGGGAAGAATACTTTGAAAATGTGTTTAGTTACAGAATACTCAATACATGAATAAAAAAGTACTTTGTAACCTATTCCAATACATGGTCCAATCAGATTACTGTATTCGGAATACTTTTACATCGAGTTGCATTTAAGTTATAGAGTAAAAGCTTTGTATTTGTTTCACTGTTTGTCTGTATTTTCTAACACTAATTGGAGAAGAGAAAATCACACCTGCACTCACCACTCTCTGGTTTCATAATTTCTCACTAGTTATGTGCGGTTTTAAAGACATTGCGTAAGCATGTACTACAGTCTATTCCTTTGAAAGTGTATTTGGAATTCCACAGAATGAAAAAGTAACTGTACTGGAATACCCTTGTTCAATATTAGTATTGTGAATCAGTGTTCTTGGTATATGTATTCAGGAACTTCCTAACATAGGTTTGACATATAACAATGCAAGTCAGCAAGAAGTTCAAAGCTTATTATGCCATTAATTCATTGTAAACTGCTGTGATATTGCAACATTTTCACACAAAGTTTTCATTTTCTTTTGCATTGTGTACATTGCACAAGAATGTGTGTATGTTGTTTTCAGAAATTAGCATATCCTTTTCATATAGACTGGTAGAAATAGGCTTGAAGTGTAGTTTGGGTGGGATGATTCTAATGTGATACAAACACATAAATTATTACCTGCTATGTATGTAAAAATCCTACATTTGTTCATTCATCCGGTGCATCTGCAGGCCTCTGTCTTCTGTAAACAATCTTCACACATGAATACATCTTGTGTATGAATTGATGTCACCTCTTTTATTTTTCCTTAATCACTCTCTCTCTCTCATTCTCTCTCTCCTCCCTGTGAATTTGCATAATCAGAGCTGCGATCATTTCCACCATGGCATGGGTACTATTCATTCCAGCCTCCCTATGAATGAGCTACAGTAGTGTGTGTGTCTATGGGGAGCCAGGCAGAATAAATGAGCAAATCATACAGGGTTGACACACTCTCTCCCTCCCTCCTTCTCTCTAGTGGCAACGTGATTTTACTGTCATTGGCTGCAGAAAGGTCAAAGCAAAGGCGCATTGAAATGGGGGAATAAATAGGCCTAGACTGTGGTGCATAGGGCCCTGCCAATGAAGTCCAAATGTATTCCCCTCACGCGCTCTGTTCTCTCCCATTACAGAGCTCATCAGCAGCAGATCCACAGCAACACAACACAAGCAGCCCCCTCCTTCTCCATGTGTACAGTGTGCACCCCCACAGAAAAGAAAAGAAAACAAAAAAAAAACACCTCATTTGCAGATCCCATGCACAATAAAGGACAAATTGTTTAAATCTGCCAAGGAAAGTCTGTATATTTGTGTATACAGTAATATGTACTTTTCCCAAATGCTAAATAAGATGTTCAAAATGCCCAGTCAGAATGTACCAGATAGCAGAAATATATGCAATTTTATAGAAAAACACCATCAAACAACTTGCAATGTACACAACAGGGGAAAGCTGAATATCTCTTAATGTATGTTTTCCCCTATTTGCCTGACCTGTCTAACCTTATAGGCCTCATAATGATAACATGTCATTTCCAGCAACCATGGAAAATATGCAGATGAATTTTGAAAAGCCTTATTAGCATCAAGCTTTCGTTTTTCTGAACCTACACGTCCTGAGAGACCTGTAATTTCTCTGCAACAAAACAAAAGGTGGAATGTTAATAGTTGTTGCATATAAGATATTTAAATATTAATAAAGAATCCAATGCACTAATAAAAGCAGTGGTTCAAGGTGTGTGTTTATGTAGACAAAACAATTACAATGCAATTCAGTGTGTTATTAAAGGTGCAGTGTGTAACTTTTCTGGTGGAGGTTCTGTCAAAAACGTTTCTCGGGGAGATGTTATGGCTGTATCTGAATCAAACCTTACTATCTTCATAGAGACCAAACCATAACAAATTACAGGTCAGATCTATGGAGAGGCAAAGACAAAAGCCTGTTTTTCTAGATATTTTTGAGCTATAAAACCACCTAGAGCTGTTTAAGAGCTGTTTAATGTCAGACTGTGGAAACCTCCAGAGCAATGACATATACATATAACCAAAAAGTTACATAGTGCACCTTTAAGCATCTTTAATAGCCACTTTACTTAAAGTAAACACACCACTGCTAAGTCATCTTTTAATGGTGAACAACTGCCACTTCATGTATTGTTATTAAATGCTTGTATGTTTCTCTCTCTCTTTCCCCTCCCTCATGCCCCCACCCTAAGGCTCTGATCCCATTTCCTGTCCCAAGTCCAGACAGACAGTGGCCCTTCCCCAGCTCCTCTCTGTCCATGCTCAGCTAACACGACAGGCCGAGCAGATGATGATAAATGCAGAGGAGGAAAAGCAATTACTGGATCAGTTAGGTGTAGTGGGGAGCGCTCAGGGCACTCATTACCAGCAGACTGTGCAGTTTGGGGACGCACAAACATGCATAAGGTATACACTGAATCTGCAGAGGGAAGATGGCTGCATGTCAAACACTGAGATGCAAGGGACAAAGAGGCTGTCAGTTATGTTGTAGGGCAAATGTGAAATGATAATGATAGACAAGAGGACAGGGGGAGATATACAGGTGCATTAAGATAGCTATTGATCCACTCTATTGACTTTTCTATTTTTGTATCTATAATTAGGTAATGGTGTTTGTAAAAAAAAAAAAAATAAAAAATAAATAAATACATCCACACAGAACACATATGGGCTGACGCTAATGAGGTAAAGTAACGAGATTTTATTCATGCAATGCTTCTAAAATAATCTTTAAAGGGCCCATATTATACTATTTTCTGATCTGTTATAATGTTTTTCTTCATATCTGGAGTTGGATTTTTTTTCATTCACACATATTCAAGCTGAGTTCTTCTCTCAGACAGAAAACACTCTGTTCCACCTTGTGATGTCATTTGGAAATACAGGAAGTGCTCCACTGTGTCTTTAAACTCCATACACCTTTACTACAATCATTTGAGCAATTTAAGTCCTGGAACTGCAGTCTCAACTGAACTAAAGGTAAAATGCAGCTGTTAACTTGAGAAATATTGCTTCATGAGATCATAAGGTGGAACAGAACATTTTTAGCTTTGGAGATGTGGACAAACTAACAATAAGTTATAGTTAAGTCTAAGTTATGTTTTTTAGGAGGTAACAATATAACATATCTAAAAGCTCACAAGAATCAATTTTAGGTGATAAAGGATGTTTTAAGCACTTTTAAGTTTTATCCTTTATGTCAATCATTTGCAGTAGTTTTATATTAACTAAATGCTATTATATTATCAGTTCAATTTGCATTAAAAATACATTTGTAAAATTATTCAATGGTAAATATTACTAACTCATACTTAAATTAAACTCTGCTCTACTGCACAATTCCTTAAGCCCAATTTCCGGTACTCTGCTTTCCCGCTTCATTTTGTATACATGAATGCGATTTTTAAATCCTAGCCTCTTAGTGTTGTGGAGGTGAATTACTTCATGGTGCATAGACCTCGACGCAGATCCATAAATCAAAATTGAAAACGACTGCGACAAGGTAACAGCGGCAGTGTGTGTTGAGTCAACAGAGATTCAGGCTTTACTGGACAAAGGGGCGATAATCTTTGTCTGCTGCTTTGGGTCTGAGGGGGGATCAACAATTCACAATATTTGTTCAGATTTGCACTTTATTGTTTTGATAAGTACAATTGAATGCACTGGTAGCCCCAGTGAAAGCCAAGTAGAAGATGTTTCAGGCTGAAAAAGATTCCCACTCTCTAATGTCTGTGTTTGAAGAAAGAAGCTTTGCTATTGAGTTGTGTACAAAAATGACACAAAACGCCATGAAAGCCAGTGCAGTTCTCTTGATGCTTTTCTAATGGAGCACTTGAAACCACACAAAGCCAGGACTAATGTGCGGAGAATATGATCAGAAATGGCAAGCAGATGACAGGACGCCTCAATAGACTGAATGGGTTAAGAGAAGTGACTGTAATGTGCTGTGCATTTGTTGATGCGTTCTATAGACGACTATGACGAACCATCTGCACACCTGTCAGAGCCAACAGGCCGTGTGTGTGCGCTTTAAGCCAGGGAGAATAAGGAGGCCGCGTGATTGACAGAAGCACTGAGGTTGTCATAGGGACAGCAATCCTGGCTGTCCCCTGAGGATGATGTGGAAACAGTAATAATACAGGGAGAGGTACTGCACAATGAGAAACAGAGGAAGGAAGAAGATGGAGCAGTTTGTATTTACCCCACAAAAACACAAAAAACAAGTACAGGCTTGCTCTCACTGCTGGGCAAGTGTGCGTGTGTGTGTGAGAGTGTGTGTGCATGTGTGCATGTGTGCGTGTGTGTAGTGGGCGGTGAGATCACAGGTCAGGCCCACGCAGTCACCATTCAGCCTTACAGCCAGCGCACAGCAGCCCTACAGAGGCCAGGGAGCAGACAAAGACACTCTTGCACAAAAGCTCCTCCTCCTGCCCAAAATATCACACTGGTCCTATCTCTTCTACTGACGCTGATCACACATGTAAACAAAACACATGCAAAAAATAAATAGTTAAATGGCATCAACTTACATCTAGTACATAATAAATAAACTTCATAATAAAATAGGACAGTCTAGACTTGTACAGAGTTGCCCAATTCTCCTCGAGTTCACACCTGGTGTTTACAAGTATCCTCGTGTATTCACAAAACAACTTGTCAGTGCAGGTGCAGGAGGAGTCATTCCTCCTCACACTTCAACTGATTCTGACGTGTGTCCTGTATCCTGCACCTGCAAAAGGCAATTAAGTATGGGATCGAAGAAGCTTGTTTAGATCATGTGGCATCTGATCATGGGTGGATGGGTAAAACTATGAACAACAATAAAGGTAAAGAATGTCTGTGATGTGATGTAATATGATATGATCTGTACAGCAATGAAGGTGTATCAGCCTTTACCTGAATTTGAACCTTGAGTCAGAAACCCACGCCACCCACGATGTCCTTTCTGTCACTCAGATATTGTTCTACACACTGAAACAACTGTCTAGGTCTATAGAATCTATTGTTTTTTTAGAAAGCATTTTTAGGAGGCTGGGACACTTTTAGCTTGCTAGTTACTGTTGGCATTACTGCTCTGAACTATGCATGTTGAGAATAGCGCTTATTCAGTATTATATATACAGTGGTGAAAAATTAGGACACTAGAAATGTATTGACATAGTGACAGATAAGGGACCACTTCAAAAAGTTTAAAGGACCCATATTACACTATTTTCTGATCTCTGTTATAACATTGTTTCCTCACCACAAACATACCTGGAGTTGTGTTTTGATTCATTGACATGTTTAACACACTGTCAAAGAGAAAACACACCTTGTTATGTCATGTGTTAATACAGGAACTACTCCATACACCTTCACTAGAATGATTTGGATGATTTCAGCTCCAAAATTGCCCATTTCTACTGAACAAAAGGTAAAATGTAGCTGTTAACTTAAAAACTACTACCTCATGACATCACAAGGTGGAACAGAGCATTCTGAGCTTTGGAGATGTAGACAGACTAATAACAAAATATTAGTCATACACTAACAAAACACAACTTCAAGTATGTTTTTGAGGAGGAAACAACATTATAACAGAATTAAAGCTCACAAGAATCCATTTTGTATAATATAAGACCTAAAATGAACTAGATCTGTTTTTGACATATTTAAGGCAGTAAAAATCAGGTAGAGTGCCTTAAGCAGTTGCCTGAACAATGTCCACAATTACATCTGAGTCCAAGTTTAATTGTGGGTTTGCTTTACCACTACACACAGTAAACATGTGATTACAAAAACAGCTTGAATCTGCTTGCAGGAGTCCTAATCGCTGGGTACACTGTGGTTAGCAGATAGCACCTTTAGCGTAACCTGATCTGTCAGTGGAGGTGTCTTCTTCTACTTTGATTAGGTATCCATGTTTGTCACTTTAAACTGCAGGGGCAGGGTTCGTGTTCGACCATATTTGGACTGGACAAGATGATCTGTACAAGTTGATGCCGGAGGATGATGTAGTGGCACTGTAGGTGGCAAAGACACACAAAGTTTCTCCAAGTGTGTGTGTGTGTGTATTGGAGTTTGTGTATATGGGCGAGTGGGGGTGGCTGGGCTATAATCTGCTCCAAACTGCTTGCGGGCAGAGGCGAGGTGGGCGAGACAGTGATACAGAAACACAACCAAGGGAAGTGGAGAGAGAGAGAGCTGGAGGGGGGTGAGTTGGCAAGATGTGAAAAATTTATACAGAGAAAAGAAAATAAAAACAGGCGTAGACGGGAGGAGGGAGAGGTGATTTCAGAGCAGTGGTATTGTCTTTCGTTACTGTACTCACTGTCCTGTCTACCCACCCACTGTCACGCCATGCAGGCTACAGTGGGCCGCTAATTCCCCTGACATTTACGCTGCTTTTGGAGTCTGATTTGATGACGCAAGAGATGGAGGGTGGACATCATCAGCGCCCACTGTGACCCCAGGACAATGTTGCTATGTTTGGATCCATAAACACAGTTTGTTTGAAATGGGATTAAGGTGAAGTGAAGGAGCTTTGCGTAGAAAAGTACCTGGAGAGTGTGGTTGTCTTTTGTTGCATATTTGTATGTAATTTTTTATGAAGAGTTTCTGAGTACAAAGAATAAGTTTGGGTGGCTTAGGTTTGACTGTTCATCCACCAACTCGAAGGCTAAAGGTTCAGCTGCATGAACGGGGCTTGTGTGATCGTACTTGCAGTTTTTGTGTGGTGGTAATAAACCAGCCAAATACGCTGAATACTTTTTTATTTGTGACTAGCTACTTACACTGCCACATTTTGGTTCGCTGGAAATAGAGTGATATCTTGCTGTATTTCCTATAAAGAGGGTTGTCAGTCTGGTCACCACGTCTTCAGTTGCGTCTCAAGCCTGAACCAGACACGATCGTGCAATCAGATTATTACTTTTCTTTTTTTTTTTTTTCAGTTTCGATTTCAGTGACATGTGAAACTAATGTCGCTAGTACATTACAGAATCCTTGTGCCAACTGACAGGTGATAGTAATGACAGAAGCAAGCAAAGTTTTAAAATGTTTATTGAATATTGATTGAAAATTGTTGTGCAGTAAAGTGACCTGTAGAAGAAAATGAAATAAGTAAAATAAGAGCATTTAATTTAAGTAATTGTGGGAAATGAATGGTACTCATCCTCTTTTGCTGTCTGCCTCAGGTGTTCCGGCCAAGACCTTAAGAAGGTTCCGGGGCAGGCAACCATTTTGTTTGGAGGAGGGGAGCACAGATATTTTAACTTTCTTATTTAATATTTTTAAATTAATACTAAAACAGTGCTAATTTAATAAAGAGAGATATTTTTGTTCTTGATGTAATTGAATATTTGTAGCACTGTTTTTGATATCTAACTTTTTAAATATTGAATGTAAATTGTTTGAACTTACCTGCACTTTAACCCTGCATTTGATTATCCTTCCAAGTCGGTTTTCCGAGGAAGTTGCCTAGCGACACTGTTTTCATTGTGTTTTGACACTTTGATAGTTTAATTGACAATTTCCGTCACTTGTATTACTGCAATACCTTACTGCGTCCATACCACTGCCTATGGGTCTGGTAGTTGGTGTTGTGGTGAGGCCTTACTCTACTCTCCGAGTCCGACACGTGAAGCATAATAATACGCTTCAAGCTCGGACCTGACGTCAAAACCGAGTTCCAAGTGGGAGTCAGAATCAAACGCAGGGTAAGATGAGCTCACCGTATTAGAGGAGGTGGCCTATAAAAGGAGCCAGCCTCACCTTTGTCTAGAGCAGGCATGTCCAAACTATGGCCCGGGGGCCAAATGCGGCCCTCAGACAAATTTTTCTTGGCCCTCAGATTTCCAGGTGAATTGACCCAAATTACCTTGCATCAATACATTTTTTATTTTTTTTACTGCAAGTTCTTTGAAAATCTACCTTGATAAAGCTAATATTTCATATTTAGTGTGTGGTTTTAAGGATCTTAGCATGAATAAAGACTGATCGCTCATTCTAACGTGTTAAACATGCACATATTTCAATTATTCCCTGTACTGAGCATCAGTCTACAGCCCTCGATCGGCCCTCTGCTTCATCTGTGTTTAGATATGTGGCCCTTGATGAAAAAAGTTTGGACACCCCTGGTCTAGAGGAAGGTACTTTGTGTGAGTGCAGGTTTTGCCATGTTTGTTTTTAGCTTTGTACTTTCTGTATTTTTTTTTTTCAATTTTTGCTTGGTTGTGGAAATAAATGCACTTGGAATCTGCTCTACAAATCTGCTCAACTGCACTCTGTTCCTAAGGTTGCTATCCACGGTTTTACAGACACAAATCTCAGATTAACAGATTTTAGTGCCTCTGTGTTGTTTTATGGTCATTTGTGATATTTTTTCCTTTCTTTTTTCCTTGTAAGCAGCCATCTTTGTTATTATATGTGCCCCTGATTCGCTAATAGACCTGTCAATCACATCCATCTAAACTCAGGGAGGTTCACCATTGGCTAGCCTCACATCTTCTTAAACTATTATAGAAGTGTGTATTGCGGTTCCCAGGCAAACAGTTTGGCGTTGTATAATATGCTTAACTATGTAACGAAGCTTTTTAAGGTTGCATACCCCCGAAATGCTGAAAATCGTGTCCTGTCCAAATATTTCTGGACCTCACTATCTGCACGATCAGACCATAAACATAAACCAGGCCTTAGCCAATGAGCAGGCATCCAAGGTCCTGCATGTTGCATTACAGTGTACATTATAAAATAGGATTAGTGTGGGTGGCGATTGAAAGGAATAAACAGCACCAAGCAGAACATACTGAAAATTACCGCCTCAAAGCAGTGAGAAAATTATAACATGATGTTTTAGTGCTTCAGAACAGATTATAAGTTAACTGAAAAGCCCACAATAATGAAAGAGCTGAAGTGATTAGCTGTTGTAGCCAATCAACTTACCTGACACTGGACACCCGAAAGACTTCATGTACAAGTTGAGATGAGACAACTTACATTTTTTCTTGTAATGTGGATATGTATATATAGTGAAGCAATTGGATGGGAAAACATTTCAATAACTTTAAAAGTTTCATGTTATTACTTATCATTACTGAACACGTCATTTAAAGGTGCATTGTGTAACTTTCCGGGTGGAACCGTTATCTGCTTGTGTCCACGGAGATGTTAATGCTTTGCCTGCAATGTTCTAAAGTATGGCATTAAACTCATAAATTCCCATAGAGACAAGTAGGAGACACCACCAGGCCAATTTACAAGTGAGATCTGTGAAGCGGTGACCCCACTCACAGTAGAATGCATGTTTTTAATGGTATTTTTAAGCAATCAAAACACTCATAATTTAATAAATACATCTTATATAAGTTTAATACCATATTGTGGAACATTATAGGCAAATTAATAACATCTCCATGGTGGCAGACCCCTAGCCTGAAAAGTTACACAGTGCACCTTTAATGTATTACTTCATATATGGAATTTGTTTCAACAACTTCAAGTACATGACTATGTGGCTCCAGGTTAACCACATATTGAAATTAATATGTCAAAACACTGTCATGTGTGGCTTGTGTGTGACTGCCCTGACATGCACCATACCTGTCTCTATACGGGATGTCCTGGGGGCTCTTTGTGTTTACCTTTTCAACACTGGATCATCTTCCCCTGTGTTTGGCCTGACTGTACTCAAGACACACACACACACGCTCACACACCGATAACATCTACAGGACTCTTACAACGCCTAAAGAAACTCACCCATGTGCAAACTCACTTTCACCTCAACAGACATACCACTCCACCTGTCCCAAGTTAAAGCCCTCCAGTGGGACATTTCACGCAAAATAGATGCATGTATTTCTTTATGTGGGTTTTATTGATGAGAAATACACTGAAAAACTTTATTGTAACTTGGCTTACCTCTCCATAGAGCTGATTCATAACTTGACCTGGAGATGGGCATCCACCAGCTTTTCTCTATATTTCTACTTTACTTGTTGTTGTTATTGTCGTTGCTTTTTTTTTTTTTTTTTTTTTTAACCATTGCTTGTTTATATTTATCTATGACTAAATACTTGCATGTCAATACTTAAAAGTGCACTATGTAACTTTTTGGTGGGGGACCATGTTTCTGTAGCTTGTTATTGCTATGCCTCAAATGTCCCAAAGTATGATATTAAGCAGCTCTACCTTACTACAGGTGGTTTTATTGCTCAAAAATGCCTAGAAAAATAGGCATTCTGACTGTGAGGGGTTTCCTCTCCACAGAGCTGATCTGTAACTTAGTCTGGTTTGGTCTCCATGAAGATAAAAAGGTATAATACCATACTGTGAAACATTTCAGACAAAGGAATAACATTTGCAAGCATTTGACCAGAAAAGCTACTAGCGTTATGAGAGTCTTTGAACACATATTTTGGAATGTTCTGCCATATGAGTTTTAATTTGCCACATCAGCACTGAGCCAGTCGACGGGCAGCAGGTCAGGTCCTATGGTCTTTTGCAAATGAGTGTGTAGATAATGCAAATGGTGCTTTTGTGGTTTTTCAACGCTCAAAGTTAAAATGCAAATGGATGACCTTTGCTTTGTCTCTCACTTCAGATCTTTCCTGGAGCTGTTGGTAAATCCAGCACCTATGGATTCTACAGACAAGACAGTTTGCCCCGTTCCTCTGATGATATCTGTATTTGCATGGGTTCACATAGAGTTTAAGTCTGAAATGAAAAGATGCCAGAAGGGGTGTGTGAAAAGTATGTCTGAGTCACAAAAAGGTGAAAAGGTGAGAGGAGTGGTTAAAAGAAATCCTAACAGCTTATATCTTTAATATTAAATCAGCCATATTTTAGATATGTGGTACACTCTGTAACTAAGGGTCTATTGCGTTGTTTCCTGACTGGGTCACAACCCTCAGGTGGGTCACAAGAGATTTTTTTGGGGTCGCCTGAAATGCTCCTGATACGCATGTTGCGCTCTCTTCCTGCACTCCAGACTGGAACAGAAATGTTGATATATTGACATGTTTTGTATAATTTCTAATCTTTTTGTAATTATTTTATTGACTATTTTGTTCCAATATTGCTGGTTCAATTGAATGTTGAAAAGAAAAGAAATGGGCTACATTTAATGTCCAAATAGGTGACTTACGGATCCTTTTATTGCTGGTTCAATGATGTTTTTCATTGTTTAAAACTTGAGTAATACTAATTGTTCAGAGAGACATGATCACTCAGTCAACTATAAAATATCCTCTTTAATGTTCAATAATGGTCAAATCCATCTGTATTTACGGATTTACGAATAATGTCTATTGACTTTGGTTGAGAAGGTTTGTGACTTTTAAAATATGGGTTCCCAGAAAAAAAGTTTGGGAAACACTGGTTTATTTTATATTATATATTATATTATTATTTCATATTTTATAGAAATTGTTACCTCTCATTTTGAAGTAATATTAAAGTATTCGGAAGAAAAAACCTGACAAATTATGCAAAATCATGCACCTTCTACTTGCTTGCACAATTTTCCCTCCGTTACTTTTCTCTCCGTTACCATGACCTTTCTTAATAAAAAATCTCATTACTCAAAAAGTAAGAGGTTTTTCATCCTAATCTTGTACCATATGGTAGAAAACTATATTAAGCAAATATTAAAACCAGTTTGTTAAGGATATGTAAGTGAGAACCAATAGTTATCGCTGTTTGTATTTATTGCCCAAAAAGTGCTGCATATTTCATTCCCTCTGTTACCGACATGAGTTTTTAAAATTTTTTATCATCAACTTGAAAGAATATCGCAGCGTTAACTTTACCCTGTTGAAGTGTTAACTCTTTCCTACATTCTAATACCTTACTTATTTCAATAGTCCCTCTAGTTTCTGAACAAGAGCTATTTGAATGTAAAAAATTTGCCCCTGTTTCCCTCCATTACCACTTGACCGGACCCAAATACAATATGCATTTCAATTCAGGAATTATAAAGTCATTATTACACAGTTATTCTGTAAATAAATTATTGTCAAACTTTTTGCACAAACTATCTAAAAAATATATTTTAATTTTTGAGATATAAATGTGACCCAGAATTGGTCACATAGTCTTTAAAACATAATAACTTGACCAGATCCTCCTAAGAGCATAGAAGCAACATAACTTAAGTGGTAGCCATATTCCTCAGTTACTCAGAACCTTTGCCACAGATTATGATATTATGATTCATATGAACATAATGCTAAACATTTTTGTTTAATTCATAGTTGTATTAAAAGACATAGCTTTTCTAACACTCTTATGATGCCTCAATTTAACTGAGATAGAACATTTGAACTATTTGGACTCTCTGAACTCCAAACCAAATCTGGAAGCCTGAACCCTGTTTGTTTGCTTTTGACAGATGCCCTTTTTATTCACTTCCAAAGACATCTCCTTTATTTTGCTTGGTTATTGTTATGTTATGCACCCACCTCTGAACGCAGACAACAGAAAACAGATGCATCCATGTTTCTGGGCTGAAATAAGTGCTCAGTGAAGTCATTATGACAGAGCTGTGATGGGCCCCCTCCCTGTGGCCCACAGTGCTCACCCAGACAGATCTAAATGATATTGACAGTCGAATACATTTTCTGCTTGAAATGCTGTGAGCTGGAGCATGCTGCACCCCCACCTCCACCACAAGCCACTCAAGTGCTAAATAATTACATTAGTTTCCAGAGGCTAATTTGGCTCAGAGCGCTCATTCTCTTGCCATACGGGCCGAGCTGTTCTCATGTTTAATATTGGTGTTGGTAAATGAAAATGAACTTGAGGTTAGCGGCGCTGTTTGCACTTGTGATTATTGAAGAGTGCTAATCAGGAGTTTGTGTGGCTTCAGTGGGGTCAATAATGCTACCAGTCATGTATGACATCAGAGAAAGAACATTTCAAAGAGTTGGAGCATCTATTATTCTTCATCTTCAAAAGTACAGTATGTTACACAGAAGCTTATGTATTATATGTCAACATACATTTGAAAGTGGAAATTCTATTGTTCTATTAGAATTTACAGTAAGACTTTATAATCAGAGAGCCTTCATTTGTTCAACAGTAGGGACGTTCCAGAGCACAATAGCTACACTTTGATTAACCTTAAAAAAGAAGTACTTAATTAACAAAGAACGCATAATTATTAGGACTGATTCAAGTTTAGTAAGTAATAATACCATAACCTCTTAGTAATGTAGTTCTTCAGCCTGAATCATTCTTATTATTAAACTATTTGTTCTTGGTTTTACAATGGTCTGTTTTCTTGATTTACTTGTGATTAAGGCCAGTATGCTCCAAGGGTGTGTTCACAACCGCATTCATCACATCCAAATTGGAACTGACCCAAGACTAAACCCAAAACTAACTTGCACTAGATCAGGACTAACAGTGGACTAGACCTGGACCAAATCAAGTCCACAAGATGAGTAAAATGGGCTGAAATTAGGACCAAATAATATTAAGTATAAACACACCCCAAGATAAGTGCTTCCGTTTCTGGACTAAAGTAAACAATAGTGAAGAACTGTTAGGTCATTAAGCAAATGGTCAGTGCCAGGATTTGACCCCATATACACAAATTTTCCTGACCTGATGCACCAGACGAGTCATTTGGACTATGAAACGACACAGGCATTTTCGAAACATACTCGGTGTGCGGTACATTCTGTTACTTATAATTTGTCTATTATAGGGATCAATGATTTTTATGAGGGTTTATATCAGCTTAATGACATGAGGACTTTTGAAATTAGTCACTACTTACTCACAGCTGTTGTAGCAATCACATTTATGACTACTTTTATATTGCTCTTTAATGACACTGCAATTACACAAATAGCAGAGTATTAACAAGTGGAATAATAGCATTTGTGTACAGCTGTCAAGTACTTTGACCTTTTTGAGTGTGGCAGTTTCACGTCTGATGTTATGGTAGTCTGGGAGTGCACTGGGCCTGGCAGGTCTATCCAGTTGTATTCAGCCCACAGGAATATAATTTGGAACAATGCATGGTGCCTATCTGTGTGTCATCAACGTTACATCATCCACAACAGAGAACAAGATATTTACGTCACTGTCTTTGGCTGGTGACCAATATAAACTTCACGGTTCTGGAGTTACACAATGATAACATGAATAGCAGCACGTTAAACTATCAAACAGGTTTGTGTAAAATAAACAATGTTTTTTTGAAAGGACCTCTATTACTTAATGTTTTCTGATCTATGTTATAATGTTGTATCCTCATCAAAAACATACCTGGAGTTGTGTTTTGTTTCATGCACAAGTTTTAACACACAAATCCAGCATATTTAGGTGAAGTTCTTCTCTCAAACACTTTACATTTTAATGTCATGTAGTAGTGCAGAAAATGCTCCATTGTGTTTTTAAACTCCATACACCTTCACAGGAATCTCTACTGAACTAAAGATAACTTAAAATTTGAACTACAGCTTCATTTGAGTATTGCAGATGCAGACTGACTAATAATAAAGACAGACTAATAATAAATTACTCAAACATGAAACAAAACAAAACTCTAGGTATGTTTTTGAGGAAGTAATAATAGTCTAACCTGGCTTAACGCTCATGAGTCAATTTTGTGTAATACAGGGCCTTTAATTCTTTAATTGTCATTAAAAATGGTCAAAATTACCAGATGATGAGCTGCTGTGATTGTGTATACTGCAATATGCCCCACATGTTTGTTCCCAGCAGGTCATTTGGTCAGGATGATGAGAAAATTGAAATCTACTAAAGGGCAAATAAATTCTTAAATTTTCAGGTTTCTTGTAGAGTACGTTTGTTGCAGTGGGAAGAACACATTTAGTCTAAATTGTAAATGTTATAATACATTATAATACATTTTGGAAAGAGGGCTTCTAATTTGAGACCAGTACCTTTTCATTGCTGAGCTAAAATTGCAATGATTAGAGGTATAAATCAGCTCACTATAACATTATTGTTTTTAAAGGTCCCTAATTATGCAAAACAGACTCTTGGGAGCTTTAAGCCATGTTATAAAGTTGTTACTTCATCAAAAACCTACTTGGAGTTGTGTTTAGTTTCATTCACACATGTTTGACTAATCCAGCATTATTAGTTTGTCTACAGCTGTAAAACTCAAAATGCTCTGTTCAACCTTGTGATGTCATGAGGCGGTAGTTTTCAAGACAGCTCCATTTTACTCCATTTTATCTTTAGTTCAGTAGAGATGGGCAATTCCAACACTGAAATTAATCAAATGATTCTCCTGAAGGTGTATGAAGTTTAAAACACAGTCACACACTTCATGTATTATTACACGAGTGGTGTGTTTTCAATTTAAGAGAAGAACTCAGCCTAAATATGCAGGGTTTGTGTGTTAAACATGTGTGAATGAAACAAATCAAAACTCCAGCTACAGTATACTGTAAAATAGATTAGAAAACAGCATAATATGGGCCCTTTCAGATTTCACATTAGCCTCATTAGCACTGAATTCACCAAGCAGCCATTCATGTACAGTCCTGACATATACTGTATATATAGTGTAGCTACTACAGAGCTCGATTTATGAAGGGTCAGGCATATTTTGCTTTTTTCCTCATGGTGACTGATTGGAGGTTGTGACATGCTAGGTTACACATTTCAGTCATAATCTTGAAATCCTGTTAGCTTGTCAGTAATAGGACAGGAAGTGGAAGACAAAAGATGTTGGCTGTGAGGTAGAGAAACTCGGGTTAAGCACCGCCCGAGCGCACTCTCTCCCTCTCTCTCTCAAAAGCCTGTAATCCTGATGAGGACAAACAGGCTGCTGACACACACCATACTAAACACTGAGGTCACCCTCACGGATAACTGCTGGTGATAAAAACACACTGGACTTTATAAGAACTTTGATGCAACACAAAGAACTAACAAGATTGAACTGTAGATGTTTTTAAGACGTTTTGAAGAAAATTACACAATATTGCCAGAGAAACCAAAACCAAAAGCACTTGTAGACTTTCCCTAAGGCACAGGTTAATGCTCTTATGATGGGCTTAATAATTGGACCAATATTTGGACTAGGTTTTTTTGTGTATTGGCTATCAGCACAGGTAGATATATTGTTTTGGTCAATCTGATGCCAAAGAAAAATATACACAAAGCTTTATATTAACACTTTAATACAAAAAGATAGCTGCACAAAATGTGACTACACAGCTAAAAAAAAATTGTAAAAGTAAAAAAAAAAAAAAAAGCCATGTAGGGAGTTTGTAGTAAATTTATATTGCATAATTTGGGGAAAATAAACAAAATCAGCCCAGAATTATCGACAGAACTTACTGGCCACCAGTTAATAATATTGTGAATTGCATACTTGAGAAAGGTCAACTATATTAAATTCAAATCCACTTTCCTGTTTGCATATTTCTTTGGTTTGTATCTCAGAACACTATAAAACAAAGTTATCTGGATCTATCCCAAGTATGTAAAACTCCTATTTCCTTAATCACATTTTAAAACCACTGCATCATCTACACCTCACTCAAACTTTTGCCCAGTAACAACAATCTTTTTTTTTTTTTTTTTTTGCTTGTGAGAAAAATCAATGTGTTTTGCAGGTTGTGCCTCATCATCATTCCACCTCACTGTCATTACCTTTGACCCCGATCCTCAAAGTGGTTTTAGCCACATTTCTCCGCTGCCCGCCCTGCTCTCCTCTGTGCTCCCCTGGCAGCTGTGTCAACACCTCTGCCCACCCCCCCACCCTCCTCCAACGCTTAAACAAACCATCCACATAGACGTTGTACACCGGGCCACTCCCCACCAACCAACACAAGGAAGAAGAAGAAGAAGCCCGTATACTGACAACTCTATAACCGCTGCCAGCCAGTCCCCGAACAACATTGATTTTGCTCCGATCAATCCACAGAGGTTGCGACGCATGGCAAATGACAGGGCCTGTGCCATAGCATGCGTTTCAGCATTAATTGTTGCTGGGCAGATTCGGTGGGCTTCGTGGGGACAGGGTTGGTCCGGTCTCTATGCGGCAGGGAGAGAAGTTTACTCTGCAGTGGGATGGGGCAAACATGGGCCTATCACTCAGACACACCTCAACTGGACAGGACAGGCCAATCCAAATGATCTATTGTTCCAAGCTACTCAATAACAGTAAGAGCAAGTCAGGCATAATTAAGCCACAAACTTTCTTTTTACCATAGAGTTCATGTGAAAGTGTCATGTGTGCATATTCAAGCCCAACTGTTTGAATGAGCAATATTTAACCATATAAAGAAGTATTTTCTCACAAAATAACAACTTAGACATTTCAGTTTGTTTTGCACTATGCATCTTTTCTGACTGAAGGCCCAACAACAATAAGAACATGAGTAAGTGAATAAATACTAAGTAGATATGTTTAAAGGTCCTATAATATATGTGGAGTGTTTTATTTCAGTCACACATCCCTGAGTAACCCTTTATTAAAGTTCAAAATGCTCTGTTCCAACTTGTGACATCATGAAATGGTCGTTTTCAAGTTAAAAGGCTACTTTTTACCTTTAGCTCAGCAGAGACAGGGAATTCCAGGGCTGGAAACATGCAAATGAGTGAAGATGTATGGAGTTTAAAACCAGAGTGGAACACTTCTTGTATCACTACTTGACCTCACAAAGTGGAGTGTTTTCTGTTCAGCTTAAATAGGCATGGTTTGTGTGTTAAACATGTGAAACTCCATGTATGTTTGTGATGAGGAAACAACACTAAAACAAAGATCAGAAAGTAGTGTACTATGTGTCCGTTAATGTCATACTGTGGAACATTTCAGGCAGAGCAGTAACACTGGCATAGAGACCAGCAGGTAGTGGACCCCCCATCACAAAAAATCTGTGTACTGTTAACATATTTAGAAGCTAAATAAAGACATTTGCATTTCAGACCTTGCAACTGTGCACATTTACTCAATAATGGTGATGATGTGTGGTCTACACAAAAGTTTCTCATAGAAACACTAAAGTTAGACTGTCCTAGACTTTATGACCAATCATGAATTTGCTGAAGGAAAATGTAGCATAATGTCTGTTTTAGACAATTATCCAACCATTTAGTTTAATGCTATACTTATTATTCCATTTGCATCCTCAAGGGGGCATATAAAAATACTTTCCCGATGACTGAGTTGTACTATGCCCAGTTTGAACTGTTAGCAAGTTAAACCTTATAATTTGTTCTTAAAACTCAGTCTTGCAGTAGTTTTTTAGCTTCTTTCTCTGATACATTTTCAGTCTATTTTGGAGGAGACGTGACTTCCTTCCCTTCCAATGGACTTTTGATTGCTAACATAAATTGATATTGCAGGCCGTGTCCGGAGCGCTCGTATGGTCGGGGAACTGCTGTGGATGTTATTCTAGCTGTCATGGTTTTGTTTGGCTTTCATTT
The DNA here is from genome assembly GCF_026225935.1 of Boleophthalmus pectinirostris. Classification (NCBI taxonomy): domain Eukaryota; kingdom Metazoa; phylum Chordata; class Actinopteri; order Gobiiformes; family Gobiidae; genus Boleophthalmus; species Boleophthalmus pectinirostris. The sequence continues at coordinate 20,635,779 of NW_026571473.1, forward strand.
GAACATTTTCCTGTCCCTCATTCCTCCGTTTTGTATGTTTTCTCTTGAGCAGCTTGTTGTTTTGTGTCATAACACAGTGAGTTATGTTCCCTCCTCATCCTCTGTCCTTACGCCTGATTGAGCTGTTTGTGTTTCCATGTCTGTCTCTCAGATGGGGCACAGATAGCAGCAGCCCTGCAGAGGAGGCTTGGTGACGTGGACTTGGGCGTGTTGATGTACAGTGTTGGAGTTGAGCCAAAAATTTTGTTTGTGTGTGTTTTTGGGCATGACATTTCAATTACTGTTTTGAGGTGGCAACATCAATGTTTTGTTGTTGGTTCATTGTTAGAGCACAAAGGAAAAGTGTAAAGTGTGAATTTGTAGGACTTCTTTAAATGGTAAATAGTCACATTTTTATATAGTGCTTCTAAACCTCTAAGGCACTCAAAGTGCCTTTGCTGACACAACAACAACAGCATTCATCTGTGAGAGCTCAAATCACTCTGCTAACCTGTGGGCCAGTGGATCTGAGTTTTTGAGTCACGATTCAGGCCAGTACTTGTGACTGGACTGAATTACGTAGTCATATGTAGCTCAGTGGTTGGAGATAACACCCACATATGGTTGGTGGTTTAATTCCAGTAATTTCATTGTGTGGCAAGGCATTTCATTCATGTTGAGGGCAATGAGCCCTGCTTCCATCATTAAGTGCAGTCAATCACAGCACCATCTGATCAACTATACTTAATGTCTGAAAGTAACTGTTTCACATTATACAAACCACTTCCATCACTGTTTACATCATATGCAAAAATATAGAAAATTATACATACAAATGTTACCTTATTTAAAATGTTATTTTCAAAAAGAATATGTTTATTTAACATAACCATTAAATGAGTGTGAGTTTTCACCCTCATCCCAACAACCAAAACAGTGAAAACTCAGATCAGTTCCCAACTGCTCTATGCTCCAATGTGCAGCTTGAACTTGTGTGATAATTCCCTTCATTCATATCTGCAGTAAGGCCAGTGCTGACAACCTCCTGCCTCTGACTCCACACACAGATATGTACACACAGACACACACACACACCCACACACACAGATACATTCTCACAGATACAGATACACACATGTGCACACACCACTGTTTCCGGAGCAGTGCCAGCTCCTCTCTGAGTTTGTGTCAGTCCTGCTCACTCGCGGGGATCACTTCTGGAGTTTGCGAGTTTGGCTGCTGGACCTGCCGCGGGCTTGGCTCAAGGCCGTGACAGGAGGCAGCCGGGCATGCCAGCGCACACACTACAACACACAGTAAAGTCAGGGAGAAATGTTGAAGTAACAGATCCTATGAGAGGAAGAAAAAGAGAGAGGGAAAGAGAGAAAGAGAGAGAGTCAGAGAGAGAGAGAGAGAGAGGGGAGCAGGGGTTGTTCTCTGCGATTGAGGTGGAGAGGTGTAATGCCACCGGCAAAACAGCGGAATGTTGGACTGGTCACTGGGGTGGTACATGTAAACACACACAGCCATGTCATATAATAGATTTTGTGAGGATTGTCAGTGATACACAACTTTTCTGAAACTTCTGAAACTAGATACACTCCTTGTACAATCAAATAATACATGAAATTAAGTGTGCTGGTTTTGATAATATGTTTAATCCTATAAAACACTCGACTGAGAACTACAGTGCACACCAGAGGCTGCACATAAGAGAGGTGACACACTGTGAGAATCCAATAAGCTGATAATTAGTAATCTCATGCAGAGGAGAGTTCATCAGGGATAATAAAGAAAAACATTTACTTTTCAGGTGATTTCCGGAGCTGTGTGCTAAATTTGGAGCGACCTGTAGCTCCAGGCTATTTCCCTAATGGCACTGACCTTTTCCGCTGTTGGTCCTCTTTGGTCTTACTGAAATAACACATTCCCACAGAAGGTAACATGCAGGAGCTGTGAGGCTAGCACTGCTTTTGAAAGAATCTTGATTTGATATAGTACATTTATATAATACAACATGTGTTTTTTTCTGATATTCAGTATTAAACTAACAATTATTTTACATTTTGTACATTTTTCATTATTACGTACCACAATATCAATCTAAAGTTCTTTAATCTCTTATCTCTAAAATGGTTTACGAATAGAAACAGGTCTATTGAGATCTGCATTTCACAATAAAATTCAGCAGATTGTTGTTTATGTTTTTATTGTTGAGAAATGGCAATGACATTTTTAACCCTACATGTATTACCCAGATTTATTTATTTTTTAATATAATCACATGTAAGTTGAGAGCAGGGAGTATGTGAGAACTCAAACCTTAAATGCAGAACAATAAAGGATTCTCAAACACGAATCGTTTAAAGTACAACTCTGACTAAGATAATGATGAGGGAACACCATTAAAATGATTTTGCATATGCCCCCTTTAAAGTTCAAGTTAAAGTTCACAAAGGCTTCAGAATATGCATATGTATAGTTTGTAAAAGTATTTTATCTATTATCTGTCAAATTTCTACGACAGCCCTGAAGAAACTCAATGTAGAGGGTTATGGATAGTAACCTGTTTACAGTTTACAGTGAGCTCTGTTTAAAACAATATTATTGCAGAAAACTAAAATCTCGGTCCTGTGGTGACAAATGTGTGGGCTGGTGTAACCGTGAGTGCAGGTTCTGAGGTGCAGTCCCACTCACACTGCTCTAAAGGTTTGTGTGAGAAGTGCTGAGCTCATAAACCACAGCTCAGGCTCTGTCTTTTGACCTTCACTTTAGACACGCTTTAAACTCCATCTGGATAGCAGGAGGACAACAGAGCATGTGGCTTTTACACAACAAGGACCAACACTGGGGCACCTTGTTACAGAGCAGTGAGATCAAAACCACACATGATTTGTCCTTTACATGTTTACTGACTGTAATGAGGAGCATATTACTAAAGGATGTTGAAACAAAACAGAACAAAACGGCATGTTTCTGAAATATGATGAAAAATGAGCTACATTTTGGTAAATTCAATCCAGTCAGTGCTTCTCAGACAACATTTATTTATTTATTTATTCATGTAGGATTTTTAAAGGTGCATTCTGTAACTTTTTCATCTGCTTGTTTTTATGGAGATGTCATTGATCTGCCTGAAACATTCCACAGTGTGACATGAAACAACTCTACTTAGCATGTATTCAGTTACAGGTGGTTTTATAGCTCAAAAATACTTGGTTTAATTTGGTATTTGTGAAAATATAAAGGTGAAATACCATACTGTGAAACATTCCAGACAAAGCAGTAACATTTCAATGGAGGGAAGCATTTGACGGTAGCCTGATTTATCAAATGGTTTCACTTTGTAGAAACTGTCTGACCTCGCAACATTAGAATTTGTTCATTCGATGGTAGGTGGGTACTTTTTTAATTTAACCAATTGCTGCTATTTGGTCATGATGTATGTAATGTGCCACTAACGGGGCTAACTGGTATATTAAGCGTTTCCCAAAGAAGGGCAATAACGTATTTCCCCTTGACAAAATTCACCAAACATTCTCGTTCCGGCTGTAAATCCTTGATCTCGGGAATTGTGGCCAACACAGAATGTATGGCTCTTCACTGATTGCCTGGTGCCAAAACTTGCACTTCCGGGTTTTTTGTGAACTGTCTAGTGTATTCATATTCCTGACCTAGTCGCTGGAGAGAAATGATACTGTGGCACTAGGTGGCGCCAGCCTGGCTAATTTGACTGACCCTCCACCAGAAAAGTTACACAATGCACCTTTAAGAAAATAAAATATTTCTAACAAATTGTCTAGCCTCTACATAGTGAAAAGTTAAACCCGGGTCACTTTGTCTTTGTTGTTTGCATGTGACTCATCCAGGCCGCCCAGACTTGAATACTTGTCCTTTTGCTTCTTGATAATGTGTATTGTGGTGAGCCTCAATCACCACTTGTAAATGCTGTTGCTGCAGTGTTAAGAGTGGGCTTTGTGACTCGGTGACTTAGTGCCAAATTCAAACTTGTTTCAGCACAAGTACAAACAGTGACACATGTGTTAAAGTTATATCACTGTGTTTCTGAAGTGCAGAGGTAGGTGAGGTCGAGCAGAGAGCTTCTTGACATTTAAATATTTCACTTTGGGGGCCTGGAGATTCTTACACCTCCTCATTCTCATGGTACTCTTTCAGCCCATACTTTTGAAAAACTGCCCCAGAATAAAACTGACTGAGATTACTCCTGGCAACCTATGTTTCAGAAACACATAATCTTCACAAACACAAATCTCAAATCTTCCTGTCACTAGTTCACTGACCACTGCAGGCATAAAACCCTTTACAATTTTCTCAAACCCTTTACATTGTCTACTTTCCCTGTTTCCTCCACAATAGTAAACTGCAATATTGCACATGCACAAGCAAATCTTTTATTCCATGTCTCGGCAAGGAGTTTGGCGTGTGGGCCGAGGCTGGTGAATACAATTGAGAGATGTGGGAGAGAGAGAGGGGGGCAGGGGGTGCGTGGGTGAGCAGATAGGACCATAGCTGAGGGGGGCAGGTTAAGTTTGGTGCCCACACAGAGCTCCATCCCACTGGCTCTCTCTATCCCACGCTTGGCCCTTCTAACCTGCCCGGAACAGCTAATGTCTGCCTGTGTCGCACCTCAGCCCACTCCCAGGAGATGTGCAGCAGAGGAGAGGACTTTTGGGACTTTGATCTGGCAACTTCAGCTCTTATTATTTTGCAACTGTCTTTTGCTTTTTCTTCTGCTCAATGTACTTTAACAGTAAATAGCTACAGTGGAATAAATGAGAGAAGTCTGAGTTGGGAGCATTCTATAGGTTATAGGAGTCTATTTTGGGAAGGTCAGACTTGGGACTGAGTCATACGGTAATTTTGTGACTCACTGAGCAGTCTGATAATATTGTGTATGGAAATGTATTTTTAAACCAACTCTGGATAAAACACACAAGAAGTATGTTAGATATAGGAAAAGTGACATTCTTGAATAAATTGTCGCCAACGCACAATGAAATTAAAGCTGCACTGTGGTACGTTATTGTTTTCTCTGGAATGTCCTGTTATGGAATTAAACATATTAATTTTTACTCTCAATAACAGTATCAATAACATGGGCTGTTATTGACCCCAAAATTTGCATTCCTACTAGCACTGGATATCATTCAGAAGTTGCCATATGATACATACCTCAATACATAAACCACGATACGATACATACCTCGATACATAGGCCACGATACGATACATACCTCGATACATAGGCCACGATACGATACATACCTCGATACACAGGCCACGATACGATACATACCTCGATACATAGACCACGATGAGATACATACCTCGATACATAGACCATGATGTGATACATACCTCGATACATAGACCACGATGTGATACATACCTCGATACATAGACCACGATGTGATACATACCTCGATACATAGACCACGATGTGATACATACCTCGATACATAGACCACGATGTGATACATACCTCGATACATAGGCCACGATGTGATACATACCTCGATACATAGGCCACGATGTGATACATACCTCGATACATAGGCCACGATACAGTGAGCTTACAATTGGATACGATTCAGTATGATATGTATCAATTCGATTCGATACGGTTCAATAAAAAGTAAAGGCTAAATCATGGTTGTGATACTAAAAGTCTTTGTTAAAACACTTCTTGTGGAAAGTTAATATAAAACACAAAAATTTTATAATCAAAACTGTGAAAATGTGAAAATGCTGCATAAACAAGTTTCCTTCGTCTGAACAAGCAACAAAACTGTAGAACTGTAACAAAATAATTTAGTAAAACATACCAAAATATTCTCTTGGTGATATATCAATTCAGCAGCCCATGATGTCAAAACTGTATAATCACATTAAACGATACGATATATTGATATTTTGGCACACCCCTAATTCCTACTAAGAGTGGGCTAGTCTCTCCACAGATCTGACATGTAACTTGGCCCTGTGGTCTCACCTGCTGTCTCCATAGGCCCCATGCACACCAGTACGGTATTCGAGTCGTTTTTGTTGCGGATGCAGTGCTCGTCTACACTAATCTGATGGAAAACGCCTCCAGAGATGGAACGATCTGGTTCTGCCACCTCCCATGGATTCATTTAAGTACCGATCTGATCCGGCACTGTCTGGATGCCTGAAAACGCTGATATGCTAACGTAGGTCTGGCGAGTCATGTCCTTTAGTCCGACAAAAGCTGAATGGCGCACAATAGCGAGCTGTTTTTTGAGCGCTCAGTTTAAGCAAATTAGCCATGTGGTTTTAAGTTTCATTTCTGTAAAATGTAAACAAATATGCTCAAAGCTGTGTGGATAGGGAAGGCTTGCGTACACAGAAACGATGTGTCTGGACGCAAATCGTTTCCGATACAGTGATACTGTGATTTGTTTCAGTGTAAACATAGCCATAGAGATAAACAAGTGTAATTTCATACATTCCAACATTCCAGGCAATATCTCCATGGAGAGAACCAGATGATGGACCCTCCACCAGAAAAGTTACACAGTGCACCTTTCAGCCACAAAAAGGGAATAGGGAAAATTAACACTGATGATAAGAGGAAAGCCAAAGATGGAGGGTTCTATCACAGCTTTCACCAGTACTGGTCATCAATCGGCCTACAGGCACAGATGTGATATCAGTTTACCCTAGGATAGCTGTGGCCATAGAAGGAGCTTACACCAGCAAATGTAGGAAGCGAATAATAAATAATAATGAATGCACAAATGTCTAATACCTTAGTCACCTTCATTAAACATGCTCTTGAATCTTCCTTTTCCTTCTTTGTCAGAGTAGGGTTTGTTCTGTACTTCTGTCTGCTTGAGCTGGCCCCAAAACATATAGCTAACACTTCATTTACCACTAATAACCATGTCTATAATCACATATTCTGATCCTCGATGTGTGAGCTGGAATATTATTGACAAATCTTAATTACCGTCGTGTTGAATCCAATGATTAGTTGGAGCAGTCGTTAAGGAGGGAGTGTGCTTCTAAATAGACCCAGGGGCTAGATAATACCGTAATAGCCTGTGACTCATGCTATCAGTGATTTAACGGCAAATAGACAGACGGAGCCACATTGGAAATTGCATAGAAAGTGAGTGAAGTGACAGTTAGGCTTGTCTTTCTTTCTGGCTCATGTTTTTTTACACCTCGAGTTTAAGCAGCGTTGGGATTAGTTTTGTAGGATTGCTGGCTGGCATTGTGCACTGAGAGGATAGGCAAACGAAATCCTTTTTTCAACCACCACTACTTATCCTTGTCCCTGTGTTGTCTCATTCAAACAGAAGTGCCAGGCTTTGCATGCATGTAATCTAGGTGACAAGGAGGAATGAAAGGAGAACTGAACGTGGATGAAGGCACAGAGAATGGGCCCAAGAAGTTAAACAGGAGTTAATGTATTCAACAGAATTTTGCAAAAGTCTTTTGTCTTTTGAGAATAATGAGAATAAATAAAGTCACAATGATATCTAATAAGGGCCTATATAGTGCAACTTTTCAACTTTTATATCCTCATTTAAAACACACAGACTTCTTCATATCACGGGTGTGTGAGAATAAAAAGGCCCCTTCATCCCACTTAATAGTTCTTTGAATTTTTATATTGCAGCTGGTGTTATGGTCCTGCCTCTATGGTGTAAATCAGCTGGTGAGACACATCACAGCAACATCACATCTGAAGAAGCCTGCGAGTGAGCAACTGAAACTGTCAGGTCTGAAAAACAAACAAACTCTGGTCTGGTAATAAATTGTATCCTTACTCTTTTAACAAATGCAAGGCACTGAACACAGGCCCAGTGCATTTGTGTCTGACATCATTATTTGAATAATTTATCTTCAAACTTCATGGCTGAATTATTGATGTCTTTAAGAATAGAAAAAGGGGAAGCGGCAAACAGCGGGCCGGGGGAGGCGGCATGATGCAAGATGGAGACACAAATTACTGTTTCGTCATTAATATATATTTTTCAGCTCCAAAAGACATTTGGCAAATGAAAAACATGGCATTTAATCTGATAAGAGAAAATAAAGCTGGTCTTTTAATATATTTGTTCGCTGCGGGCTTCAATTTACAGAGTTACATTTTAGACAGTGTAATTTGGCAAGGAACACAGAAACTCCAGCGTCTAGACACCACTAATATCAGCTTTTAATTATACAGGTTTGGTTTGTTATTACTTTCTGGGACAGTCATTGACAGTGTTTAACTAAAGTATATGCCTTGTTCATTTTCACAGTTAAGTCTAGAACAGAGTCTATGATGAAGACATTGATTTCACCCTTGATGGACAGTAAAAGGCATTTGATGATACCAACCTCAAATATGTTCACCAGGGCCAGGCTAATCCTCCACCTGCTACTTTTGACCGAGATGCTTCCAACCACGGCCAAATCTAGTATGTATATTGAAGCTTGTGCCTTTTGTTTACCTCGCTGTCCTCTTTTTGCACATGGATGTTCTATGTGGTGGGTGCATCTCCTGCTGTATATTTTTATACATGTGTGTTGTGTGGTGACTGCTTGGAAAGGCACAGGGCCCAGACACTTGGAATCACTTAGTGCGAATTTCAAATGTGGGAGGAGAGGAATGTGTGTGCGGCCAGATAAAAAGAAAAGAAAAGTGAAAGAAAAACAGGGCAACATGGAGATCGGGGGCGTTCGAGATAGACACAGATACAGACAGAGCAGGAGAGAGAGAGAGAGAGAGTGAAGGGAGGGGGCACCTGGGAGGAGCATTTGGACTGGAGGCAGAGGGGCAAACAGAAAGATCTAGTGCAAATGACAGACAGTGGGTGAAAGAAAAGACGAAGAAGAAAAATCTAAAGTACACGCTGCCCACTCCTTACCTACTGTTCTCCATTAGGCTGATTTTTTCAAATGGCTCTTGCAGGTCTCGCTTAGGGGGAACATCTATTCCTATCACAATGCTGCCTACACACACCTCGCAGTGACAGGCAGCACACGAACAGAGGAGGGGGCCCCAGCAGAAAGGAATTATACAGAGAAAGAAAGAAAGAATGAAAGAAAGGTACATGTCCGCAGTGACTCAGTACAGTGTGAATTTGTCACAGAAAAAGGCCATGTTGGAGGTGTACTTTTCGATACGCTTTGCACCTGTGTGGGCCTATGAGCTCCTCATTTGGTTCATATTAGTGAGTAACATTTTTAGACTTTTCAACTGTGCTAAAGAAATGTGCTAAAGAAAACGGAAATGTGGAGATTTTGTTCACTTAGACACTGAACTTGCAGAAGTGTTTCCAGACCATTATTAAACTCCCTGTACCAAGTGTACAATCATTAACTGCGTATAAATGGAGCCATGTTCCAAATAGGAAGTGAGCATGGGGGTGCTCCATCGATTCTAGCTCCATTTGACTTGTTCGTATTAACCACTCTACATGACCCTGGTGATTTTATTTTGTCCATTAATAAATTTCTAATATGGAACTGACTCCCAATATGCTCCTATAACCATCATGAGCTTCATCTGACTGGAGCCAAATGCAAGGGATGACGCCCCTCTTTTAGGCCTCTTTTTTACACAGTCTATATGCACAATGACAAACTAGGGCTGCACAAAATATCTTGATTGCATCAAAATAGCAATGGGAGTTGGTGCAATTATCATAGCCCAAAGACTGCAATCATTTAGATAACTGAATGTCCTCTGTAAACAACTCAACTATGTAAATACTGTTTTGAAAAGAAAAAAAAACTGTCCTGAAATTTCCCCATTGTGACATTTATCTTACCTTATTTTAAAATGTTTTAGATCAAACCTAAGATGCACTGAAATGCATGTTTTTCTTGTGTAAGATTAGCTGTTCATATTTCAGTATTAATGCTCTGAAATGTGAAAATAATTCTACATTTTCAGTATGTCTCACAAACTTAATTACAATTGCAGTGCTTTTAGCTTAAAATAACCCATGACTAGAGTCAGTTCTGTACATTAAGTCTATTTCTAAATGAGAGATGTGCACATATATGTAATAAAACATTTCAAACTGCTTGTACTGTAGTAGTTGCAGTGTGTGACTCACTCTAAAGTAATGTAAGACAGCCCCTCCACTTCTTGTGACTTTTAAACCTTGGATACAGTGTGTACACAAACTGGTGTAACCTCTTCTCTCTTCTGAGTGTCTGTCTCTTTTTGCAGAACACAAATATAACCTCCCACATTCCCTCCTCGTGCTTCCGGCCGCTGCAGCCTGCTCCCAGCCAAAACCAACAGTCTCTCAGTGTGTTCAGGACAGCTAAATCCCAATGACATCACCACTGTCTGAGGAAGTTTGGACTCGAGAATAAGTGCCAAAACTTCATGTATAAGCCAACAGGAGCTTAGCGTAATCTCAACACTATTCAAATAGGAACTGCTGATGCTAGTAAGGTGCACAGCTATGGAGTAAGCATTTCTTAAAGGTTGAAAAGGCGAAAGGTTTTTTGACGAAAAAAGTGTCCATCCATGCAAATCCACAATTGCCCCCCCTGACCCAGCTGATGAGCGATGTAATTTAGTTGGAAGCTGTATATGCACTGAAAACAACACCAAATCAGCAGCCATTGTTCACTATTGACGGAGGTCAGTCTCCTTGCTGGACCCCTTGCTGTGGGTCAAGATGATTGCCATCCAAAATCAATCCCACAGTGTAACGTGTGCATCTGTATGCTCGTTCCTCTATCTTCAAGGGAATAATATGCACCGACCATGAATTAAAAAATCTAATGACGAATCAGGCGTGCATTGACTGATGTTGAGCCGTATTGACCAGTTGAGGTCACCCTATGAACTGGGACCAACTAACCCTCATAGCTCCTGGCAACAAGGCGGGCACATTCAATCTCACTTGACCCACTCAGCTTTGACCTTTGCCCTCTGGCTGGACTGCCCCTGTGTGAACTCTCACCTCTAAGATCAATAGCTCTTGACCATCACCTCAGGCCGTTGCCACAGAGCTAAGGGCAGGAACTGCAGGCTGGTACAGGCAAAAGGATTTCAAGAAACAAAGCAGAGGATTCTGTTTTCTATAATGGGGAAGGTGGAATTTTAAGTGCGGTGTGGTGGCTAAGTAGAGATGTGTGTGGTGGATTTAAATACAATGCTAAGGATTTTCAGTTCAGTTCACCTAGAAGTCTGACGAGAATATGCTAAAAGAAAATACTACTTCATCTGCAGTTATAGTAAGCATTATGTGGTTTCTATTACTTCTGTGTTATATGATGTGATACTGTGCATAATATTTTATCAGGCATGAGACCTATGTTCCTTTCCTGTATTGTGGACTGAATTAATTTGCCTGAATAAATGAATATTTTGGTCAACACATCATTGCAATTGATACTAATTAATATTATGCATGAAAAAGACACCTGGAGTTGTTTTGTGTTTCATTCACCCATGTTTAATACACAAACTTGCATATTTGGGCTGAGTTCTTCTCTCAGACTGCAAACACTTTGATCCTTGTGATACAGCAAGTTCTCTACTGTGTTTTTAAACTCCATACACCCTCACTGGAAACATTAGAATCATCAAGGTGGAACTGAGCATTTTGAGCTTTGGAGGTGTAGACATACTAATAATAAAGAGTAATGTGCTGAATGAAACAAAAAACACAACTGCAGGTATGTTTTTGAGGAGGCAAAGCAATAAGTAATTGTATTTTTTTTTTTTTTTAATGTATGTATTTATTTTGAGGAAGTAGAAATTTACATTCTTATACAATGGAAAATGTCACATAAGTAAAATCATAATAGACATGAAAATAACCACAACAAAAAATATGCCCAAAAATTAGTGGTGAAAAGAAAACTTATTTAATCCCACCCTGACTCTTCTAATCTAACACAGTGAGCTTTCTTTTGCATTTTTCAGACATTTTGCATTAAACCATATGAACTACTACAAGTGCAGACAAAGAGTCACTGTTATAGTTTGGTAGTATAACATAAGCAAACCAACAATGTAAAGGTTAAGGATACAGACAGTGGTAACAGACAACAAATACAAGTAATGTAATGGACGGCACAAACCAGCAATGGTAAGGAAACAACAAGCATAAAGCAGCTCTACAGAAGGAAATATTGTTCTAATATTATAATCCACTCTCTATACACTGTGACCAGACCATATGTTAATATAACAGCTTGAATTTATGGATATTTTGGCATTGACTAAGGTCTGTATCCAGACTGTTCAGAGTTTTACACCACATATAGACACACAGAAACTTTTACAGGTAGTTCAAATTTCCATACTCTCTAAAATTATAAGTTCTCTCTCTCATTTTGAACAGGCTCTGAAGATTACTTGTATGTAAATTATTGCATGCTCTGAATAAAATTACCAGTGTATAATATTTTAAAAGATCAGGAATCTTGAGGAGTTTGGATTGAGTTAAAAGTTTATGGGTGTATTCTAAAAATCCAACTTTATGGATAATTCACAAAGCTCATTTCTGTAATATAATCAATGGATCAAGTGCACGTTGGTAAGTAAAAAAATACCCCCCCCCCCCCCCCCAAAAAAAAACAACAAAAACAAAACAAAAAAAAACACTAAACTAAATATCATATTAGTCCATGTTTACTTTCAATAAAATGTTTTAGTTGGAGCATAATAGTTCATAGTCACTGCTTTCAGAAAAACAGAAAATACCAATGGTCTTATCTTCTCCTTTAACAAGCCCAACACTGTATGTAGCAATCTATATTTTCTACAAATCAGCTTGAGCCAGTATCCTCTCAGAGCTTTTCGATCTCTTTCTGTCATACATGAATACCTCTGCGCCTCTCCCCATTCGGATTCCTGGTTATTGTGGGTTTGTTATGAACTTTAACAAGTAGCACATGTAATCCTCTTACGCCAGCTGCATCCAAATTCTCGACTGGAGCTTCTGTGCATTCTAATCAGTTAGGTAAACTTCTTTGATCTCAACTTGAAAATGGCTCAATTTTTGTTTCAGGGTTGTTTTGAACACAGTAGGGGCTTTGTGATCTTAAACCCTTTTTGCTCAAATTGTAGTATTAGAATACATTTTAGTATGAAACTGCAATTGATATTCACAGTATATTTGAAAAAAAAAAAGCATATATAACTGCACCAACAAGTCCAACATCTGCATTAAAAAGAGATGCTGTTTAGAAACTATTTGTCGAATTCCCAAAAATATTTACATTCACGCAAGAATCTAAAATATGTATGTCCCTCCTCATACAAGAAAGGACCCTCCCCATGGAATGAAGGACTAATATTTTCAGTGGGTATGCCTTAGATTTCTACTTTTTTCATTTTTACATTATTTAGTAAGGGTCACATTCTGCTGAGAATTGAATTAAACTTTTGCAAAACACCTGTACTGTGATTTAAAGGGACCATGTTACGCTATTTTCTGACCCATGTCATAATGTTGTTTCCTCATCAAAAACATACTTGGAGATCTTTAATACACAGATGCTGCGTATTTAGATTGAGTTCTTAACTCAAAGGTTTTCTGAAAGGTTTTCATTTTTCATTCTGCACTCTTCTTCTCTTTCATTTAATGTCTTTCTCAGTCTTTTTTATTTTTATGATGATTATTCATGTTTTGATTTGTTTGTGTTGTGATTTTTTAATGTACTTCTTATTCTGTAAAGCACTTTGAATTATTTTGTGTACAAATTGTGCTATACATATAAACGTGTCTTGCCTTACCTCAATAAGAAAACACTAAGTTCTGTTTTGTTATGTAATTTGGTAATACAGGAAGTGCTCCACTGTGATTTTAAATTCTATACACCTTCATTAGAATCATTTGGATCATTTCAGCCCTGCAATTGAAATCTATACTAAACTAAAGATAAAAGGCGCTGTTAACTTAAAGTACCGCTTCATAACATCACAAGGTGGAACAGAACATTTTGATCTTTGGAGATACAGACAGACTAATAATACAGGATTACTCAAACATGTGTGAATGAAACAAAACATAACTCCAGGTATGTTTTGAAGAGGTAACAACATTATAACACACCTCAAAGCTCACAAGAGCCAGTGTTGTAATATAGGACCTTTAAAGATTTGTTATGACCCAGTGAAGCGCTCTACCTCTCCTCTAATCTGAAATATGTAATCTCAACCTTTTAGTGTCCCATTTTCATCCACGTCTTGCAGTCATCCAAAAGACACATTATAGTTTGTTCCACGTCTTAACAGCAAAACAACAGCTACAGTTTTTAGTTACAATGCTCACTCTTGAAATTGTGATAGCAATATACTTGAGTGCTTCACACATTAAAATGAAGGGAGAGTTATAGCCATTATGAGTCATACGCATCAAAACACTGGTTGCATTGTGCTTCGAAGAGTGTCAGACAGTCGCACATGGGCCTAATCAGCATACTACAGTCATGTGCTGAGGAGTCTGCAGTCACACAATGTAGTCTTTGAGAGCTAAAAGCATATTAGCCTACAGTGGTCCTGCAGAGTTGTGTAATTTAAACACATCCAGTCACAGTGCATCTGCTTTCTCCAATGTGCAATTTGTACTGTTCACAAAATCACACATAATAGAGATGTTTTTATTCCTGATGGCCCGTAATGTTACTTGAGATATTCTCAGCTGGCAATAACAGCATGAAAGCACCAGTTGAAGAACTTACTAAGTCGAATATAGTGCAATAATTTGGAAATATGTTTTGTCACAACACCAGTTGTCTTTCTGCCCAATTGTGTTTGCTAAAATCCCCACCCATACTGCTAAGGAGCCTCTTTGGTAATAGCACATGATTTTCTGTTTAAAATTTAATAAAATGCAGACAACTTGACAACTTGATCGTCACATTGTAATGAGGCAAGCAGTTGGGTATTTTTTGTTTCTTACACCCAGCAAAATATCTTGTCTCCAATGACTTGTGTTACTGTTTTACAAACTGATGAATGGTTTTACCATCATAAGATTGGTAAAATGTAGTGGACACATTTCCCTGCAGTGACAATGAAGTAACCTTAACTTCAAATATCTTAAGTCTTCAACATTGCTGCTTAGTTGCAATGTCTAAGAATGCACCAATACTGACACTGGTATTAAATATTGGTGCTGATCCAGGAAAATTTGGATAAAATTGGGTATCGGTTCCATGATATCAGCTGAGCCAATATCCTGGCTGATGTAGGCTTGATGTAGGCCAAGGACATCTCAAAATGTTTGAACTTAAATTCATACTAAGCTGTTCAGTAGAAACTTGCAGGATACATAATAGTTACATAACACAATCAGATACTTTTTGTATTAAGTCAATTGTTTTGAGAGAAAAAAAAAAGACATTTTCAGTCCCTATACTTCTATCAGTTAATATTGAATATCGGATACCTTTGCTGGTTTATTCAGCGCCCCCTACAGTCTAGCAGAGCAGTTGTATAATCTAACCTTGCATCGCAGCCTCTGTCAGAAAACATGCAGTGTGTTTTCAAATGTGTCTTTCACCAGGGTATAGAAACGCTCATTAGTTTGGGAGTGAAAACTTCTCTTTTCTCCAAAAGTTTACCTCCAAACCTCTGTGTACCTTCTACAGTTCAGTGCAGCAGCAGCAGCCCGAGCAGAAAACACTTATTGTGAAAGACAGGTGCTTGGCTCTAGTGCTAAATTTATTCATCCCACAGTGTTCTTGTTAGACAGATAGAAGTGTGTACGTGTGTGTGTGTGTATGTGTGTGTATGCGTGTGTGTACGTGTGTGTGCATTTGCACTCTGGTTTCCCATTTCTCGTATCTGATGTCTGTGGCCTCTCCGACAGCAGCAGGGTCCATCTCACGAGAGCCCAGCCATGACTCAGACTAGTGGCTGGCAGCTCTGACTCACAAAAGGAAAGAGGAGGGAGGAGACGAGGGAGGAGGGAGGAGAGGTTAGGGAAGGAGGAATTGAGGCAAAGGGTAAAAGGAACAAGTGTGCCGTGTCATAGAGGGATGACTCTGAGTGAATGCACACCAACAAGCAGTTTTCAACTATGTTTGTGATAATAATGGATTGAGGAAGCAGAGTCATTTTCCATATGTGCTTCACAGACAGAAACAAAAATACAATACCTGCATTCTCATCATTGATACATGTTTCCAAATAATGCCTTCTGCTTCATCTTTTCCCTGTAGACCAAATTCATAACAATTACCAAGAAAATTGTGCCAGATGCCCTCCCTGGTCTCTGTTTTGAGACTTAACAAGCAGTGATATTTAGAATGGTAGAACTTAAACTATTTATGAATGATAAGGTACACACTTATTGCTCCTTAATCTTGCCACTAGCACATTTACGTTTGTGGGTAACCAATGTTAACGTTAGCAATATGTAGGGTGACCATATTTCCGTTTGTGAAAACCCGGACACCTTTTTGTGCAATTTTGCAATTTTTGACAGCGTATGAACGCGTATTGTGTATTGCAGGCGGGTAATAATTACACACGGGTGGGTCAGGACTAAACCAGGTCTAAACCAGGACTAATCTTGGATTTAAGAGAGAAAACGCGGAGCAGTTTGTCCACAAAGCGCGATCGGGCAATTGCTTCGTTTAACTCCGTGAGGTGCGGAGCTGAGCCGGTCCTTTCTCCTGTGATCACCTCCGAGCCCGTCCTGACGGGGAGTCCTGTTTCAGTTCTGGTTTAGTCCTGGGTTAGTCCTGTTTTAGTCCTAGTTCAGTCGTGGATTAGTCCTCCTCTTCAGTCCTGGAATCAGAGAAAACGGAGAATTTCTTGTACAAGTCATTGTTAAATGCGCATTTGTGCTTCGGTATGTTGCAGACTGACCGACTGTTTGTGTCTCGCTCCTTCTGAGTCACAGACGCTACGAGAGACGCTCAGTTTAATGGCCCCAATGAACGGTACTGAAAACCCGGACATTTGCATCACTTTATTAAAAAAAAAACGGACGCCCCGGACATGACGCAAAAAACTGACGTTTGGTCACCCCAGCAATATGGATCCTAAGCGGTATAACTCCCCAGGTTAAGATGATTATCATGACCTAAAGACAGTACATATAGTGCTAATGTTTCCTATTATTCAGTCTTTATTGACACATCCACTTTAGCGAGATTGTTACGTAGTCTACAAAAGATCCATTACTTGGTTGCAGTTGAGATGAGCAGCTGGCAGAGTAGCAGAGTCCCTCACTGTGCACACACTGTGGAACAGCTGAAAGAGCAAAACAGAGGCCTTCCACAACATCTGCTAATTATCTGGCAGAAAGCAGAGCGCCCGGGCTGGATCAGAGCAGTCCCAGCTGTGGGCCCAGACCCCAGGATGGCACCAGCAGAAATAGAAAGTCAGCTTCACAAAAACACTGAGAGAAATTGTCAATAACAGACAAAGGGCTTAGAGCAGACGGAGGCGCTCCCAGGGAGACAGCAGCATAGATCAGGCCGTCATAAACACATAGATTTATTTTATCCATATGTGCTGAGGAGGAGCCCAGACTTTCAACAGCATTGGCAGGAATCACAATATCCCTGACAGTGGGTGCGTTTGCCCACCTCCATCTCCCTCTCTCTCTCCCTTTGGTCTCCTCTGCTCTCAGAAACAGAAAGACAAACTCATTTCCATACAAATGGAGTGAGAGCCTGCAGCCCAGGGACCCAGTGGAATTGCAAATATTTCATCTTTGCCTGGGAGCCCTGTGCTATTACTGCCCGACCATTATCCTCTCCCTTTCATTCTTTCTTCTATGAGACTTTCTCTTTCTCTCCTGTTCAGAGCATCTTCTTAAACCACACACACCTATGTTATAGAGCTCCAAATCACAAAAATACACCCTGCATTTTTACAAGTGGATATTGACTGCTTGTGTTTGGATGAGCTATGGAGTAAAATGTAAGTTGAAAACACTATTTTTATTGAGCTAACAGCAAACTATCATTCCAGCGATGCAAAAGTGGATATTTCTTCTGTAATGTTATTAGTCTTGAGACAGTCTGTAGGGAGTTTCCAGGCTGAAATAAAAAACAAACAACCTGTAGATCCATTTGATGTAATGTAACTATGTATGTCAATACAGTGTTTGTGCTGGTCTAAGCTAACATAAGCATATAGATATAGTCACAACAAAAACAATGGCTCATTTTATAGTTTATAGTCACTGAATAATGGATCTTATTCTCATATCATGTGCAGCCCTAATGCTTGCATTCACTTTCTGATCCTAACCTTCTCTGCTGATTTGAAAGCCCAAGCTCTGGGCCAGTGAAGGCACCTGCTGCCCCTCTCTCTCCCCTCTCTCTCCCCTCACCCTCACCTCCCTCAGAGCATCTGCCCAGTGCCCACATTCTCCTGCACACATGGAGGCCACAGCTGCCCGGGTGACAGGGGCACGAGCTGATTGGCTGGCTCAGCTCTGTCCTCTCTGGGAACGCTGCCAGTGGTGGACACAGGACAGACGGGAGACGCTCTCACATGCAGCCACACTTTCTTTCATTCTTCTATCACAAGTCAACCAAGACAAGTTCAAACTAATTATCAAATACACCAGAATTTTCACATGAGCACATATCATTTTCTTGAGTATAACTTTTCAGAACAGAACAGGCAAGGCAAATTTGTAGTTGTTCAGTTGCACAAACTGTACACACAAGTACTTCAAAGTGATCTTTTTTGTTTTCACATGCACAGCTAAACTGAGTTTTGATTTGAACTTGGTCTCATATCTTTATCAAGACACTGAAGAAAAAAAAAAAAAAGAAAAAAACTGAAAAGCTGTTCCTCCATTCTGGGCACTAGCAGGGAGCTTGGCCCTGAGGTGCTCAGAGATGGTTCATGTTTGTATTACACTCATATAATACAAAATGTGTTTATGTTATTTACAAATGTTATGTACCCTTACAGCCCTGGGTTGCATACAGAGACAAAAATATTCACGTACCATGCCAAATCTTGTATACCCCTCTGTGCTAATGTGCAAGAAAGTATTAAGTCGAAGAACTATGAAAGAATCTCAAAGTAACATACCATTAAGATACTGACAGTGGCAGTGAACATGAGATTCCTAGCATTTAGCATTACATTAGCTCTTGAAAGTAGTCAAGTCTGGACACGGGCCGAGACTGGTCTAGTATCGGGAGTCCTTCACATGTGTGATTCTGACGAGTACACAAAGAAGAGCAGAGGGAGGACACGCTAGGCCCCAGATGGACACTGTGTAATGTTGTTAGTTATAGTTAGCCAATTCAGTCACACTGCCAACAGCTCCCATTACATGAGCTAATTCTCCAATTCCATCTACAGTCACACATACACACACATACACACTCCTACTCAGGCCAGGGAGGATGCACTCTGAGACAGGAGGTGAAAGACAGACAGCAGAGGGACTGAGCTGATAGACAGGCCCTCTTCACAATGAACATGTTTTTCTCCAACGAGAAAAATCCAATTTGTATCAAGAAAAATACAACTGGTATCAAGAGATAAAATGCATTTGTTTTTTCCAGACAGTGGTAGTTGAAAGTAAACTTTTTGTGCATTAATCATTCACTCCATACTTGGTGGTGGTAAACTACTAATATTCCTTTGTTCACACATCACATTCTTACTAAACAAAGTGGATGAAGTGTTTAACCTAATGATACAACAAGAGTCTGCTTAGTTTTCAAGATCAGACAAGGTTGGGCATTGACAAGGAAGGTTGGCCATTGTCAGCAGAAACAGCACACATGTAGCATAGAATACACTACATCTACAAGAAATGACAAATTACTATTGATGGTACTCAGTATCATAGGGATCCTGATGAGTGTAACGGGTGTGCGTCTGATCATTAACAGTCTAATATATTGGTGCACATCCGTTAACCCTTAGTTATATCTGTGTTGTGTTCCTGTGTACTGCTCTGGTTGAAGGAAGGACCATGAGACACTGGTGATCACTTGATACTGGATACTACATTTACTGGTGGTTCTGCACAAATGAAAGAAAAATACAAATCCTTGTCACATGTTTTCTCCATGCACGCAGCTCATCAGTCCCCTGTTAGCAGGAGAACATGGAGAAGGCTGAAGCTAGCTCTCAACTATATGTGATTACAGTAAACCTTAAATAATAGACATGAGACCGCTCCTACATGGTCCAACTTGTACATGTGGATTTGTAGACTATCAGTAATTATGTTTACTATGAACTTTTATATTTTTAGTGCCTAATTACCAAACTAAAATAATGAATTGACAATGACAAAAAACTTGTGCTCACCTCCTCAGTAGCATTGTACAGACTGAGAGAGGTGCAGATGTGCAGCACGCAAACCACGTTGCTCTTAAAGGGACACTACAGGCAAAATGTGCAACTCTTACTAACATAATAATAACATTGGGAAAGAGGCTAAAACCTGCCTAAAACCACGAAATAACAATGGAAATTTAATTAAAGTGAAGGATTTGGTGAAATTCAAAATAAAAACAAAAATACATTTTTCCTTGGTTACATGAGCAACAAGCTGCAGGAAACAACATTTATTGAAATCAAACCTAATATAGTTCAAAATGACAGTATGTGAAAAGTTCTTCTTCTTTACTCTACACGTCGTTCCTTTTAACTCTTTAACATAAAATATTAATGTCATAAGCTGGATTCCTAATACTGGCTGTACATATATCACTGCAGTATCATATCAGGTGAAGTGAAGAAAGCACTACTCTTCACAGAGGAACAGCTAGTTTTCCTCCAAGAGAAAGCCATCAAAATTGAATGAAGAGATTAATAATTTAGTGTCAGATTTCTTCCCTGAAAACAGGTTTTTGAAACGATAAAGCAAAAATCAATGCAGCCCTTGCCTCTCCTGGTTCCTGTTGGCTCACATCTCTTCATGCATGCAAGCAGAAGAGGGTGAGAAGGAGAGGGGCATTAAGGGTTTTTGTTTGCCCCCTGTGTGAGAGCCACTGTCCCTTGTGTGCATGTGTGTGTTTGTGTGTGTGTGTGTGTGGTCGAGTGGACGTGTGTGTGGTGTTATTCACTGAGTCCCCTGAGGCAGCTGGTGATGCTTCAGCCCCACCACCTTCACTTCAGGTCAGGAGGAAGAGGAGGAGGGGAGAGAGGGTCTATTCACATTGGATTTTTTTTTTTTTTTAACACATCTGGACATGGACGTGTGAAAATGCTCCACGAGGCATGCACACTTTTGTTTTCACTAAAGGTTAAAGGTGGCGATAAATTGATTTCACGATGGCACTATCAATATTCAGTTTCAGTTTGAGACAAAAAAAAAATATTGGCAAGCACAGTTAGACACGTGCATGAAAACAACTTGCCATTTTAGTTTGACAATTACTAATCCCACAAGGCGTTGCTGTGATTGGATGCAGTGGGTGGTCACTCACGTGTTTGAGTGACACAGAACCATCTGCTGTGCCAGGTTAGGATGACACATGGAGTTATCTATTGTGGGTCCGACTTACTGTATGACATGTGAAATATATGAGCTTACGCAGATCACCTGGTAGATGACAGAGAGTTTCCAAGGACCTCTTCAACCTTCATTTTCTTTATTATTACTTAAACAAATCATTTCTGAATGTGATGTAGAATGTGATGTTCTATTCACAGTAAAAGATCCACTTGAAAAATTAGGAATGTTCTCATAGTGATTATCAAGTTAAAACAAAATATTTCTTCGTTTTAAAGCAGAACTAAGTAATTTTCAGCAACAGAGCTCATCCTACAGCTCACAACCAGTCTTACCAAAAATGTTTTTTAAAAGAACCATGGTTTCCCAGGGTCAAGTCAGCCATATTGCAAGGCTTTTTCTTTCTCGCATGGAGACAACAGAGAGATGACGGACACTTCAAACACCCCACACCAATAAATACATATTTAACCATGACAGGGAACCTACAAACGTTCCTATAATACTGTGATACCATTTTAATTTAACATCTTCAACATATTTACTGTTTTAGGAGGTTTTACTATCACAAATGTGTGTTCTATATTTACCGGGGCATCAGTGTAAAACACAGCACCCGCCCACAGCACACCCACAGACCCACCCACTTAACAAACTCCTGACTGCGAGACAAACAGGCAGCTCCTCTGTCTGAACAAAGGCCTGGCGTGCCGTGTGCCCGCCATCCTGCCCCAGTGCTGAGTCAAACGGCGTATACAGCATGGGCTAATTATCGCCTCTGTGTGGGGCTGTGTGGGGCGGTGTGGGGCTGTGTGGGGCGGTGTGCAAAAGTACCAGAGGGTCCACGCCCGGGGCTTGGTCCATCGTGAGGCGCAGCAAAGCTTTTCCAAACGCCTCTCTCTCTCAGTGAACCTGCAGAGACCTGGGTGTAAAAATATGAAAAACCTGTCAACTCCAGCTCCACTGCCTCCTCCTGGTGGGTCTGGTCCGTCCCCTGCGTGGTAATTTGGAGTTTGTAACATGAGTGTGTGGGTAAAGGGGAGTTTACTCCTGTTTTTAAAAGCACTTGACTAACTGGAATATTTTGGGTACTGGATGGATAAGGTGGTTCTTAGTAAACAGCTTCTTAAAGATACGGCACCACATAACCATTACTCATGTGTACAATAGTATTACCGTCAGCACTGGGTCTTAATACAGTAAGGGCTGACAGCTGCTGTTGACGTTTGTTGTTTGATGATTCATTTGAAGTTGGGTATCATGTAACAGCGGTGTCCAAAATGGGTCTCTTTGAATGGGCATAATTAAATACTGGACAATAATAGGCTAATAATGATTTTGAAATAAATATTCTCAAACCACAGGTACATGATCCAATTACAGTTGAGTTAATTATTTATTCATTTGAAGTAACCTGTTGCTGGTCTTTTAAAGGTGCACTGTGTAATTTTTTTGATGAGGGTCAACTATTATTGTCTCCATGTCTCCACATAACCATCTGGCATCTATTCATTTATCACCGATTGTAGTAAGACCTTAAACAATATGCACTGTGAGTGGGTTGGCCTCTCCATTGATCTGACTTGTAATTGGCCTGGTGGTGCCACATCTTACTGGTCTCAGTGGAGATTGATACATTGAATGCCATATTGTATAGCATTTCAGGCAAACAAAAATGTTGATGAAGAGGACTTTTGAAGTACCTTTTCATCCAGTTACTTTAAAGTTTTTGGACTTGATTTGATTCTTTGATTTTTGTGTCAACAGATGATGAGCCCTTCCTACGTGTGGTTTAATGTCCTCATTTAGTCACTTTGCCTTTCTCTGACAGATAAGAAGCGACATGGACCAACTTCCTGTGATTGTTGAGGACAAGGATGGGGCCGGCGTGTTTGTGAGTGGGTGGCACATCTGGCACCGCAAGCTAATAATCTCTCCTACCTCCTCCTGCATGCCCGTGTCTATTTGTGCCTATGTATTTATGTATATGTAGCTTTCTGATGTATGCTGCCTGTTCCTACGCACTCTCAAGTTGTGTGTGTGCGTTGGGTTTGGCGTGCTGCTGGAGATGGAGGTGGTTTTGCTCCTCTGACACTGCCACCGTGTCACGCAGGCACATCCACAAGAGAAGGAATCATTACACTATGTTCTCGCTAATAAATTAGTGGGTTGAGGTAACCAGAGGCAAGGTAATACAAGGTTAATAATGCAATGTTATTCCCCACTGGCACAAATAAACAATCTCCTCTGTTTATTTGCCTGAGCTCCACTCCCACGAGGAGCCAGAGACAGCAGGACAGAGGCGGGAAGGGAAGGGGAAAGGGGAGGAGGGGAGGAGGAGGAAGATGGATGACAAATAGATGAGGTTCGATTCCCGCTCTGACACCCACCACTAGCCCCGCCCACTCTGTCCTTGGGCTCATGGAAACTCAAACAAGTGTTGATGATGATGACGAGGAGGTGATGGCTCAGAGGAAAATGTCATGGTTCTACTTTGGGCTGCAGGATTAAAGGTGTGCTATGTAACATTCCTGGTGGAGGGTCCATCACCTGGTTGTTTCCATGGTGATGTTATTACTTTGCCTGGAATGTTCTGTACTACGGTATTAAAAGTCTCTATATTCATGGAGACAAGCAATTTCAGGTTAGATCAATAACAGTAAGAATGCAAGAATTTTTGAGTTACAATCATTTTTAAATGCCAGTGAACTTTAATGCCATACTGCGGAATCTACCAGGCAAAGCAACAACATCTCCAAGTAGGTGAGCAGGTGGCCTGTATGCTCTCCCACAAACATTAAAGGTGCACTGTGTAACTTTTATGGTGGAGGGTCCTGACAAGGAGCTCAGATGTTATTGCCTTGTCCAGAATGCTCCACGGTATTGCATTAAATGTATTTATCTCCATGGAGACAAAAATGTGACACCACCAAGTCATAGACCCTCCACCAAAAGTTACAATGTGCTTGTAATGCACATTTACGCTAATTAATAAAAACTGAAAATTGAAAAGTCACAATTAGATAATGGCAAAGTGTTTAATAAGATGGCTGTGGGTCTTGTGTGGGTGGGCATGAAGAAATGATTTTCAAAGAATATGTAAAGCACTTTTGTGTTATTGTTTAGTATGAAAAGTGCTTTATAAATTATAAATTTGATCCTTTAGTTGAAAACCTTCCCTAATACGTTCTGAAATGCATGGGATTCTTCTCTGTTAGTTTTAAAATTCATAATTCAGTGTTTTCATGACATGTTCGATTAAATGTTACCCAATGGATTAAAACCTGAATTTTAAATCAAATATTGCACTTTCCATGTTTATCAGAGATGCTTTAAGATTTCAAGATGGATGGATAGATTATTTTCCCCCCAAAATTGTTCAGAATTTTTTTTGCTTTTATGTTTTTTTTTTTTCACTTCAGTTTGGGACAGATTGACTGTGATATGACCAAATCACATATACTAATAGGCAAGTTTTCAATATACCATTTGTTACTGACAGTATATGTTTCAAAGATCTTACTCGGAGATTGGAAAATGTTTTTGTGCAAAACATGAACAAGGTTGATCAGTGGTCAATCGGTGCTTGGTACGATGCAGTTATTTCGTTGTGTTTCCTTGTATATTCTGTTCTATACAAAAACACTCACTCCTATAGTGTAATCTTGTTTCTATGATAATCTGTACTATTGAATAAAGCATGCAGCAGTGGTGTGGACCAGACTGACATGATTCTCAAACAAATTACTGCAGTGACACCCACTACCTGGCCTCCCGTTGTGTCCTTGGTCTCCCTAATGAGGAGAACTCACACAGGTCATCCCACATGTTTCTCACTCTGCTGTCTCTCTCTCTCTCTCCGGGTCACGTCTCTCTGTCCATCCGCCCCCCTCTCCTCCCATTGCCCTCGGCCCTGCTGTAAAGGGGTGGGAGGGGTCCGGGCCGGGCTCTGGGATGAACCCCTCTCAGCCCACTATCTGTCATTCATCACAGCCCACAAGTGACAGCTGCCACGTCCCACTCACACTTTCACCTCTGCTTTTCCCGGGGAATACAGGCTGCTGCACTCCTGCACAATCTCAGTAAACAACACCACGCCTCTCTCTGCTATATTTTATTTAACACATAGTATCCGTGTGAAAGGAACAACTACTATAGGGTTCACTGTATGGACGGAATGCAATATTGATGGTATTTGCTGATTTTATTCACACGTTGAATAAATAACACAGTTAATGTACATAGATTTAGCAGGTCATTTTGTCTTCCTTGTTTGTTCATATCCATAAACTGTGTAAAGGAAGTGTTCATGGGGGAACTTTTGGCTACATCAACTCTGGCTTCAATTGACTTTACATTGAAAAATGATTGCCCCTTTCTCTGTAAGTGCTGCAGCATGCTTCATCATTTTGGTCTTAAAATGTTCGTATTAATCCGCTCTGCATTTCTCTACTTTGCATGTAAATACATTTTTACTCCTAAAATGAAACTTGGTTCCAAATGTATTCATATGACTGCTAGCCTTTGAGCTTCATTTGACTGAAGCCAAACTTCACACTCCCTTAGTCCACTTCCCTATACTGTCTGTGTTCATATCCCACATCCGGCATGATGTTTAGCTCTTATTTGATTTGACTGGTTTTGTTGTGTTAGGACTAGCACGATGGGTCTGAGCATGTATGACTTCTTTGTTTATTTTTCTCATGTTACTGTTATTACTTTGTACAGCACTGGAAACTGTGTGTTTATGAAATGTACTACATAAATAAAGTGGATTGGATTGAGAGAGACTTTTGACCTTGACCTCTGACTTGTTGCAGCTGTTTACTGAAAGATACACAGATAAAAAACAACACTTTTTATGCCTTTCATATTAATTAAATCATTACAACTATGCAATAATATATGACTACATGAATAAATAATCAGTCAGATAGAGCCATCCACAGATTTTGCTTTGTTGCATGAACATGACCATGTATTTCATGTACCTGAGATAAATTTGTCCAGAGCTCCAGTACAGATGTACTTGTATTGTAAAAGCAGCTCTGGAGGTCAAAATAAGTCTGATGTGTACTGTCTGCATAAAGCGTTGATTGTAAGATAATCATGAAACATGTGGTTAACATGCAAGTTGCTGCAAGCATTACTGGGAGAACAAAACTGAAAGTTGTGAAAAGCTCTTATAAGATCATCACAGTGAATAATACTTGCTTGGACTGCATAAGGGAAGTGAGGAATAACTTTGAACCACTGTTTCTGATTTTGTTTTGGGAATCAGAGACGGCGCTACAATTAGGCAAAAGTGGGCAGCTGCTTAGGGCCCCCAAACCTAGAGGGGCCCCAAAATTTGCCCTCAGTGCCACTAACAGCTGAGGCCTCAGGGCAATTTGATCTTCTCTCAATATGACATTAAATGAGAGTAGTTTACTAATAATAATCATATGTAATGGATGTAAACAAAATATAATTCTACTAAAAAAAAATAATAATAATACTTTCAGTTCTGGTTATCTAATAGGCTTCCTAACTAATAAGACAAGTTTCTAATCCACCATCATTCAAATAAATAAAGATGTGCATGTGTCAAGAATAATAGGGAAAAACAGACAATAAGTATATTTAAAAACAAAACCAAAAAATGGTGCATTGTAGTGAGGGCCCCAAACTCAAGTTTGCCTAGGGCCACCAAATTGCTATCTCCACCACTGTTGGCAATATATGGTAAAGTACAAGCAATCTGTGTCAAATTTAACAGTGATGTCATGATCTGACGATAAAGTATTATCTAATCTAAAATCTAAAATTTAACAAACACAAAATAGTAAATATTAACAGTGCAACATCCAGTAAACACAGTATATGCATGAGGAATACTATCTGTCACTTTGGTCTATGACGTATGCTCTGTGCGCAGTAGTTCTGATGATCTCAGCTCTGACACACTGGCTGCACCTGCCCAGTCTGACCTCAATGCTCTCCCACCATCTCTTTCTGCGAACCATGTTATGTTTACCTTTCGACGAATCCTCCTCTACATGTCCTGCCCACCCATGCAAATATATATATAGCAAGAAAAAAAAAATAGAACTACACTGTGGCCAGATCAGCATGCATACAGCTTGTGTCACCTGCAAACTGAAACCAAGCGAATACATGAGTGGGCCAGAGATATAGGTAGAGCAGTGGTGAGAGTTACAGACAGGAAATGAAGCTAAAAACAGAGCTGTCAGTATAGCTACTAAAAAACCCACCGCTGGGACCACTAACTAGGTCACACAGGGTCTTTTGGTGTTTTCAAAGCAGATCTAAGCGCCTCTCTATTAAGCTACAAAAGCCGTGCACTTTTAGATACAGCTTGTCCACCTTCATGTGCACCGGGGGAATGCTCATTATGCCTGATCTTAGCTCCATGATCATTTTTTAGCATTTCCATTTCCCCAGATAAACACTTATGCTCAACCCCGCACCTGACTTTTGTGCTGTGTGTGCATGTCTTAAATGAGGTCAAGGTTTCTCTATTGATTGCTTTTCAAATACAGGCTATGTGCAGTGAAAAGTTGTATTTGAACTAAAGTAGCACACTCGTCTGGGAATGAACATCACAAGATAGCAGTAGGATCTATTGCAGAGTTACTATAGATGGCATTGTTATGATGGTGGTAACTGATACACCATCATACAAGCCATCAGTGACGTATGCCTGGGAGTAAGTTTTGATTCTGGTAATGTATAAGCAACCACATTTTTGGCCACAATGCAATCACAAACGCAAGACTACTGGGGAAGAACAATATCATGGTTAATCATCAGGGCAATGTTTTCTTGAAATCCAGATTGTGACGTAGGTTGACGGTGAGCGGGATGGGGTTCAGTGAGTAAGGATACCGACAAAGGTGTGAAGATGTGGTTCACAGTTTAACTTTTATTTTGTTTTTCAATAGTTACAAAAAAAAAGTGCAAGCTGCAATATGGAGGCAGCCAGCAGTTTTCTCTCCAGCAGCAGAATACAGAATGATGACTGGAGGCGCCTTTTATTTAGTCTGTCTGATTGGGTAAAACTACAATAACTAAAACAGGGATGGTAAAAATGAATATTAGCTTAAAATAAAACAAACCCAAAACCAAATAACTATTAAAACCCCAACTATTATATACATAAAAACCCTAAAACCATACACCAAGTAAACTCCAAAACCCATGAACCATGCGGTTGACGTCATCATGTCCTCCAGTGCGCATGAGGGACACTTTCGGGCCGTTTAACGTTCACACAGGGGATCACATACAAGTCACATTTAATTGGAAATGTGAACGACCTCGCAAAAACATCGGATTTCACAAAAAAATCGGAATTGAGCGTTAAGCCCTCCAGTCTGAACGTAGCCTTAGTGAAGGGTGAGTTTTACTTATAGGTGATTACCCGGCCTGTTTGTTACACAGATGTTTCAGGCCAACTAAACCAATACCAGGACTTCACCCTGAAACTCAGCAGTACTGATCTAACTGTCTTCTCATTAGGGCGCAAAAGACAGTAGCTCCTCAGCCTGTGATTTCAAATAGTTAATAGCTTCCACATGCAGTTAAAACATCTCAGTTCCAAGAAAGCATTGTCCATATGTTTACCTTTGAATCCTTAACATATGGGGAGATATTTTGATATCTGAAGGAGTTTATATATATATACACAACTATATATATATATATATATATATATATATATATATATATATATATATATATATATATATATATATATATATATATATATATATATATATATATATATATATATATATATATATATACACATTTGTATTATAATTTAATAGGTCTAACATACTGTACTATCCATATGCATTCACTTCCTGGCATTGTTATCGTAGCATTTTTCCTTCTCTTTGTAGTTTGTGTGAGTCAGTGGATGTGAGTAAACATGTGGTGTGGTGGGAAAGCCTGCAGTCTAGTAAGAGCACATAAAAGTGTGAGTATAAGCTTACAACTCCTGTTTGAACTGGGCTGTGGTGTATCACCTCTGCCAGTACTGCTCCGAGCCCTACAGCCTACCATACTGTATTATTTCTAAATATTAAAGGTGCTCCCACTTTTCTGGTAGAGGGTTGGCCACTTGCCACTCTCCATGGAAGCAGTTTTTTCCTGGAATGTTCAGTATGGCATTAAAGCTAACAGACTTTTAGATAAGATCTGTGGAGAGGTGACACTGCTCGCTTTGAGAATGCATATTTTTCAAGGTAGCACTCCTAACTGAATAAATATACAATAGATAAGTTTAAACCTTTATAGACTCTAGACAAAGCAATAACCCCTACGGAGACAAACAGATAACTTACCCTCCATATAAAAAAAATGTCATACCATTTGTACTTTTCTAGATTAAATTTTCAATATTGCAGCGTTCTTAAGGATTTTAATACCTCCACTGATATAACCTTTTTCCCTTCCAACTCCACTGCAGATATTATCATGAATTTGACCCATTCCCATTCCTTTATCAGTTTTCCTCCTTCTTTGTGCATCCACATGTGCTCATTTGTGGCTTGTGACATACAGAAGTTGTCGGCTTTCAATACACTATAATCAAACCAACACCCAAATCCCACACAGGGGCTGAGAGGTCACCTGCCCACACAAGCTCACACCATACGACTAGCTTTCTTCTGCTCGACTCACATCAGCGGCCTCCTACATGCAGCTCTTACCTGCACTTTTCTAATTGTCCTCCTCATGTGTTCTATTCACTCAAACTCCACACACCCACAGACTCCTACCTTGTTGCTAATCCCTTTTTCTTGTCTTAAAGATGCCAAGGCAGCCACCGTTCTCATGACTGTGCTGCTGTGAGTCACTCATTACATCCACTTTTTCTGTTGGTTTTGTTATACAGGCATTTCCCGTTCAAAGATGGAAGTAATACACCATTTTATTTATATACTGTATTTTAGATAAACATGTTAATCTGCTGGTCACACTTTGAATAGCCAATAAAGTATGAAAAAAGACTTCATTCGGAAGGGACAAATTGTCTCTTAAGAATGACTCAGACTTTGTAAGTACTTAATTAATACTTCAATTGTCTTTTACTTGTACATATGCCTTATTGACACCACTCTCTTGCTATTTTTATTTTGAATTTATTATTACCATTTACATTTCTGCTTATTGTGATTATAATATATTGTGATGTGCGAGCCAGTGTGTCCAAATACTTTCCCTTGTGACTCAATAAAGTTTATCTAAGTCTAACTTCCCTAACCTCTTTATTAAAACAGCACCATACACTTTAGGGACTTGGCATGTTTTTCCATGTATGATTCCATGGGAAAACAAAGGCACCTTCTTTGGAACTAGATATGTTTAAAGCCATACTTTGGAATTTTACTGACAAAGGAACAACATTTCTATAGAAACAGGAAGAGGCACCCCTCTTGTGTATTAAAAAAAACACAGAGAAATGTTTAATTTTAGTCTTAGTTTGTTTGTTTTTTGGCTAAAATATTACATAGTGGGGATTTGTGTAGTTACTGAGCCTGAACCATTTGCATCATTATGAGTTACTTTATCAAGGCTATTCAAGGTGTAGAAGTTATGGTGGTACCAATCCACTTGTATTTTTGTCACTCTTTCCAGTCTGTGTCCACTCATGCTGTGGTCAGTTCCATATGGGTGCTCATTTAAGGACGAATGAGAGATCAAAGTCCATATGATGAATACAAGGTGAGTCACCACCCATGAGCCTGTGTCATAAACTCTTAGCTATACACTCAAACAAAAATGGTCATGATTGAAAAATTATTCATTCCATACGCCCACGTGCGTTTCTGAGACTGCTCGCCATATGTCAGAGCCCTTTGACTAAATGAATATATGAGATCTTATTTGTACAGTAGTCTAGGCGCTGACAAGCCCAGCAGACCAAAGGTTTAGTCAGATAAGTGTCTCCTTTCACAGAATCGGCTCCTATTTTATGGCTTGATGTCATTTTGGGTGGTTCAGAGCACTGTGGTGATTCCATATGTGTCAGCAGAGAAGGAATCCATGCGGCTGATTGTAAAACATAATTGCTCCAAAACCTCAACTTTTCCTCATGTGCACACTGAAGGCGCTGAGTGGTCCGAAGCTTTTTCCTTCAATTACTGTGCATGGAGAGGCACATGTTTCTACCATCATAATCATAACTCAATCTTCCATACTTGTGAAATGTAATATATATTTGACATTCTGAAAAAGATTTAAGCCTCTGTAAATTGATTCAGACGATATAATTGACTCAATGAGGACCATAAATGAGAAATTCTGTACTTTGACGTTTTTTGTTATTTTTTTAACTATCAGTGTTACATTTAAAGATCCTCTTTCTACCATGATGTATTTATTCCACAGTGTTCTTTTTTTTTGTTTGAATTTTCTTAAAAATGTGTTTATACAAGTTTTGAGGTTAACCT
This sequence comes from Boleophthalmus pectinirostris, assembly GCF_026225935.1. Taxonomy (NCBI): domain Eukaryota; kingdom Metazoa; phylum Chordata; class Actinopteri; order Gobiiformes; family Gobiidae; genus Boleophthalmus; species Boleophthalmus pectinirostris. The sequence goes on from NW_026571473.1 coordinate 20,667,637, forward strand.
TAAATACCAGATAGTATGTACTATTATGTACTGTTTAATTTAACAGTTTGAACTATTAATGACCCATTGCATTACTTTATTGAGCTCTACACATCATATTTACTCAACAGAAACCGCTATGCCCACTGATAACATCTAAACTTACTCTATCCTTTTGTGGTGTCCATGTATTTTTGCAGCAGGCTCATTGACAGCCTCTGATTGGCCGGTGATAGGGGGTGCAGGCTGCTCTTTGTCACTCACAGCTCCTCTGGTTACCTCCTCAGAGGTGCTCCACAGACTGAGCCCAGCAGAACCCTTTGGTCTGGATTACATGACCCTCACCTCTCACTCTGTCAGGGCTTCGCAACGCCTTTGATGTGCTCATGGTTTTTCCCTCCTCACGCCAGTCCAGCTCCGAAGGATCTGCCCCCTTTTCTGCTCTTCAGTCTTCATGCCCCCTCATTTCCCTCCCACCCTCCCCACGCTGTCATCCCATGTAGTTTGTGTTTTGCTTTTTTTTTTTTTTTTTTTGCTTCCTCTTTTTTCCTTTTTTCCTTTTTTGCTGTTTTACAATTTTGGCCCAGATCACTATTGACTGTCCTGTTGTTTAGTATATATTTTTTGCAGATTTTTGTTGTAACAAAGTGCTTATGCTGAGCAGACTGAAGCTAAAAGGCTCCTTGAAAGTCTGTATAATTATAACTCTTATGTAGGCAGAAAAACTGGTCAGCCAAGGATATACTTTTCATATATTTTACAAAGACATGTAGTCTGGACATCAGCTTTATCTCTTCAAATCGTTCGGACTGACCACTGGATCAGCCAGCCAGTCAGGAAAATGCATGACCTGTTTGTATTAAAACAAAAATGGCTACCGATACAAATCAAAATGAATGAAAAGCAAAGCACTAACATTGTTAATCAGTAAGAGAAGTTTGTTTTGTTCTTAATGCTAGGTGGCCAGTGAGCTCCTCCATTTCCCCTGTTTGACCTTGGGCTGACACAGTGGGGAAGATGGTGACCAGACTGAGAGCTCTTCTATACTGAATGTATATTCAGAGAGAACCAGAAACCAGGGTATGATAACTTTAATGCAGTGATATGCACTCAGTACTTCAGACTGATATAGTTTGTAATTTAATCTGCAATGTAAACTACTTCTCTTGCTCAGGTTTTACCTAAACGTTGACCAAAACAAGGACTTGTCCTTATTTCCTTGTGGCTCGCATACCCCATCAATATTCTTGCCTTGTGTTATTTTAGGGCAAGGGGTTAGTGCAATTGCACTTGAGACCTCAGATGTGGAAGGGTAAGTGCTTTAGAAGATTGTAAAGTGAGAAACAGCACTAGTGGCCCCATCTCATTTTCATTTAACCCATTCTCTTGTTCCCTCTGATGTTTTCCCCACCTCCCCTTCCTCCTCTTCCTCTTCTTCCTCTGCTCTTTGCCCCTGGGGCTTTCTGCATGCCTCATGCATTCCTTTGCACTGACTGTCTGTGTTTACATTGACATCCTATGTAGTCCTCTGTGTGGATGGTAGCATCACACAATCCTACTATTTTCTGCTGTGCAAATACCATGAACAAAGAAAGACATTCCCTACACAAAAATAATATTACCAATTAAAACAGAAAAGGTGAAACACTTAGAACATTAGCTCTAGCCAAGGCTCTGGGTCTGTCTCGCATATTACGTCATTCTCTGATGAAAACGCTAACATGAGTCATATAGGTAATATAGAACCTTTAAAAATAAAGTAACTGGACATGTACACAAACCTGAACTTCTGCTAGTTCTTTATTGCAGTACTTTAGCTGTATTTTCCAAACTCAAATACCATAGGCCATAACAGCTATTACTGAATGAGAACAATTTATTTTATAACCGCTTGACTTCTTTCTCTAATTACACTTGTGCATGGCAGTATGCTCTCCAAAGGTTAAGAACTTTCATCAACAATTTAGTTTCAGTTTCTCGTGTTGAAACAATACTCTTACATTATAGTAGACAGAGGTTACTCAGTGAAGCCAACTTTAATAGAACCTAGACTCATTGATAAATAAATGCAAGCAAAGCAGATCTTTTTATAGCTGGTTGGAGGTAGAGTGGGGTTGGAAAACATTAACTATCTCTTATAAGGTCACCATTTTCCGTTTTGCTCAAGTCACCTGTGCTCCTCCAGACTCAGCACGTTGAAATGTCACTGCTCCCATTGTATAAGCAGACATAGACAGACAGAGGAGGAGGTCAGCTCAAATCTATGTTCAGCACATTCTCATAGCACTGCGTCATAGAGTAACATATGGTCGCTGTTGATTGCATGTCTCGATGTTGTATGATGATAATGTATATGGTGTAATCCAAGACTTATCAACACAATTACTCATAGATTTCGTTCACTGACATAATCAGATTTGGTTTGGTAGTGCATGGGGTGCAAAACATCAGACTTTGTGAAGTTGTGATAGTTAATAGATGAAGAAAACATCTGGACATAGTTTGGAAACCTTATCCTGTTCTTCATATTAATGACTGGTGGGAAATGACCTTTTCCTCCAGGGGTCACCACAGCAAATCACCAGACTTAATCCATCTTTATTATCGTGTATAGATGTTTTACTCTTGTTTCTTGTGGATGCTTTTGGGGTTGGTTTGATACCATAACTATTAGACATTTTTATTGGATTAGGAGGATTGTAAAACTATATACATGTATGCTGATTATTTCACTGGGTTTATCTGAGATTGAATTGTAACATCAATGAGGTCATTGGTATGGTCCAAAATCTACCCCAATTACAAGCCCACTGTTGCACAAAATACCAAATGAATACATTAGAGATAGATGATATTTCACCTTTTTAGAGTATCCTTTCACCTTTTTAGAGTATCCTAGCCTGATTTATCAGCCGGTTTCACTTCGTGGAAACCGTCTGACCTTGCAGCATTAGGATTCATTCACTCGAGAGTAGGCGAGTACTTTTTTTAACCAGTCGCTGCTATTTGGTCGTAATGTATGTAATGCACTGCTAGTGGGGCTAACTGGTATATTAAGCTTTTCCCAAATCCTGTATGAAGAAGGGCAATAATGTCTTTCCCCTTGATAAAATTCACCAAACATTCTCTTTGTGTTGGCTTTAAATCCTCGATCTCGGGAATCGTTGCCAACACAGAATGTATGGCTCTTCGCTGATTGGCTGGTGCCTGGACTCACACTTAAGGGGTTCTTGCAAACTGTGTAGTGTATTACGATTCCTGCCCTAGTCGCTGGAGAGAAATTAAATTGAACGAAAGCACTAGGTGACGCCAGCCTAGATATCCAGCAGATGCCAATATTTGGTTTGCCCCAACTGCCTAAATATGCATGATAAAAACATATGCATGAACACTTAAGTCCAGAAATGGTACAAAAATGAGAGGTCATCAGCCATCAGTCCCTCTGGACTCTAAACAATCACTATTGGCATCAGCCATGAAAAAATTCATATCGGTCCCCTTTAATGGCATCATTTCTGATTGTACAGCAGTATGTGTGTAGGGGGTGTCAGTAATTACATGACATCACTAACAGGCAGGTCCTGTATGCACTCACTGCACCCAACCTGTTATTTCTTACATTGTACATTATGCAAGTCACCGGTCCATACAAACTCTCTGGCCTTATTTGGGCGTGATGAAATGTGACAATACTTCCTGCTTGTATATTCACCTGGCCAAGTCCTTCATATTTTTAGAATGACACAATAACCAACACGGATTCCCCTTTAATCTACTATTGTTGGTAATGTTTGTTTATGAGTGTGTATGTGTGTTTGTGCGTTCCAGGCTCCTCCCCAGTTTACCGAGTGTGTGCCTTTGTTCACACCTCTGCCACAGCAGGTCACACTTGATTGCTGGGGAGGATTATGAACGCCGCGAATGGATAAAAACATTTGTAAAGTGAATCATACTCTACCAGCATACGCCTTCTACTTCCAGTAAAGACATAGCACGCCCCCACCCCCTGCCTCTCCCTCTCTTCAGTGCATGCCAGCGGCTAACTAGCACCTCAGATGGATACGGGAGCAGAGGAGGAGTGGCCCGGTGGTAAAGGTGGTGAGCTCAAGGCTAGAGAATCAGGAACTGCACTTCGCCCTTTCACGACGCTAACATTACAGCAGCAAAATTCAGTGAGAGAAACACCCACGGATCGGCTGCGTACAGACCTCTGCTCCTCTCCAGTCTAGTTGGAATGCTAGATTTCCACCCTCGCCGCCCCCTCTCCTCACCTCACCCTTCCCTCTCTCTTCTTCTTATTTTTGAAAAGAAAAACAGCATTGCAGACCTGCCAGTCTACCTCTGAATATGAATCACACTTATAAAAAAGATGACAATGGTAGTGTCTTTAAAGCATATATACCGTTTGCTCAATGATTTTGAGTTCCAGAGCTGCTGTCGGTATAGTCTAAAAATATGTCTTAAAGAAGCAGGAAGGAAAAGTGGGATTTCACTGGAGACTGGAAGATTAAAAGCCACAGATGCTGTATTACAGACAGCAGTGTTGTAGTCCAGAGAGGAGAATTCTCATTTTGCGACTCAAAAGTGAACAGTGGAGGTAAAGGAGTATTTGCACGGTCTCAGGAGAGGAAGGAGAAACAGAAGAACAGAGAAATGCCTTCAGAGGGAATAAAACAGGCCTCAAATCAAACAAAGCTATTAGTGAGGGTGTAACAGAGTCAAAGAAAGTGAAAACTGTGTGTATTGTTACATGTTCTCCGTGATCATTGTAGTATCACTAAACAGATTTGATGTTATTATTTGTATTTTTTTTTATTTTCTTTTATTCATCATAAACAACTGGAGCTGAATCTTTTATTTCATGTGTAATGTGTAGCACTTTGGAGAATGTATATACTAGTATACATAGAAAATGTTCTATACATATTGTATCTGTCATTTTTATTTACAAAGCAACTTAGAATCTGTTGATAATGATCTTGTTGATTATCTGCTTTTGTAAATATCCAAATTAACAATTGCAATCCTGTTGCATGCAGCATGCTTCAGTATGAAGCAGAGAGCCTAACATGTCATGTTAAAGGATCTACTATATTAAGAAACTGACTGTTTTAACCATATGGGTCAAAACAGGAAACAGCCAAAGAATTGTCATGAAGAACCTACTTGGATTGGTTTACACTTTCATCTGATCTATTACATTTTGTTCTGCCTGATTTTAATATAGATAGCCTATTTTTATTGTATTTTATTGAACACTATATCTTGTACCAAATTTGTATTTGATTGTCAGTTGCCAAAGCCATCTTCTTTTCCCCAGTTTCTTTTAGGCCTAATTGGTATGCAATAATGAAAGACATGTTAATATTAAGAAAAGAAAATGAGGGTCAGAATGCCTTACCTTGGGCTACAGTGTTGTGATAATAATTGCATATGAAAGTGATATGAATCATATGCCATGGCCTTTACAATCACCGTCTTACAGCCCAATCAGCTTTAATGTAATAGTTCGTTAACATCACCTCTGGATATGAGCATTATTGACATTTCTAAAGCTAAATGAAATCATATCACAGTCTATGGATTTCCCATAAAACTGTAACAGCTCCAAATGAGGATCATATACATTGTAGTGGTTTGAGGGGACATGCATGGGTATTATGGGCTGTACATTTCACCTTTATTGTATAGTTGGTCATTACATTATATACACTCATTAGTAAAAACATGTGTTTTCTTGAGTGTACACAAACAGTCCTTATTTATACTGCATTTCTGTGTGTGCTTTGGAAATCATTTTACTGTATAAACCATATTAAAAAAATATATAGGCCTAATTATGGATCAGTTCCACTCACAATACAATGTGAAATGTAATTATTTATAGTTTATAATAACTGCATTTACAATTGAGAGAGATTTTTATTTTTTATTCACATGATCACATCCATGTGGCCAATTGTATGGCATCACATGTTGGAAACATTTTATTTTTGCATTTGCATTTGTGTCAACTCTTTATGTGTTTATTAGTTTTCCAGATCTCCTCGTCAGTGTTGTTCAATCACTTTATAAAACTGGATAAAACCAGGATGACACCTGTTGTGTGTTCCCACTTGAGTAGTATGACTCATAGGAAGTCCTCTGTATGGCTTTATAAGAACATAATGATAATGATTCTCTGCTCTCACATCAGGCTGTGGCCGAGCCCTGGGCCAGGTAGGGTTAACCTCCTGTGAGCTCAGAGAGGGAGGTGCGGCTGGCATGAGGATGTGCTTGTCACTATCTATCTTTGGTGGTAATGGACCATAGACATATCTGTCCTTTGTTCCGCCATGAGTCATCGAGTGCCGTCACACAGGCCTCACTCTCTTTCAGGTGGGAATAAACAATAAGAGATTTAGTACACATAGACAAATAACCAACTTCCTTTGAATTCAATGTCAGGTTTGTTTTGGAGCTGATCGCCTACATGAAACGCTCTGATGTGTTTCTTTGATTTAGGAGCTGTAGTGTCCTCTGCAATTAAAGGTACAGGAAGTAACTTTATGGGGGTGGCATGTCACCTGCAGGATGATGGAAAAAGAAAGTTAAACCACACCTCGGAATATTCTCTGTCGAGGCTAATATATTTTATACTGTGGTAGATTATAACCAAAAAAAAAAAACTACATTTCCATGGAAATAAGCAGGAGGAGGCCCTCCTTCAGGCCAGATAAGAGTCAGCTTTGTGGAGACACTTGTACGCTTACAATAAGGACGCACAAAAAACATCCTATTATTTCTACAGCTACCGATGTTGTGACTTTTCTCACCAATAGTAGTAGTAGTAGTAATAGTAGTGTGAGTAGTAGTAGTACCTCAAAGAGTAGGACTACTTGTTGTGCATAAATGGCAAGGCCGTATTACCAATGACAAGATGAGCGTGAGAGGGAGCACTGAAATGACTTCTACTATGTAATTTCATGATTATGTTCAAATGTGGAACTGCTGCTACACTGGCTCCTAAAACGCCATATGTTTCCTTTTGTTTAAAGCCATGAAATAGTGCTTATGTGAATCCTTTTTGTATGTACATCCACTCTTACAACTCTTACTCAGTATTTGTATTCATCAAATACTGCATTTTTATTTGAAGTTTTTAAATAACAGGAATATTAGTCAGATATTACAATACACTTGAGTACATGACACATCCCAACTGTGGATAAAATAGATTAATAAAGATAAAGAATCCAAGAAACAGGGCAGGAGTGGTTACATCTGTCATCCGTTTGAAGTGGGAGAGGGGCGTCTTTGTGCTTACCTGTGCAGCGTCAGGCCAGCAGCACGCCAAGGACATTTGTCACACTGGCCCGGAGTAAATAGTGAGGAAACAAACCACCATCTGTCCAGGCCCATTGATTTTCACATGAAAAACAAATACATCCGCTGTGTTTGTGCTGCCTCGAGCCCTGACTGCCTGCCAGGCGGCCACATTGGCGAAGTGTACTTTCGACATTGTGTTCCTTTGATAATCCTTATATATGACTGCACCTCTGGCACCAGGACGCCCTTCTGTGGGGTGGGACTGGTAATAAAGTCAACAGAGCAACCACACAGACCTGCTGTAACCTGCTGCAGACTTTGAAGATCTCACCTTACTCACATCATTTAGTTTAGGTTTAGCATATTGTACACACTATATACTCAAGATGCAGAACAGACCGAGAAGCATGGCAAGCCATGAACATTAGTGCATACTGAAATACTGCAAAACTTTTTTATGTGGTTGGAGTTAGAATATGCAAACTCCACAAAGATAGTTGCTGTTTGGGACAAGGACTGAGAACCTTCTTGCTGTGAGAGTCTTAGCCTCAGTATTTGCAAAAGCTACATTCACATTGTAGTTTACTGGATTAATAATACTTAAAAGTGCACTACACAACTTTACAGTGTTAGTGTTATGGCCCATTTGTTTCCAAGGAAGTGTCTGGAATGTTCTACAATATAATTTATGGTAACACCACGTGGCCAGCCTGTTCACTTAAAGCATGTTTGTTATATAAATGCTTTTGTGATTGCATAAATGATGGGTCAGATAGAGTTAAGTCCATACTGTGCAACTTTACAGCCAAAGAAATAACATGTCCATTGGGATAAGCAGGTAAGAACCCCCCCAGCAGAAAATTTACAAAGCACACCTTTAAATTTGAGTACACATTTGAATTATTTCTTTGCCACACCTCCTGTTGAAATGAGAACATTCCACAGAGCAAAGTGGCAGCGTTGTTGATGAAAGGTTAGTCTCTCCCTCCCCTAAACGAAAGGGCCCTCTCTCTACCTGCAGCGGGTGTACAAAAAATGGGATGACATTTTGGTTGCATCAGCTGTGTATCTTAAGTGTCTCCAGCAAATGCCAGAACGATCAAAGCCAAATAGGGGGGATAATAGACATGAGAGAGAACCCTTTGTTAGGTTATCTGCCCACAGAGCCTCCGTCAGCTCTCACACAAAGTCATTAGTGATAATTCGGTGAATACTGCAATTTAATGATAAACATTTACATGCTCCTGAATAGGCATTTATCAGGTCTTTGCATTAGGGATTAGACTCACCGCTGAATGGAGCGAACAAGGGCAGGGACTGAGACGCAGTGGGTGGGGTAAGTAGAAGAAGAGCTCTCAGAAGAAGAGGCAGGTGCTGGTGACATTAGAAGACATTAAAGTGCATATGGCAGATTAGACACATTTCACTAATACGTAATGAATTAGATTATATATTTTTTACAAAGAAAAATCTTGACTTGTTTTTTCTAGTTTATATATATATTTATTTATTTATTATTTTGGTGAAGTTTTTGATTTCTGGTTGGACAACAGATATGACATATGCAAAGGTTATTTCATGGCTGTAAGAAACAACAAGAGTTTAGACAAACAAACAAAAATTAAAATGAAAATGTATTTTGTTAAATGAAGGTTTAACTGACAGAGACATGCTCTCCTTGTATGTAAATTGCCCTTGCATTTTGGTCAGAATTTTCATTGTTGATGAATTTGCTGCTACTTCCTGCATTTTGTACATTTCTTCGCAACTTTTTCCCACACAGTTATAAATTTACAAAGTTCTAAATTATAATAAGAAGACATAATATGCACTTTAAAGTCTCCTCTGTATCTTCACTCTCAATCTCCCTGTCCTTTCTTTTCTCTGACCACCTTTATGACATGGTGCAGATGTGAACGGACAGCTGTGGTGAAGTGTAGGCCGGAGACGCAGGTGTGCCGTTGTGTTTTAAAAGGGGCAGAAGAAAGATTAGAATGTGAAAAGGCCTTGACCTTCTTCGTCGATGGTCCTTGTGGGGGTCAGATGCGCTCATGTCACATTATACATCATGCATTTATCACGTAATGTGCATTTATTGTTAATTGTCAATAAGGGCATATATGTCAATATAAGATATAGAAGACATTAGGGTGTTTTTAATGTTCAAATTCTTTGAATTATCTGGACCCTTTACAGCATTTGGTTCAGCAGCAAAATATAAAAATACATTTAAGAGAAATTGCAAAAAATGCAAAAAATGTGTCTTGTTTCTTCCCTAGAATTTGGTGCATTTGGTACATGATTGATGACAGTGTGTAATTCTATATGACATAATTAGTATATTGATATAATATATGAATTTATATATTTGACCTGTTTCAGAAATACGCACCCATTAAAAGATTCCTTATTTTAAAGGTCCTATAAATTTGTTAAATTGATTCTTGTGAGCTTTAAGTCATGTTATAATGTTGTTACCACCTCAAAACATGGAGTTGTGTTTTGCTGCATTCACACATGTCTGAGTAATCCTAGTATTTAGTCTGTCAACGTCTCTAAAGCTCACAATGTTCTGTTCCACCTTGTGATGTCATGTCTCTGTAGTTTTCAACTTAACAGCTAGCTTTTACTTTTAGTAGAGACTGGCAATTCCATAGGTGAAATTAATCAAATGATTCTAGAGAAGATGTATGGACTTTAAAAACACAGCGGAGCACTTTCTGTATTCCCAAATCATGACATCACAAGGAGTGTTTTCTGTTTGAGAGAAGAACTCAGTCTAAATATGCAGGGTTTGTGTTAAACATAAGAGAATGAAACAAGACATAATTCCATGTGCTACTTTGCCCTGACGAAGACCATCTTGCTGGTCAAAACGTGTTGGTCATGTAATAAAGGACTTTTAATATACTCAGTCAGAGTGCCTCGGGTTTATACTAGTGCTGTCATGCGATTAAAAAAATTGAGAGATTAATTAATTATGATCTGTAATTAATTAATCTAATTAATCTCATTTTAATCTCACCTAAATATTGCTGAGAAAAGCCTTCAATTTGAGGTATTTTCATTTAAATTCATTATTACATTATTGTGGCAGATCAAAAGACTCATATAGAACAAAAAAAGTGACTTGATAAAGTCATTTATTGTTTAACAAATCTCCCAAATTTGGCTGTTGAGCCCAAGTCTCCATGAATAAGAAACTGCTGTAAAGTAGCAAAGATGAGGAAATCTGAACATAATAACCTTTGTCTACTTAAAGACAATAAAAAGTCCAGTCTTTCCTTAACCATATAAAAAATATTATTGATAGAGAAATGCTTTATATATGAGATCACTGGTTTTAGTCCTTGTTTTAGTCCTGGTTTAGACCTGCTTTAGTCCTACTTTAGTCCTAGTTTAGTCCTAGTTTAGTCCTGGAATGAATTAATCCTGGTTTTAGTCCTGGTGTTAGTTCTGGTTTGGTCCTGGTTTAGTCATGGTTTAGACCTGGTTTTAGTTCTGGTTTTAGTTCTGGTTTAGTCCTGGTTTAATCCTGGTTTAGTCCTGGTTTAGTCCTGGTTTTAGTTCTGGTTTAGTCCTGGTTTAGACTTGGTTTTAGTTCTGGTTTTAGTTCTGGTTTAGACCTGGTTTAGACCTGGTTTGAGTTCTGGTTTTAGTTCTGGTTTAGTCCTGGTTTAGTCCTGGTTTAGACCTGGTTTAGTCCTGGACTGAATAAGTCCTGGTTTTAGTCTTGGTGTTAGTTCTGGTTTAGAGACGCACAGGAGGAAGCGCGGTTTACGCCGCGTACGCGAGAAAACACGATCCACACGCGGCTCACGGGAGCACGTCTGTGTCCGCGCAGTAACTACGGAAGGAAACGTGGTCCGCGCGTTCTCAGGTTAATGACGATGATGAAGTGTGTGTGTTTGTTGTGTGTGTTTGTGTGCGTGTCCCCTCATGTGGCAGGTCACTATAGGACAGTAGTGCAGACATCATGAGCCTATGCAGGTTGTTTTCACCAGTGACATTTAAGTTGTAGGCGATATTATATTAGTTATTTTCTTTTATATTTCACGTCGGGAGAGTAATTTCCAAGACACGAATGCGTTTTTACCTGTGCACTGCTGACTCTGTTCTACTGGCTCTACGACCTCGTCCATTGTGCCTGACGCCGCCAACGTTAACATGACGTTTACATCGCTCTTACTGCGCGCGTTTTGTGTGGCTTTCCGGCAATGAGTGGAATTACCGAAATAAAAAAATTTATAAATGTGTTTTTTGTGTGTGTGTGTGTGTTGTTGTCCCAACAACACATAAAAACAGGTTTTATAATAAAGCAACTCGCATACAGAAACACTAAAGTTAGAGAAAAAAATGAAAGATTAACGCGATTAAAAAACATAACGCGCTAAATATGACTGTAATTAATTAATCGCAATTAACGCGATAATTTGACACCCCTAGTTTATACCTTACCCATTTTTACATTTTCCTGTAAGGGTAATTCTCTGTTCTAAGACCACTGTCTTAACTCTCGTAGAGCACCTGTACTGTTATTTTTTTATCTTTTAAGACCCAGCGAAGCGCTCTAACTCTCTTGCTTTGTGTAATATGAGCCCTTTAACCTGATTAAATGAAGTGAATGACCTTACACTGCACATATTGCTCCAAAAATCCCCAAAATTCAACTTTGTTCCACCTCTGTATTTGAGATACACATGGTCCTTTGAGAAAGTCATGTGGAACTAAGAAGGGCAGAAGCATGAGAACGGCATTAGCTGTTGACAAAAGAGATGTGTCCAAAACAGCCAGAAAAATGCCCAGGGCACTGAAGTCATGAGGCACTATACCAGGAGGACAATAAGAACCATAGTGTAATTATAGGTCTACTTCAGATGTACAGACACATTCACACATGTTGCTTCAATGACAGTGGCATCATGGGTAATTATGTGTATGATTTCACACTACAGTTTTCTGTCTTCACCATTGTATGGCTCCCACGCCCCCTCAGGCCTGTGTCAATCCTCACCTGTTCACAGGAAAAGACTCAAGAATGCACTCTGCTTAAATCGCCCAGAATGTGACCACCACCACACAACAATCTGCACACAGAGTAACTGGATACTTCACCACTTTACCTAAGTGGAGTTTAACTAAGCCAATTCATTGTCAGTTTGCACATATCCTAGGTTTTGATTGTTGTTGTAGGAGTATGCAGTGTATTGACAGTAGGATTTATAGTTGCAAAAGTAAGCGTGGGAGTAGATGGTAGGACAAAGAGGCCAATTCATTTATATTAAGGGAGGAGGGGGAGGTGGGTGAACGGGGACGAGAGGGGGGTGATATGAGGCAAATAGTTGGTGTGGCACATCATTCTTAAAACAGAATGCAAGCCTAAAAGTACTTTCACCACACATCTCATGCATTAAAATAAAATAAAATTATTAGCACATTAGAGTAAAAAACACTTTGTACATAGGTTTTACTTTCTTGCTTTCTACATTTTGCTTGGGTAATAGTTCACATTGGCCTAATCCCAAACTTGAGAGCCATGTCAGCCATGTTTTCCCCAAATGTCCTCCTCAGTGCGCTTGCCTCTCGCAGCCCCCTCACTCCTCTGTGCACATTCCTGAGTGTGTGGGTGTAAAGTTCAATGGGGATGTGGGATTCCACCAGGGCACCGGGGTTCACATCCACCAAACAACAGTGTGACTATAGAGCAGGACTAGCCATGCTCTGTGAGGGAGAACATGCTTATCAACAGTGACTTTACTCCTAAAGGGACAATTATTATAAACTGCGGCCAAGTGTTAATAAGGCAAAATGTTTAAAACGTCGAGGGAAATTATAGGAATTTATTTTTATTTGTGTATTTATTACTTGGACAGTAACCAACAACATTAGTGTCCCCACAGAGAAATGTGTAATTGCACGACCCATCCTTCAATGCCACTGGGCAAATTGTCAGGAGCAGTTGGCACCTGGGCACCCATTTCTTAATTTTGAAATAGGTTTGGTCAGGAGGATTTTGACTATAGTGCATATTTTGGGCCCATAGTAGCACTTTTAATAAAACTGTGAATAGTCCGATTTCTAGTCATGCGTTTTTGTTGTTTGTTTGTTTGTTTATTTGTTTTTTTGTTTAGCATTTTCATATATTTTGATCATATTACACGTGTAAAGCTGATTCCACAGGGTGCTGTTGTTGAAGTCACTATCAACACATGTTTCTCTGTGAAAAAAACTAATTGACTATACAGAAGATACCCCCACTTGAAATCAAAGAAGGACCTCTGCTGGACACAACGTAAAACTGCACGCACTCTTCCAATTCTGCACACAAGCGTCCTAGGCTTCTACTCCCAAACTCGTTTAGTGAGTATTGCATGGTTAACTTGGATAATAATGCATTTTCAAGCTGTCATTGACTGATGGCTCACTCCCTCATTCACAGACGTGTTTTCAGCTGTCACCTTTGTATTGTCAGCGATAACGCATGACTCCATCGCATGCACAAGGGTTAGTACAAAGTGGTCATCAGCCTCCTTGCATAACGCAGTTACTGTGACAAGCCTGTTATGGGTGTATTTTGGTGCATTTTTCAACCTGTTGTCAACATGTTTACCTCACTGTCTTTCTTATCTCTAGGCAAACTGGTTTTAGTCGCAGCTCTGGTCCGTGGGCTGCGAGTGTAGGAGAGACACAGGAAGTGGTGGGCGACCAGTAAACTGTATTTCCTGTCTATGTTCTCTCTCTCTCTCTCTCTCTCTCTCTCGCTTGCCCTTTGGCTATTAATGTAACTCTGAACTACCCACAACACACCCACGTGGCCACTGGGAGCTTGCATGCATAAAAAGAGATGCAAAAAACCAACCAAATATTAGAAAATAAACAGTAGTAGGGCAGAATGCACAGTAGGTCTGTGTGCTGTCTGGTATTTATTCAAACAATTGATATTTTTTGCAATGACAAAATGTGCAAGTTTGTCAGACAACCACGTATTTGCTGGGGGCGTAAAAGGTTTTTGTCCACCATTCTGGCCTGAGCAAAAATTTGTCAGTATTATGCGTGCGACTAGTTGCAGTTTGTTGGTGTGTTTGTTTTTTGAGCACTGACAACAGCCTGTCTAGGTGCATCTCTAAAGGTGGTCTGTACATCTTGTTTGTTGACAGGCAAGATGTGCAGTGGGAGTGCACACTGAAAATGCATGTGGCATTTAATATAGCATCTCTGTTCTTTGGGCTTGTAAACACATTTTAATGGATACATAAAAGTATCTGGTATTAAAATAAATATCTCATCAACAAATTATAGAAATGCAAGCTGCAGTCTGAATCATTTACTGTCTTACTTAAGGTTAATTGTTTCTGTATCTGACACATTTTTCACTCAAGATGAAAACAAAACTGCTGAAGAATTATGATTTGAGTTGCTTTGAATGCAGCATTACATACTGATACCTCAGCATGTAGTGGTACTTGTTGTATAGGTTTAATATTGGATTCCATGCACAATGCAACTCACTCCATATTTCCTTAAAAATGTCACAGAGAACTGACCACCCATAATATTACCAGTTAGACACCCTTAATATACCAGTTTGCCTCGTTAGCGGCGCTTTGCATACATCACAACCAAATAGCAACGATTGATTAAATAAAAAAGTACCCGCCTAACATCAAGCGAACAAATCCTAATGCTGCGAGGTCAGACAGTTTCCATGAAGTGAAACCGGCTGATGAATCAGGCTACCATTTTGCACCAGCCTCAGTAAATGTTTGTCTGTAAAAATGGCCACCAAGAATCAAATCACCTCCACAACCCCCTCTGCTCTTTCCTGGTGCTTAGTTTGAACACATCTGCCATACACTGTGAACCACATTTGTGTTCATTCCTTCTATTCATCCCTAGCCTTTAAGTGCACTCCAAAAGGGCTCTGACAAATTTTAGCTTTCAATCTCTCCATCTTCTTTTTGTTCAATTGCACTTGGTACACACATATTACAGCCTACACACACATTCATATTACGTGTCTAGTGAGGACATGACATTGACTTGTATTCATTCTCTGTTGACCAGTATTTACCATAACTCTAGTCACTTGCCTAACCCTAACCTCAACTCTCTCTTTGAACTCATATATTAAAGATACTCTATGTTTCTTTATAAGGGTGGAGAGTATGTTTAATGCTCACAGTATGAGATTAAACATCCATCACCATATGGACACTACCAGGCATATTTACAGGCCGGCTTTACAGATAGACAATCTTACGAATAAATATTCTTCTATGTGAGATATTTTTGAGCAATAACATTACCTGTAGATGAATACTACAGTTGAACATGTTAATGCTGTACTGTGGAGAATTCCAGGCAAAGCAATAACATCTTATCAGGAAACTTGTACTGTGCATCTTAAACCTTTAACCTTTTAAAATCATGTTGTTGAGCTAATAATAGAAGCATAACGTCATTTATGGGACCTGCTTTTTTTGAATGTGTACACAGATTTAGTCCTCACAGTGTGATAAATACCCAGCCATCCACAGAGCCCTTTGCAATCCTTATCTTTCTCTCCTCCCCCTTTGGTTGTCCAGCTCATCTGTGGCATGAATCACCGTGAATCACACCAGTGGAAATAGCGCCCAAAAAGAGGAGAGGTGTTGCATTTACCCAGCACACGGGGCTATTTATAATGGCCAGGCAGGCTCACACATGTCTCATTATAGGCCAGGGAGGGTGCGGACAATGGACAGGGAGATGAGGGGGTAGAGACGCCTTTTTAAATGTCACCAACGATGTATCTGGTTCTGATCTAGGTACTGATCTAGGGGTGGGTGTTGTTGTTTCTGTGGGTGCAAGAATAAGCCTGTCTGAATACAAGACAGAGCCAGCTAAATGCGCAGTGATACAGTTGGATAGTGTTGTGATGATGTAATGTTCAAAGTGGAGATGCTCAGATTTAAGCGTTAATGAACAAATCTAAATCATAATAACATTAGTTTAAAGATGCATTACATAACTTTTCTGGAGATGGTTTGCCACTTCATCATCTCCATGAAGATCTTAAAACTTTGCCTGGAATGTGTCACAAAATGGCATTACATATCAATTACAAGAAGGGGGCATCACACAGGTCATATCTGTGGAGAGGCAATCACATACATTCAGTATTTCTTAGCAATATTATCTTTAAATATGTGCCAAATGCACATACAAAACATGTTAAATACAAGACTAACATATCTTATGCTTAACAATCTAATTGGAATTAGACCAGATGCCCTTCATTATGTCACACAGGATATAGAAGAGGCATAAACAGTAGCTTGATGTCCCTTACTGCAGTGTTTCCCAAACCTTTTTTTCTGGGGACCTATGTTTTAAAAGTCATAAACCTTTGCGATCCAAGTCAATAGACATTATTCGTAAATAACAAAATAAAGGTGGATTTGACCATTATTGAACATTAAAGAGGATATTTTATTGTTGATTGAGTGATCTCTCAGAACAATTAGTATTAATCAAGTTTTAAACAATGAAAAACATCATTGAACCAGCAATAAAATGAATCCATAAGTTGTTTATTTGGACATTGTGCATTAAATGTAGCCCATTTCTTTTTCTTTTCAACGTTCAACAGAACCACCAATATTGGAACAAAATACTCAATAAAATAATTACAAAAAGATTAGAAATTATACAAAACATTTCAACATGTGTCAGAACTGCATATTGCAAATGTACATGCAGATCGTGACAAGGCAACCCAAAAGAAATCTCTTGCGACCCACCTGAAGGTCATGACCCAGTCTTTGGGAAACAGTGCCTTACTGGATTGCCACGTTGCATTAAGTTATAGCTCAAAGTGTTTGTCCTCTCATCTGCAGGTTGCTGGTTTGAATCCCGCTCTTGTCATAAACATCAGAACCACAGTCCTATACGTTGGTGATGCGATTCCAGCTCGTACAAATGGATACTGCTGTTGTGTCCTTGGGCAAGACACTAAACCCCCCTCGCCCCCAGTGTCTCTGTACACTGGTGTATGAATGTGTGTGTGTGTGTGTGTGTGTATGTGTGTGTGTGTGTGTGTGTGTGTGTGTGTGTGTGTGTGTGTGTGTGTGTGTGTGTGTGTGTGTGTGTGTGTGTGTGTGTGTGTGTGTGAATGGGTGCTTGGTTCTTGATATAAAGTGCTTTGAGTGTCTTGAAGGTGGAAAAGTGTGACCGAAAATGTGACCATTTACCACTTTCTGTCAAGTGAAAATGAAATGACTTTATGCACAGGTTTTATCATGTGTCAGAGAAGTGTTGCTTATTTCTACTTCTCATCTTGTTAATTTGTTCATTGAATAGTACAATGATAAATGATAGTGGAAAAAACTCTCTTTTATTTCACTGCCTAATCAGACTAATTAGTGTAACAAGTTGCTCAAAGTAAATCTGCATAATTGTGATATTGAATGCATTTGCTGTTGGGGATGATGGACTCAAACTGACAAACACTTTGTTCTTGTGTTGTGTTTCGGCGTGTTCTCTTTGCACACATGCCAATCATCCTCTGTGCACCCAAAAGAAAGTGCTGCATCATCAGAGATTGAAAAGCTGCTTTGAAACCTCAATATTACCACTGCATCATGTGACTACCCCGACAACAATACCACACAATACTATACAAATGATATATTATAAAGACAAGACAAGACAAGAGGACAATGGGGAGTTTCATTTCTGATTAAAGTACATGCTTTTGTAGCCATTGGCATAACATTTTTACCTTCTCAATTAATACTTTTACAGCTGATGTCATCAACATTCCCCAGGAGTGTGATGCTAACTGTGGCACTGCTCTGTCTGAAGTTCTGTTAGACTTTAATATCAACTTTATTTTTAACACAATCTGCAAAAAACAAACAAACAAACAAAAACAAGACCTAAACAGGACTATGAACACTCATACTGAACACAGACTCCTGAAAATGTGCTGTTTAAATCCATTATGTATTTTAAAACTTTTTGACAATGTTTGCTAATGTGTACAATTTGTTACAGTGTCATGGTATCTGCTAAACATTTCACAAATACAGATACATGTATAGAACACCCGCAGCTTGATGTCACTGCAAAGTGTTAAAAGTTTACATTCAATTTTGAGATTTGATGTCATAAATTCAGATGGTGGCCACGGATCTATAACTCTATGATTCCACGCTTTGTAAAGAAATATCCAAAATAAAATCCACAAATTTTGAGCCTTATCAATATTTGTGAGGGATTTGCTCCACAAAACTTAAATCATTTCAACTGACAACTATGATACTGAGGCTATACTGTGAAAAAATAATTTCACTTTAGTATATATGCTGACAGAGTTTTTGTTTCATGTGGCCCAGTAATTGCAGAGATATTTACCATAATCCAGGTCAAGAAATCTGCAATTCTGACCTGTCCTCTAGCTTGTGTTTAAAGTGCAGGGATTAGAAACTGCTCTGAGGTCATGTGAACACATTTGACTATTGCAATGACAAACCAGGGAATGTCAGTTTTGTCCTATTTGTAATGATCTATATTCAGCAACTATTCTTCTTGTAAAATGCACACAACTGGAGTAGAATAGCAAACACTGTGGATTGTTACAAGTGAACGAGCAATCAGCACCTGAAAAATGAGTCCTTTTGGAGTAATTAGATATTGATTGGGATGAGCCTGACACCGTGTGAAGGGCCACTGTTGAAAATGCTCTAATCCTGCTGTAACAGAGCAGCTGCACAAAGCTGGGAGGTGTCTATTCGCTACGATGGGGAGAAGAAGAAAGGAGAAGGGGAGGGCCTGTACTTCATTATCAGTCAACATGTAGGCTCACGTCGCACGGCTTTACCCAACCAACCGTTACCATGGCAGCGGATTGCCATGTGATCTGCGTCCCACCTTGAATGAATGGGGATCTACAGGACATGCTCTTGAGTGCTCGTGTGGGAGGGAGGGGCAAGTACGTCATCCAAACACAGCTGGGACACACCCATAGCAACCTGTGTCAAGATGAGTCAAGACCCATTCCCACTCACATGTGTAATCAAGTTGTTGTTTTGTAGCATTTTATTTAGCTTGGGAAATGATCAAAACAACATATATTTTCTTTCCTGGTGCTTCTACATGTAGGTCAACTGTGACAATAGAATAATCAAAGCAGTTATTTTTAGAGCAAGACAACAATACTACACTCGATAGATTAAACATCCTTTATTAAGCAATGTTCTGATCTATGTTACAATGCTGTTTCCTCACCAAAAATATCTTGTGTTTTGTTTTGTTCATGTTTAACAGGCAAACCCTGCATATTTATGCTGATTTCTTCTCTCAAACAGAAAGCACTTTGTTCCACCTTGTGATACTGTTTACTTATTTGGAATTTATTATTACATTTTTTACATTTTAATCTTTGTTATTATATTATATTGTGACATGTGAGCTACTGTGTCCAAACAATTTCCCTTGTGGATCAATAAACTGTCTAAGTCTAAGTCAGTAAGTGATTTCATGTGGTAATACAAGAAGTGCTCCACCGTGTTTTTAACTCCATACTCCTTCACTAGAATCATTTTAACTCTGGTATTACCAAACTCTATTGAACTGAAAACTACTGCTTCATGACATCACAAGGTGGACCAGAGCATTTTGAGATTTGGACATGTAGACAGTAGTATATAGCTTTACTCAAACATATGTGAATGAGACAAAATGTATGTTTTTGTGGCAGTAACAAGATAAAACAGCTAAAAACTCACATGAGTCAATGTTGCATAATAGGACCTTTAAACAAATTACATAACACAGCTTGTTTGATGCCTTAATATCAAAAACTGAAATGTCTACCAAGCCCGCAAGAGGGAAATACATAAAACAGAAGGCAAATAAAATAAAAAATAAATATGTCATTGTATAAACCTCATTGTTGTCCTAAAGCAAGGTCATTAAAATCTAAATGAATACAGAAGGCGAGGGTTAGGGTGGTGGTTATTACATCTCAAAGACAGGCTCTCTACAGTGAACCTGAGTAACCAAAACAGGGAGCTTGTGCATCCTGATCAAGAGAACTCAATTTCAATCTATTGTTTTATGATGCAATACATAGGCCAAGTGAAAGCCCAGTGGAATTTGGAACAACTTAAGTAAGTTAATTTAGGTTTACCACAATGCTGGAAAAGGGAGCAATATATTAAAAATAATATAATGACATAAACCTGAATATTATTGCTGAGGATCAACTGTTGTGTATTGATACTTTACAGTGACATCATATTGGGGGGGATTCTACATGTAGCATGTCTCTAATGGCGATACCTTCAGCAGTTACCATGGTGATACAACACACACATTAGCAATCACAGACAAAAAAGATTTAAGATTATTTGGGGGGGAAAAGAAAGAAAGACAAAGACAAAATGGATTTAAACAACATATTTTCAACATTTGTTGTTGGCTAATGTTGGCTAATGTTATTTTTATGTAACAAATCAGATCACCCGTTGTAGTTCCAGCTAAATCAGTCATACTGTGTTAAAAGCTCAGATTAGGGTCTAACAGAGCTTCACACAGAACAGTGCTTACGGTTAACTTCACACCCTCAGTGAAACCACCCCCAAACTTAACGGTAACACTGATGATTGATTATTTATGCACATTAACTTCATCTTTCAATTGTTTGTATGATCTCATGTTAAGGACATTTAAAATTAAACTTAAAGTCTACATATAATTACAGTGTCAACCAGGAACTTAGCCTGAAGCATGTTTATAATTTACTTGTTACCTCAGAAAATCCCTATAAATATGTCTCAAAGTGTTTGAGTAATTATCCCAGATGCTAAAGTCTAATTAAAAAGTAACACCTGATTATTATGAAGGCGTAGCTCTAACACGTCTCTACGTGCCTATACTATATCTGTCACAGCATTCACCTGAAGGTAGGGCGGGGCTCTTCCTATACATTACAACATTCTTAACAACACATGTACATTATTGGGTTTAGACACTCCCAAAAATACTGGTATTTCTAGGAGGACAGTCTTTCTGTACATTTTGTTCAGGTCATAGTAAAACCAACAAGAGAGTGCACACTATCCAATAACAGTTTTTTGCAAAATTTTTACTTTTTACTTACTTTTACTTTACTTTATTTACTTACTTACTCAGACTCTACATTACTCATATTTATTTTTTTCTGATCTGTGTTATAATGTTGATTTCTTATCACAAACATACATTTTGGGCTTTGGAGATGTAAACAAGCTAATAATAAAGGATTACTCAAATATATGTGAATTAAACAAAACTAACTAATGTTTTTGGATAGATATCAACACTATAACATGGCTTAAAGCTCACGAGAGTCAATTTTGCATTATATAGGACCTTTAAGCCTAATGGTGTCCAAGTAATTTCCCTTGTGGATCAGTGATGTTTGCCTTTATCTGTTGCACTTTAAAGTGAGAAAATGAATCGTATTAAATGTTCAAATTATCCTCTCAAAACATTGCACAGTTTGACAGATCTGTATGTCTATAATCTCTGTGCCTGGAGCAGTTCTGCTTAAATGTGTAAATCTTTCTTCATGTGGCAGTTCATTTGACTCTCACTGTTACCCTGAAGACAGAGGGCATACTTGTGTTTTAATGATACTTTCAGCACAAAACATAATAGGATTTGGATAGTGAAATGGATAAGGTATAGTTTTACAATGTATCGAAAACAGTATTGAAGATAACTGCCCAATGTGATAGATTATAACAATATGACAGCAATCACAATACTTAATATGTGACCCAAAATTCAAGTAGCCCTATAGCTTCATATTATTTTATTGTGATATTCAACTTGTCCCCATTTTGTTTGAGAAATCACACTATTTTGAGCTCATGTTACATTATCAGAATCACAACAATGAGCTTGCGTCAGTGGTAAAATAATAAGTAAGACTAGTCAAATATAATCTATGGTAAAATAAAGGCATGCTTTAAAGTAAGATGTTAAATTGACGTATACACAACTCTATTCATAACATAGACGTTTACCATGACTATCAAGAGAGATCAGCAGCAGAGCGGTCAGAACTACACATATGATCATAAAGTTAAAGACCAGCATCATATAGTCTCTCAAACCTCACAGTGGTTGACGTCTGTGTGGTGGAGGTGAGTCAGTTGTGCTCCTGGAGTAGTGGCAGCCCTCCCTGTTCATCTGTGTACAAGCCCCTCCACTTCACTGCGATTCCACTATAGTAGCATTTCAATCATTCAAATGAGGCCTAATCACAGCCACAGGCACCAGGACTATGAGGGGGGGCGGCGCGTCACTCTCACACTCGAGAACACTTAATACATTGATTTATTTTTTTTTTTTTTAATGCTGCAAAAGAAAAAGAAAATCACAACACAGGGGGTGCATACAAACTGTATCTCAAATGCGCATTGTGTAAATTTTCTGGCAGAGGGTCCATCACTCTTCGTAGAAACCGTCTGACCTCGCAGCGTTAGGATTTATTCGCTCAACAGTAGGTACTTTTTTTCATTTAACCAATCGCTGCTATTTGGTCGTGACATATGTAATGTGCTGCTAACAGGCTAACTGGTATATTAAGCTTTTCCCAAATCTCGTAGGAAGAAGGGCAATAACGTCTTTCCCCTTGATAAAATTCACCGAACATTCTCTTTGTTATGGAATAGTTGCCAGCACCGGAATGTGTGGCTCTTCGCTGATTGACTAATGTCCAAACTCGCACTTCTGGGGTTTTTGTGAACCGTCTAGTGTATTCTGATTCCTGACCTAGTCACTGGAGAGAAATGAAATTGAGCAGAGGCACTAGGTGGCTCTAGGTGGCGCCAGCCTGGTTTACTTGTCATTGTCATTGCTTTGCTTTGAATGCTCCACAGTATGAGATTAAATAACTCTACCTTACATTTATTTCATTTTATAGTTTTGTAGTTCAAAAATACCTATAAAAACAGGCATAGTGACTGTGAAAGGGGGTGCCACTCCACAACAATATCTCTATGAAAACAAATAAGTGGTGCACCTAAGTTACATAGTGCACGTTTAAATAAAAGAATCTGGAGAACTTTTGAATCAATAAATCTTAATGACGTTTATTTGTATAGTCATTTACACACTTGCTTAACATAATGTCTATCATCTTAACTTCTGCGGTCAGAGTGAGGGCAAGTACGAACAAGGTCCAGTGCAGTTGCATGCTGAGATGACAGTTAGCAGTGAGCTCTCTGATACAAACTCATATTTCAAACAGGGTTAGATCACTGAGATTAAATGTTCTGATATGTTGATTCATAAAGCAAATTAGTATCTTCACAGGTCTGACTTGCATCTTGGTCTGGTTTGATGTCCATGAAGATAGAAAGATTTAATATCATACTGTGAAACATTCCAGACAAGGCAATGACATCTCCATGAAGAAATTTGCTGTGAAGCATGTATCATCCTGGAACAATTTGTCATCCAAACTTTTGTAGTGGTCTTTAGCCGAAGATGTGCATGAATGAATAAATAATGCGTGGGTAATAGGTTAACAGACTTCTTTCCTTTTTGGGTGCTTATCTAGAAAAGTAGAAAAAGAGGAGCATGGTGAAAGTGGTGGGATATGGAAAGACCGATTCAGGAAATAGCTTGTAGATAATAACTGCAATCACCATATGAAAACTGCAATGACTGTGCAATCAAAACTGCACATAGGCTTGGGAATGTGCAATTATTAATAGAACACAAGAATACAAAGGGCTTGCCTGTTAAGAATAATTTAAAGTGGTCATACTTGGTCTCGTATCTATTTTTGGTGTTTGTTTACGTGGTGCTTTGTGCTGTGTTGTTCTGAGACAATAAAGGATTATCTTATCTTATATAATTTCTAGTTTTAATCAACACACACGCACACACACACAGGAATAGCAAGAATCTGTGAATGTTTATTTATACATACATTTAATCTAATTTAATTTTATAAGTAGAATCAATTAAAAAAAAGAGGATAATTCTGTAAATAAGTGGATAATGAATGGACAGGTTACACTATACAATACTATAACGGTTTACAGTAGCAGTAGCAGATCAATATATTCTTACACTGTTATTAATAAGGGCTATTGTAAAGAATGAAGGGCTGCTGTGACTGGTTTCTTAAAACAGTTTTGAGGTCCGCTTAACAAACACTGCCCTCTACTGGCTATGTCACTATAGAAGAACAAACTTGTCTGTAGTTTTACGGTTATGTGTTCTCATGCAACTCATCAGTCCAAAAGTAATTGACAGGGTTAGTAATGTGAGGTCACGTGATACAGACTATAGTTAGGCTCAGTGGAAAATGTTTCGTGGTACAGGAAGCTTGTGGCGCGTGTCTGTGTAGGTGTGTGATGCGACTGAAGCATGCAAGGCCAGTTTAGAGGTAAGCCTGCCCACCTTTCACTGCTCACTGTGTATTTTATTTGTGAACCTGCTAACATCCTTAATGAAGGCTGCTAATGAGGATATTGATAAACCCTTGAAACGTGACACGGCAAACACATGCAAACTTTACTCATGTTCATTTTTAGTACATTACCTTATGCCGTACGTTTCATCAAAATGTTTCACCTGTAAACTATTTTGACTACAGTAGGCCTTAGTACTGACCCAATGTGCATGTGAGTCACTGAAGGATTTTTTTTTTCTGAGCTGCACAATACTGCAGTTGTAGCATGAGTGCACAAGATGGCAGTGTTCCCTCTCAAGTGGCACTAACTCAAAAAATTACAAAAAGGGCAGCATTGAAATCATGTATATTTTAATCTTAGAATATTTGTAGGTAATCATATTCACTCCAATATAATGAGAAAATGTTAGATATATTTTAAACACTGTTCATGGTTTCCTCAATCCATTTTTTATGGTTTGGAACCTTAGAAAATAAATGCAAGATCTCGTCTATTTTTCCTGACACCACTCCATAGACTTTTTCGTCACACACCAGGGGGCCGCCAGAGTCTCCCTGCAAAAATACACCAGCCAGTGATTGAACTTCTGTTTTTTGTTTATTTGATCCATTATTTGGCATTACCTTCCCAACTCCATGTTTGCCCTCACAGCAGTAGAAGTAGCTATCTGACTCCTGATCTCCACAGGATCCCAGAGTGACATTCACCTCCATGAGAACAGTGGTCATCCTTGGTCCAGAACCTTCAGAGCAGCCCCACCCTGCCACACTGCACACCGTCGGGTTTGCATCTTCTGGCCCAGCCATAGCAATATCCGACACATAAGTGTTGATCTCTGCTTTTGCATTTAACTTTGTTTTGGAGAGAAAATTCACAATTTTAAACAATTTTTAATCAGCTGAAATAAATGAAAGAAAATTCAAAATTTTATACCTGGAGTAACAGTATGTCATTTTTCAAGGTATTTTTATCATATTCTTTATTAGGAAATGCCTGCTTCACAGAAATATTCTGTGTATTGACTGGCTTGTTGATGTCATGCACTCCTAAAATTACATTGTAGGAGCTATAATAAGAAAAAAAATAATCATTATTGTCACAAAAATTCAAAGTTATCATCCTCTATGTGTGATTGACATAGACCTGGCATGGCAGTGGGCAGCAGTCAACACAAAGTCATCCCTCAGAAGAATGCCACCGCAGTATTTTTTTCCACTGGGTGTGTTCCTCTCCACTAGAGCCATGTACGGTCTGCTGTGGGGCTTGGCCTTTTTGCCTCCAATGATTCTCCCTGCATACACTGCATCTGCCATCACACGGAGGAGGAAAGTTAGGAATGAGACCATCTTGTTTTTATTTTTGATAAGGGATCAGAAAGTGTTTGCATTTTATAATCCAAAATCCATGTTTAATCTAGATCTCTAGTAGGATGTAGCACATAGACAAAACACTTTTAAACAGATCCAAATCCAAAAAACCTAAATTTTGCATCATCATGAGCCAATTGAGAAAAATAAAACTTAAAGGAGCTTTTTTGGTTTGAGGACACTGCCAGTTTATATCCAGTTATTACTAGAGAGGAGACCCCACACAGTACAAAAGCATATTTATCAAGGTATTTGTGGGCAATAAAACACCTATCACTGAATAAATGCAAGATAGATAGATGTTTTAGCAATATTCTAGTTAAAACAATATCTCCATGGAGACAAGCAAGTGGTGCACCTAAGTTACATAGTGCACCTTTAAATAAAAGACTCTGAAGAACTTCTGAATCAATAAATCTTACTGTTGTTTATTTGTGTAGTCATTTACACACTTGCTTAACATGTTAACATAATGTCTATGATCTTACCTTGTGCAGTCAGAGTGAGGGCGAGTACGAGCAAGGTCCAGCACAGTTGCATGTTGAGATGACAGTTTAGCAGTGAGCTCTCTGACACAAACTCTTATACTTTAAACTGGGTTAGATCACCGAGATTAAATGTTCTGCTGATTCTGAATGCTGATTAGTAGAATTAGCAAATTAGTATCTCCATCATGCATTAACTTCCTGCCTATTTGTACAGAAGAATGCATTAACATGTAGAGCCAATAGTGTATTTATACAGTTTATAGTGTGCATTTACAATGTTGGACTTACAACTAACATTTGCATGTGAATATTGTGATTTCTCCATCTAATTTCCTTGCCTTGCTATCTTTTCGTGTTTGCACTGATGATAGTGGAGCAGGATGTGCAGGATGTACATTCACTCTAACAACTTTCCAACCACAGAGCATCTATCAATATTGATCACTGCAGTTTATTTAGTTCCACCAATGGGCCTATGCACCATGATAAATGCTTTAAGCACTTTCAAGATGAATATAACCTTTCAGGCGCTTGTCTCAATGGAGATGTTATTGCTTTGCCTGAATTTTCCACAGTATGGCATTAAATGTATTTGTCATGTTTCAGACATGTTTTTCTTGCTCAAAACTCCCTTGAAAAACATGCAAGCTTGCCTCCCCATGGATATAAAGCAATCAATTCTGCGTGGAGACAACCAGATGGCAGACCTTCCACCAGAAGTGCACCTGTAACATTCATTAAATTCATCAATCATACTATCTATTGACAATTTTACCTGTTGGGTGAATGTTGGTTGTGTATCGTTTTGTGTTTGCTGCAAGTTTTCACTACAGCCACAAGGAGGCAGCATTGTCTTTCAGTATGTCTGTGAAGAGGCCTAAACTGAAGAATACTCTGGCTTTGGCTAATTTGTTTATTTTACTAGACTGGACGAGTTAATTGACATACACGACAACAGCTTTAAGGCAAACATTCTGGATGAAGACTATGTATGTATATATATGCATAGGCTCCATCTATAGCCTCATCTCGAAAACCTTCAATGAATAGTTTGATAAAGTACCTGTTTCTGTCATGTCTAAAGGATAGCGAAGGAGTGAGGCTGTTGTACAAAGAAGTTTTTCACTGCTCTTAATCACTCTAACCCTAACCCTTATGTGAAACGGTCAGAAAATGAGCATTTGGCTTGGAGCATTTGACTTGGGGCTAGCTGTCACATCTGACTCTGTTACCTTTTCAAATGTGTTTCCTTTATAACAGAACAGGATGTCTTATCATTTGCCTTTCTCAGCTATTTTAACAGCTGAGCGTGAGCTATGTCAGAGCTCTCAACTAAAACCTGCTTCTTAATATGCACATAAGAGAGTGTTATTTTAATATTATTGAAAAGTACACATTTACATCACAAAAGCGTAGTAATATTTTGAGACTAGGATCATTTGGTAGTGTGTGTGCTTGTCTTGCAGAAAGAAAGCTCTATGATTCTTTCCCATTGTACATATCAGTGGATGTTACTCGCAGTATTCCTTAGTTTTAGATTCTTCTTTGTCATATTGAGGATTTTTCAATTTCACCTGCCTGACCAGACAGTTCATGTCTTAGTAAAGTATTGTAAAATTGTGTGGTTTTGGCTGAGTAGGGACATTTTTCACCATTCAAGAGATATCATATTTTGCCATTTTTATGTCTTTTTATTAGGGCTGGGCAAAAATTTAAAAAAATTGAATCGCGATTAATCGCATGAGTTCGAGCGATTAATCGCAATTAACCGCATGTTATACACAAAACCAATTAATTAATTAAAAAGTAGAGTATAGCGCTCTTTTATTGGAAATGTAAATGAAAGAGCCATACATTTGTTGTGCAAACAGCATTTCTTTCACAGGGGAACCATCAGAGCCTTCAAGGTATTCTGAAGGCTCAAGAAAAAATATTGAATGGACGTTTGTACTACTAATATATTTATTGAATATTTTTTATGTTGTGTGTAATGAACACTACACTAGTAATAATTTCTAGATCAGTGTTATAAACTTGGACTGATATTTCTTAGGAAACAAAGGGTTAATATAATGGAATGGAAATGGACCAATCACATTTTTTCTTCCAATGGTATCTGGGTAAATCAGTGACTCCAACACTGAACTAAAGAAATAAGCTCAGCTCAGAGCCGGTGCCCGCGGCCGAGTCCGCGGCCGGAGTCAGAGTCCTGCGGCCGGAGCCCGCGGCCGGGCCCGCGGCTCGCGGAGGCTCGGGCACGTTGCATCTCACGTGGTCAGAAAAAAGTGAAAAAAGTGTCAAGAAAAGACGTCAAACTTAAAGAAACGCTCGCGGTGGACTTTTTCAAAATAAAAGCCAATGAGAAACAGACTTTTACAACAAAATAAATAAATAAATAATAAAAAACTGCGTTAACGGCGTTAAAATAATTGTCGGCGTTAATGACTTAATTAGTTAACGCAAAGTTAACGCGTTAACGTGCCCAGCCCTACATTTTATTAATTGCTATGGCAACAGTGTTAAATTCCAATCACTTTGAAACCCAGAGCCACAAGAAGTAATTTATTATAAGAATACATAAAAATGTATGAAAACATTGCAATAAAGTAATTTTAAAAAGCCACATATTGGGATATTTTGGATCCATTTATGTCAAAGAGCCCTTCAAAAAACTCTTTTACTATTATTTTTACTATTTATATGACAAAAGACAATGCGAGAACTTATTTTAACAACAACTAATCATAGAGAGGAATGACCAAGAAGATTGGTTTACAATGGTTCAAACTGAGAGTGCGAGTGTGTATACCCTTTGAAATGGTGCATAACTTTAATGAAACATTACACTACAATAATAATGATTTTAAAAACTAACTCTTATTAAGATGCCAAATATGTGTTTTGTTGTGCACAAAGCTCTCAGTCGTGTTACCTGCTTTGCTTCTGTGCTGATTCTTGTTTTGGTTCAGTGTTCATCAGTGTTAAAATAAAATAAAAAAATTGAAAGAAAAAGATTTGGTTCTTTAAAAAAAAAAAAAAATTGATACAGATCCAACAGCTTCAGGAACAGCTGCAGTTTAAGACCATGAGATTGTGGCACATCTGGCCGTAAACACAGTCGGTCAGAAGAAGTCAGTCAATTTTCTTTTTTCCCAAATGACTCACCAACCTGTCAATCAAAATTGCTGTTTATTATTAGCCGTTTGGTCCACCCCATTGAACATTAGGCCCTGAAATCTTGCTTGCCACACTCCCAGGAGTCTCCTTCTGCTCCAAAAGAAATATTATACTGATGTTATCACCTCATAAGACACTAAATAAAAGGAGGATTTACATACAGAAGTCATTCATCAAACATATTTGTAGGCTTATAATTTAGTTTTACAAATTCAAAAGAGCCCAGAGTGTAGAGGCTATAGTATAACTTCGTGTGTTGTCCTGCCCAGAGGTATGCAGGGGACTGACCACACGATCTGTTAGATCACTTCCTCTGTCTAGACTCAAGTATGAACCCTCAACTTTATTGTAATTGTTTTCAATGTTTCACAATCAAATTTTTATGTGTCGAAAAAGAGAGAAAAACAGTCGACGAGAATCAAAGGCTGTAATGAGAATCACAGGTGGTTCTGGTCAGTGTAAGGACTTCTTTGTAGTCATGGGATGCTATAATAAGTACTAATTAAGGAAATGGCAGAATACAGTATGTAAAGAATTTGCATATTGATTGATTGTTTTGTTTTTTTTTCAGATGCCAGCTCTGTTTTGTTTTGGGGGTTTTTCTCGTGTCTAGGACTGAGTGTGCTGACTTTGATCCCTCTTGAGATATTGATAGATTTAGACTGAAGATATTAACAGAAGCATGCTACGTGACATTTGAAAGTATATATTTTTAGAAATTTGTGGTAGAATAAAGAAAGGTTTTAGGCTTTGCACAAATGATGATGAGAAAGCACAGTAGTACACCTGTGATTTCAATAAGCCTTGTGTTTCTCTTTTTAACTGTTTATCTACAATTAAAACGTCATTTGGTCTGTTCACTTTGGCGCTGAAGACAATGAAAACAGCCACACAGACTCACTGTGGAACTATTATACATTAGAGACAGTTAAGTTTACGGCATAAATTTTAAAGCTGCAGAGGTCTTGGCAGCATGGTACTGTGACTTTTCAGACCACATTTCCCTAAAAGCATCTGACTTCTGTGGTGAAACAATAATAGCAAAAGAAGGTCAGTCTTTAAAGGTGCACTGTGTAACTTTTCTGGTAGAGGGCCCGTTGCTTTACCTCCAATATTAGTATGGCATTTTTCAGTCGTCATAGAAAGAAGTAGGAGACTCCACCAGGCCAGTTGCCACCAGTAGATCTGTGAAAAGGTGTCCCCACTCACATTAAGAATGAAGTTTTTAAATGTCTTTTTGAGCAAATAAATACATCTAATATAAGTTTAATACCATATTGTGGAACATTACAGGCAAAGCAATAGCATATCCATGGTAGTGAATCCCCAACCTGAAATATTATGCAGTGCACCTTTAAAGTTAAAAAAAATAAAATAAAATTACAAGACTCCACATACTAGGAAACTTTTGGCCTAAATTTATCATTCAAAAAAAAAAAAAAGACCTGAAGCTGAACTCTGTAGTATCTGATTGCAACACGTTCATGTAAGCACATGTAATACTTATCCACCTATCAATCAAAAAAAGAAACTTTACTTTTTTGCTTCTACAACTCACATGTTTATGTTATAAATGAGCACAAAATAGACAAATGTTTTGCATATAAAACATTGGATTCCATGGCAACACAGCACTAACTTCTTTAGATCAACATGTAGATAAAAGCTTTCCGTCAACCTTTCCTCCAAAATACAATCCACTACAAAGCCAGCCACTCCACATGCACACTCCATGTTTTTTATTCATTTCTCCTTCTCCTAACCTCAGCTGACTTGTATTATTTCTGTTATGGCTGCACTTTTCATTGTATACAGCTCCAGATCCAGCCAGCACACTTACAAGCAAAGACCCAAGAACAATATTCACCCTTAAAAAGAACAGCTTCAGCCAGACAGCTAATAGGTAAATGTAATTGTCAAAGAGTCTCAAATAATGTGGGGCATGATAAAAAACAGTAATTTGACTGAGGTCGCAGAAACATAAATTAAGTCAGCTGGACTAGTATTTTTGAGCTCAGTCCTGATCATTCCAACTCAAAAAACATATGCTGTCTGTCCGCTATAGACATGGGAATCATATTTAGATGTATCAGGTTCTAACCCATATAAAATGAGGATGGGAAATTTTCACTTTTCAGTTGTTTTTATTGAGTATTTGTAATTAATTTGGGTCATACATAAAGAGACTTATAAGGAAATATATACACTTTAAATATAGATGTAACTTTTGTGATGGCTGTCTGGTCCACTGCATGCTTGTGTATAAGGAGATGTTAGTGATTCAATTTTGTATAGGTTCGATAAGACTACAGGTGTTTTCATTGCTTCAAAAATGCATTCTTACTGACCAGAACTGACCAGTAACTTGACCTTTCAGTGTCCCCTGCTGGAAATATACATGTTTTCTGCCATATTGTGGAAAATCTCAGGCAAAACAATAACATCTCCATGGAGAAAAGCAGGTGGCAGCGGCTGACCCACCACAAAAGTTTGTGAACTGTTGTTAACTTAGCACTGCAAACTGGGCAGTCGCAAGGGTTGAGTTTTCAAACTCAAGAGAATCCATCTTGCACCACTCCCAGCTGATCTGTCCACACAGCTTTTGGTTAAAAAAAAAAAAAAAAAAAAAACTTGGTGCAAGACAGTACTTTAGCCAAAAACGATATTGTTTTAATATTGTTGCGTGTCATTTGGCTGCTGTAATTGGCTAAAACTTTTCTTTCCGAACAATACCAAATGGACTGGTATTCATATCAATCTGAATTTAGCCAGGTACTATGATGTTGAATCATCAAACTAAATAGAATCAAATATAACATTTTATAGTCAAGGAATAAACTACAGCTTTCAGTCAACAGACTACATCCATCATTAGGTGTTCATCTTTCTGTGTAACTACAAGCTGTTGCACTCACTCTCAGTTCAAACCAGGTTATCAAAGTTAAACTATATTTCAGACCTCTTCCGACCTCTGCCAAATGTCAAACAATACTGAACAAAAACAAAATCTAGTGATGACTGAGTGTTTTGTCAGTTGTTTTATGTGGTCAGCCATTTTGGAAATCAGGCGCTCGCTGGGGCATCTGCAGGACGAGTAAACTGATATGTAGGCGTCCTGGGACAGGGGGTATAGGTGATGGAGAAGCCAGATGTGAGAGCTACTATAGTCTTGCATTGGTATTTTGGGAAGTGGGAATCAGGCAAGTAGACAGTCTGATCTGCAGAAAGATACCAGTGTGACACTGGGTTCATATTTAGCCCATTTAATGTCAAGTTGTTAGCTCGACTTCAGGGGTAATTGTTCGATGGACCATAAATATCATCCCAAAGGTTTAAACTTTAAATTACTGGGGATATTTCAAGATACAATTCTTTTCTGTTTACACATTTGAACAGAGGTTAATTTGTTTTGTTTTTTCTCAGTTATTTAAAGAATTTCATTGCTATTTAATTGCACAGATGCTTTAGGCTAAGTCAGCATTGGGCATGTTTGTGGATCTAACAGTAAGGTTCAATAATAATAAACATTAGTGGATGCTGACTGATTTACTGTTTTACTTTAATTATGACACACTCAATTCTATGTCAATATGAATCAGAGCTGTCAGATTTATCTTAGTATAGTCCGGCTTTTCTTCGCACTAGTACATAACTTTGTGCCGTTTGCCTTGGACCAGAGCCTCAGAGCTTCTAAGTTCCACATCTCCTGACACTTGCTTCCACTGGTGTCTGCACAAACACAGAATAGGTTGTACTTCTCATATGATTCATTCATCCACTTTCACATATTTTATTATTCTTGGAAAAAAGATGTGAGATGTCTAAGATTCAGGGAAAATGCTGAAAAGGATCTGACATTGGGCTGTCTGTGCAAACTTGATCATTCTTTTCAGAAGTCAGAAACAGAAACCTTTTAAGGTTAGCTGTTAGTTATAGAGGTTATCTAAGACAGAGTCAAAGCTTGAATGTTGTACCTGGTCAATATCCCTTGGATGCTTCTCCCTGTCAGCAGCCCCTTGTCTCTCTCTTGTTTTCATCCTCAAAGAGCATCTCACATTTTCACAGTTCTGTACACAATTTGGGACCCAGTGGAGCACTAATGTCCATATCTCCCTATACCAGTTATCTGTTCATTCATGATCGTGTGAACCACTCAGTCACCACTCAGGGATGGGATGTGCAAAGATCAGTTTTGGAATTTATTTAATCTCTACCTGTAACCAAAGACCAAGGAAGATATGTGAGAATAAGTAAAGAAATTCTACAATACTGGGAGCCTCATATTACAGTATTGGTAGAGGCACTTAATGATATGCATTGGCTTCTCTGATAATATTATGTAAATTCCAAAAATCTCTTGTTTTTATTCATTGTATCTGTCCTTGAAAATGTCCCCTCAGTCTGAGTTAGAGAAAGTGAATATGCAACACATGACGTGTTGGCTTTAACTGTGCCCAAATGTACGGGTGCCCTCGAAAGGCACTGGAGCTGGCTTTAAAAAGAGGAATCCTTGGACACCCGGGCGTCGGCTTTCAGATGGGTAAAGCACAGTGGAATTCTGCGTATTTTGGCAGCAGACAGCAGATTTGTGTGGGGAATGGGCCGCGCTCCATGAGGATGAGTCCGACAACAATGGGACGGAGACTTGGAAAGCCTGTGTTTGTCATCAGAGCAGAGTTTAAATGGAGAAAACATATGGCTCATCTGATCAAGAGCAGCAGATGTGAAAGAGCAGGGAAAGCTGTTTATTTGTATACATATACTTAAGTAAGAATAGACAACTAAAAGCTTTTAGCACAAATACAATTCTTAATAAACCATAGGCTATTGTAGATATTGTAGAAGGATGTAACTACATTCTGTAAGCATTGCCTCCTTCTTTATGTTTAATTTTCCAGTGTGTTACGCTATAAATTTTGCGCTAACACTTTATTAAAGGGCCCATATTCTACTATTGTATTGTATTGATTATCAAATATCTGGAGTTGTGTTTTGTTAGCCGGGCTGGCGTCACCTAGTGCCTACCTAATTTCATTTCTCTCCAGCAACTAGGTCAGGAATGAGAATACACTAGATGGTTTGCAAGAACCCCGGAAGTTGTAGACCACACACAGGCCAATCAGTGAAGAGCTGTGAAGCCATGACGTCAAACTTAAGCGCCTGTTTGGGTCCCATTTGTGGTACAGCACAACAGTAAACAAAGCGGTCGAGATGGATGTAGACGAAGTCATACATTCTGTGTTGGCAACAGTTCCTGAGATTGAGGATTTAAAGCAGGAACAAAGAGAATATTTGGTGAATTTTATCAAGGGGAAAAACATTATTGACCTTCTTCCTATGGGATTTGGCACATTACATATGTCACGACCAAATAGCAGCGATTGGTAAAATAAAAAAATGTACCTGCCTACCGTCGAGCAAACAAATCCTAATGCTGTTGAGGTCAGACAGTTTCCATGAAGGGAAACCAGCTGATGAATCAGGTTCGTGTTTTGTTTCACTGACACATCATTAACACACAAACACTGCATATTTAGGCTGGGTTCTCCTCTCAAACAGAAAACACTCTGTTCCACTTTGTGATGTCATGTGGTAATACAGGGAGTACTCCATTGTATTTTTAAACTCCATACAGCTTCACTAAAATCATTTGGATAATTTCAGATCTGGAACTGTCAATCTCTACTGAATTAATCGTAAAAACGTAGCTGTTAACTTGAAAACTGCCTCTTTATAACAACATAAAGTGGAACAGAGCATTTTGAGCTTTGGAGATGCAGACAGACTAATAAAAGATTACTCAAACATGTGTGAATGAACCAGCACATAACTCTAGGTATGTCTATGAGGAGGTAACAACATTCTAACATGGATTAAAGCTCACAAGAGTCAATTTTGTGTAATATAGGACCTTTAAAACACACACTAAAATGTATGTTACAAGTTAGCAACATTTGGAATGTAAGCCATTTGTCACTGATATAACCTTGTCTCTAGATTTAGTAAGTAGCAGCAGTTCTCCGGTGGTTTTTATTTTTCACTGTCAAACCTGCTGCTCACTGACCCGTGTATGACCCCATTTACAGTGGCCTGGCTCTATCTAGGAACTATATCAAAATCAGCACAAAAAGACATGCATGGGTGAATGAATGGGGACATAGAAAAATGTGGATGATCAGTACCAAATGATCTGTAAAAAAGGTTGTTTAGCTCGCACGCCAATACACACTTTTATGAGTTCATTTTTATAAGTTCAAATAGTGACATGTTAAATCGCTTCACATCTCACAGCAATAGCCAATTTAAAAACATAGGTTGCCAGCCTCAGATTGCACTCGTCTCTCCATGGGTATCCAATCATTTACTCTGTGGCAGTGATTGAATAATGTTTTATCTCACCTTTAGCAGACAGCACACAGTGGAGGGGAAAATGGGACCTGCCGAGCGTGAATGGAAAGAAACATTGTTGCACTGAAGCCATTTTAAACATTTCAGCTGTGTGCAAAATAAACATCTGGGCTGCTTTGCATTTCAGATGACTTTAGATGATTTTTGTTATGATCATGAAAAAAGCAGGGAGCTAGTATGTCATTATTGTTGCCTGCAATCTCCAATATTATGAAGGCTTACCCTAAAAGATTTTGAAGTACCCTAAAGGCTTCTGAAGTACCCTAAAGGCCCTTGTTGCTCTTTTAAATGTACGTAGCATTATGTTAATCAAACACATGGAGGGATATATACATTGTCCTTCATATGTGTTTAAAAATCTGTCTCAGGGTGTCCAGGGCCCATGTGGCCTTGCTTTCTGACAAATTGGCCCACATTATCCTGGGAAGTATTTTACTGTCTACCATTGGACTTTGTAACTTGAATAACAGAACTGATATTAGGGTCTAAAATGAGATGTGGCAGCACTTTAAAACCTCATAAAAGCTAATTTTTTAAAGGTTGCTGTATTTATTGCTAGTCTATGGGCGTCCACGTGGTCTATGTTTCAATATGTAGTTTGGACACCCCTGATCTATCCCTATGTTTTACCCACAAGCTCAGACTGTGTTTGCATTTTTAGCCACATTTGGTGTAACTTTTAATAATTACATCATAATAATGTTCTAACCACTACAGCTAATTACTTGATATTCAACTCTGTTTTTAACTTTTACTTGAACCATGAGGTATTTGCATTTGCACATTTGAAAAGGTAATTGTAAGCTGTACTTCTTGGCTATTTTTGATCATTTCCTCACTTAATAAAAGTCCACAGTGGTATTAGTGGCTGTTAGTATATTGCATGAGTTACATTGATGGTATTTATGGTTAAATCCTGTCTTTGCAGTATCTCACAGCAGCTCGTAAAGTGCTATTTCTAAGAAGGTGATTTTTAGATAAAACTCACAAACCACTTCCTCAGAGGGAGCTGTAAACCTTCACATGATACCTCTGCTTCACTGCTGAATTTAGGATATTTTCTATTGGAGTTTTTTCTTTGCTATCTTGGCCTTCAGACCTGGGGCTGCTGAGACACTCCTCACCTCATTACAAAAATCCTTTTAAAGTTACCAAACCAAAAAGTGAAGAAGACTTGAGTTTCCTCGGACCATTCTTGGTGGTTATTCCATCTGGACAACTTGAGGCCTGACCCACTTTCACCGAGTGCAACTTATTAGCACAGCCAGAGAGAAACTTAGAAACAAAGGTGTCAGGGGCGAAAGCACATTTTTCTTCCTCTGAAAGTTCATTCACAGCAAAACTGAAAGTGGCCTAAGACAGCCAGAAAGGTTAACAGGCAATGTGGCACACTGTCTTGTTCAATTTCTCAGCAGAAATACAGAAGATATGTATAAAAAAGAAAAATATATATATTTGCCGGTCATGGATAGCACAAAGTTGAAAGCAAATCCAGTTTTTTAAAGGTACATTGTGTAACTTTTCTTGTGGAGTGTCCATCAAATGCTTTTCTCCATGGAAATGTTATTGCTTTGTCTGGGATGTTTCACAGTATGGCATTAAACCTTTCTATCTTCATGGGCAACACCACTCATGATCAGAATGCCTGTTCTTATTAGGTATTGCTGAGCTATAAAACAACCTGTAATTGAATAAATAAGGTAGACAAGTATGGTAGAGCTGTGGAACATTCCAGCTGAAGCAAAGACATTTTCATAGAAACAAGGAGGTGACTGACCCACCACCAGAAAAGTTACACAATGCACCTTTATTATTCATTGGCAATAGGAAAATGTTAAATATTACCATCTTCAAAAGTGGTATGCTATCACTTTATTTATTTTTGTATGTGTAAAATATGTGTCTATACGAAATCTGTATAATCAAGATGGAGAATTTTTCATGGGTTTGAGTCACATTTCTGGTTAAGGATACCATTTTGAGGACCTGTTGACCTCACCAAAATTTTTCCATTGTAACAGAAACACTCCTTTTTTCAGCATAAACCTATGAATAGCATGAAATAGGTTGCATTGCTTCCTGTGCTTGTACAGTGGAGTTGTCGGTGTTGCAGGGCAGAGTGCAGTGGTTCTTCAGCTACTCTAATGAAATGGAGGAAATGACGCATATACTGTAATGATTGGGGGGGTAGAGTATATTTGATCAAGGGATGGATTTGTTGCTCATATGGTAAGAATCATTCAGTATCATCAAAAAAATATTTATAACAATTTAAGTGTGTATTTTCAAATTCAAATAACATAGACTCTTAACCATCTGTTGCTACTTTGAAAATGAATAACAATGACGACCATGCTGACAGTAGTTGATGCATTTTTAATTATAGCATGCTGCCAATAAACCAGTTCTATCATAAATGTACAATACACGCTAACATCAAAGATCACAGCCAGCAGGGATCACATAGATATTTCATGTCCTGTATTTAGATCTATCTTTCTTTACTCTGTATATCTGCTGCATGATGTGGTCTTTATTGATAGAGCCACATGCTTTTTTGAAATATTGCAGCTCTGTTACTATCTTGAGTTTAAATGTAGTGACTTACTTTATGACCTATGACAATTTTGCAAGCAATTGAAACTAAAGGTTTTAGGTGATCAGTATTGTACTGTGACACTAATCCTGGCCATTTGAGCATTTCAGCACCATTGTTCACTAAGTGGTTTGATCTCTCTGGCTCATGTTATCCATGTGTGACAATGTGACACCACACACATGCTGGTGTTTACCATTTATCTCTCAGCAGTCTGCTAAATATGTAAGCAGGCTGCAGGCCGTCAATGAAAGACAGCGGTGCCGGATACATAAATGAACCGTGAGAATTAATGCAAGGCCTTTTGGGGGCACTGAGTAGGTTTTGGCAGTACATTATATGGAATAACAGGACATGATGATTTTATCCATATTATGCAATTACTTAATTTTGCAAAATAAATTATGGGCTCTCTATGCTTGTCTGTTATTGTTTTGCATGGAAAATTGCATTAATTTCTCTATTTCTAGAGAGACATGCACATGATGCCACTAGGCCAAGTCACAGATTGGATCACAAGTTGGTTTTACAAAGGTATTTATTTGCAATAATAACACCTTTAATCATATAATATGGCATGGATAACATGGTTCAATGCTATACCGATGAACATACCAGGCAAAGCAACAAAATCTCCATGGAGACAAGCAGGTGGTGCAGCCTCTACCAGTAAAGTGCAGTAAAACCTTTTATCAATAAAATAGAATATGTGTTACCAAGACAAGAGATCCATGTGTTCTCCCGTCATGTCTCATTCCTTATCCATGCTGTGGTTTCCATTATATTCTGTTGTGAATTATTGCTCACCTTTACATGGCTATAAGCTTTGGTTGTATTATAAAAAGCACCATGTATATTTTTCTGTATCCATGGATCGCAGACGATGTGGATCACTGTTTAGCTGCAGCATTAGTTAAACATACGGCTCTTGTCTGTTGGAGCTCACTTTCCCAGATGAGAGAGAGAGACCCTCTTTTACAAATAGCTCCCACCTCAGAAGTCCAGACAGGACAGGCTTTTGACCAGGTCCTCTCATGTGGTCTGATTCAGAATCCAACCCACATCCTTTCCCCTCTTTCAAGTGGCATTTGAACTGCGCTGACACAACTTTCCCTAAAGCCTCCAGTCTCACTGTCTAAGGTTTAAGATTGATACATTTGTCCACTCATTACACATTTTTTTCACATAAAACCCAGGCTAAGTTATGCAGATGCAGTGTAACTGTGGTTGCATGTTGGTTCTTTTGTTTATCCTTTGGACAAAATATCTGTGTGGAAGTAAACATCAAACGGGTGAACTGCCTGGGAGGTCACTGTATCTACAAATAGACAGCCTCATGTATAACAGTGAACTCACGCACCCTTTGAGTATGTCTATTCTGTAAGGAAGCCCGTGGCCTCTTTGACCCAGACTCTAGATGGTGCTACAGTACATGTAAATGCCTCCATACTAATATGTAGTGTCTAAAAAGAGTGCTCCAATGGAAGAGTGACAGTTGAAATTCAAAGCTTCGACCACAGGATACATTACTTAAGTGAGGGGAGATCTGAGCAGGACAGTAGCTTCTGAGGTTACTGAAGGAAAGAGGGAGGAAAGACAGAGCAAAAGGTTTAACATGTCTCTATGGACCACTTTCAATTGTACTTTCCATCGTCCAACATTTTATTACATTCTATTCTTCGCACGCTATAGCCGCCATTCTTATATCGAAAGTGTTTAAGGTGACATGCACTCCACAGGCCTTTCCATATTACTGTGACTCATTTATCTCACAGTGGTACAATGAGGAAGACCCATGATTCACAACAAGGTCTGGGGTTGGATTCCTGGATCAAACATGTCTCCTTGTGTTTACAAAATATGTGGGTGTGACGTATTAGCTGTGTACAGCGACAATTGTACCCACAACAGAACCTGGAAAATGAAACACCCATACTGTTATATGTAAAGTACTTTTGCCAAAGATAATTTTGCAAATCCACCCATGGTTAATAAAGTAGGCCTTCAGGTCAAATCTGGTTGATTATCCAGAAGAAACAGCATCATCAAAAGTCTGTGTGTTATTTCAGTCAAGTCAGAGGTGAGCAGGGGGTGACTTTAATCAGCTGTTTGCTTGATGAATTATTGGCAAGATCTCATGTAGACATATTATGCCCACTGACTAATTCAGAAAAAAAGAAGTGACATTTC
The DNA here is from genome assembly GCF_026225935.1 of Boleophthalmus pectinirostris. Classification (NCBI taxonomy): domain Eukaryota; kingdom Metazoa; phylum Chordata; class Actinopteri; order Gobiiformes; family Gobiidae; genus Boleophthalmus; species Boleophthalmus pectinirostris. Next base: position 20,708,612 of record NW_026571473.1, read on the forward strand.
ATGCAGAATTCTGTCAATAAATCCCAATTTCTACAGCATGTGCACTCTCTAAAACCATCATCCTGTCTGCATTTTCCTCTGATGAAATCACTCTTTGTCCGGCGCTCTGAACCAGGAGCCCAGAAGAACAAGATGTATTGTGTCTACAGCAGGAGGAATGTCCATCTCTCCAGCAGACACGAATGTAGGTGGACAACATGAGCCCAACCTGTGCTTTTTGTAGACAGTGACTCAATAGCTCCATACCCTAACCTTGTACTTACAAAAACTCCTTTGAACTGTTTGATATAAAAACAAGTTGTTTTTTTGTTTTGTTTTTTGATTTGTAGAAAAATGAAAGCATTTTACAGCAGCATATTTTGTAGTTAGATTAACATGTAGGCCTCTGTTCAAACATTAAAAGCAAGTCTTTAATATGAGTTATGCTTAACATGTTTAAAATATTTGTCATAGTTTAATGACAGTTCAGAGACCAAGTAAACTAGTCATTAAACAAATTAGCCAAAACAGTGTAGAAACATTGCTGCCATGTTACCAGGATGGCGTTTCTCTTTGTTTATTGCAAGTTTCCTAAATTCCAACCAAACTTCTGTCCAATGAAACATCTTGTCTTTCGACCTTTCCAAGTCCCTTGGGTAGACTAGTGTTTAGTTAAACCAAATGATGCCTTCAGTCTAGAGCAGCTGTGTCCAAAAGTGAAATGCTGCAGGTCGTAATGGTGTGAGCAGCCCATGCTGTGTCATTAGAGCGTGTATTATTGCTCTACATGGTCGTATAACAGCCAAACCCTGAGAGGGTTTACAGGCCTGCGAGGTGCACACAGGGATACTGTATGGTGCTGTTTTCCACACACTCTTATGCCCTCGTAAACACAACTGAGCATTTAAAAGACAGTCATTTTCTTAGGCATCCACAGGATCACAACATGTTTTACTTTTATGAGATTGATTATTTTATGTAGCCTAATAAAGTAAAAATGGTCTTGCCTCAGTACAGATATATTGTAAAAGGTCAAAATGAGTGTGCCGTCTGCTTCTAACTATAAAGCGTTTTTATCACCTGCAGACCAGGAAGTAAGATTAGTATGATGGTAGTATGCTACTTGTTGTTATAGTTACATAATAGCAAAACTCCACTCTGGCCTCTGTAAGGTGTGAAATACGTAAATGCAGTAAATAATTGCTTGCTTATAGAGAGTGAAGAATACATCTGAATCACAGTTTTCACGGCAGCAAAATCTATAAATGTATAAAGATGTACATATTGGATATCTGCATAATTTCAAAATGTTATTCTTTATTATATGTACTTTCAAATGTATTAAAAACCTCTCAAAATGACTCGCAAGTATAAGCTCTTCTTAAATTGTGTAACTAATGATATAGTTTAAATGTAGGCCTACTGGCACCAGCTTGAACTCAGAAATTCAGAAACCTTGTGTAATTAGCATAATAGGCCAGATTTAAAACATCAGGTTGTAATAAAATGTGTGCTTGATGCCATTAATCTTTGCAAATCTGAATAAGTCATCCTATTTTGTTCATTTTTCATCATGGGTCCATAAATAACGCTACCAGTTTTCAGCACTCTGGAGTTATTTATTTGCTTTAATAAAAATGGGATGCTGTGGCCCAATGTGATTTTGATAGAACCAGATGCTAAAATGCTGCATTTGGGTTGTGCCTACATTACAGTAGCAACTGAATATAGCAGTGGTTCAGAGTGCTCTATTTGATCTGGACAATTTCAGACATTCCACATAGTCCGCATTTTGAACTTTAGGGACATAATGTGTTGGATAGACATTTCCCTGAAGCTAAGTCAGCACCGCTGGTATAAAGTGTGCAGAAACTGCCCCTAACTGGCCCCTGAACTACTTATCGTTTTCACAGAGGGACAAAGCTGGGCCTTGGGGACTCATTGAGGACCAGGCTTTGGGACCTGCCTGCCTTCTGTCCTCTGAACTTCAAAGATGGATTTGGATCAGAGATGATGGAAGGTATGTGTCCAATTTGTCTTGTATAAAATTCCCATAAGGGTGTGTTGTCACTGTATTAAATAAATGTCATAATTTATTACATACAGTGTTGAGTCAATAATGCACATCACATCTGCAAATAAATCACATAATACCTTGGAGCCCTCAAGTCTAATATTTTAATAAATTCAGTCGCTGTAAGAATTCAGTTATATATATATTCAGGTAAGAATTCGGGTCCTATATTACACAAAATGGTTTCTTGTGAGCTTTAAGCTCAGTTATTTCTTCAAAAACATACCTGGAATTGTGTTTTGTTTCATTTACACAAGTTTGACCAACTCTTTATTATTAGTGTGTCTACATCTCCAAAGCTCAAAATGCTCTGTTCCACCTTGTGATGTCATGAAGTGGTAGTTTTCAAGTTAACAGCTACATTTTACCTTTTGTTGAGTAGAGAATGGTAGATCCAGGGCTGAAATTATCCATGATTTTATTGAAGGTGCATGGAGTTTAAAAGCACAAAAAAGAAAAAAAACTCAGCCTACATATGCAGGATTTTTGTGAAGGAGACAAAACACAACTCCAGGTATGTCTTTGAGGAGGAAACATTATAACATAGATCACAAAATAGTGTAATATGGGCCCTTTAATTCCATGGAATTGTCAAGTCTATTTTTTTAATAAATTAAATTACTATAGGAACATTCAGTTAAACAAATGTCTTAAGACAATATTTGCATGTTAAATCTGGCAGTCACTCTCCCAAACAAAATCCTTTCTTAATCCATTTAGATTGGGGCCCACACAAATCTCATATGGCTTGTGTGGATTTATTTAAACAATAACACAAATAACCCAATGCCTGTATGCACGTACACATGTTGGATTTACCTTTAAAGCGGAAGCACATTCCAGGCGGTGCTGAGTTGACTTTTATTACTGTGCCAATGGGCAGAGGACATGTGCAGCCTGCAGTTCACCATGTATAGCTCTAACACGAAACAAGACACTAAAGCCCTCACACAGGTATGGTGTCTCCATGTTGGCTGGAGCATTTGCTTTGCTAATGAAAAGCATGTTGTGTGGATCTGGCAGGGGTCCACGTTTGGCAGATGAGTAGGGAGAGTTTGAGGGTGGTTGCTGCGCTGTGGACAACATGAGACTACAGTGATGGATGTTAATGGGCTCTGCTTTCAGTCAAAAACCTTATCCAGGCCAGACACACTCTACAACACATTTTGCCCCATGTATGCAAGTCCTCCATGTTCATTGGTTACAATAATGGATTTATGGACAGTGGTGGTACTCCTGTGATCTTTTGGACTGCTATGCACATTTTCAGCATTGTTTATTGTTCCCTTCCTGCCTGCTTATTCATATTTTCCACACTACATCATTTTGATTTCATTTTTTTCTCTTTCCTCTCTTTCAAAAATCATTTCAATTGTCTAATAGCTCTCAGAGGAGAGGATTTCTCACTTTCTTTGCCATGTAAGAGCTGAGCTACGGGTCACCTCACACCTGCTCTCTGTCCTTTTCAAATCTGCTGAAATCAGGTTCAAGTCAAGTATCACCCTTTTCATAACCACCTAAGTGACCAAAGGAAACTCAGGGATTCAAGGCCTTAATGAAAACTTCAGATGTTGAGTTCAAACAACTTGTGCAACAGGCCGAGTCTGTGAATTCAAAGGAGAGTCATGACTCAGGGTATCCACTTAAGCTTGATTTAGTTCAGCACAAAATCTGTCAGAAAATTAATTGCCCTGCTTTCTTTACATTGGCTGTGTCTATTTCCAAGTGAAGAAATGATGCGTTGTACTTGAGGGACATCTTATACCTATGCTCTGCTGCACTGAGATAGGCCTACAAATATTGTGCAGCTCCAAAGTCAGGACAAGGCACCGCTGTTATGCATCACTCCCATCAGGACAGTAACTTTGCCTTTGTTAGGCCACTGGAGAATTATCAGCCAGCAGCTCAGACACGCTAAGTGAAACAGCTGAAGGAAGACTGATCATGATTATGAATGGCTCATCTAGGCCCTTAGTGCCATAGAGCAAACTCAGGGCAGATCAAGTTCAAAGCAGGACATAGTCTGTAAGACTATTGTTCAATGAAAATAGCACTGACGTGCGAGGTTAAAGTAAGCTAACAAATCTTTTTACCCTAGATGCACGCTATTTAAATGAACTTTTAAGTTTATTTTTACTTAATTTCTGTATTTGACTTTGTTAGGACTGTGTTTTTCCGTGCGATTATAAGATTTTGCAAGTTGTTTATTTGCACCTCATCCCCCCAGCAGAGGCTCCAGCAGCAGCTGGATGCAGGCGTCGCGCACAGTGCAGAGCCCCAGTGCAGCGCCCCGCTCCGTGCGCTCTGTCCAGTGAACCGGGCCACTTAATATGGAATGTTTTCACAAAGCGAAATGCCTACTCTCTTTTTACCGTCGGAAAAATGGCAATCTGTTCTAGCACAAATTAGAAAAGCAGTTCTTTTCGGCGTCCTTTATGGCTTCTGGCTCGGGAGATGACGAGGAGGAGAAGACGAGGGGCGGTTCATGGAGGCTCATAGGCCCAGCCGCGGAGCTTACCAAGAAGCACTGCCGACTCATGCACTCCTCTCTCGGCTACCACGCAGACGTGTGCCTTTTCTACGTCAAAGGGGAGTTTTTTGCCATGGATGCTCGCTGTGCACACTCCGGTAAAGGCAAAAGCCACGAGTTGACATGTTAACACTGTTAGCCTAGCCTCGGCTTACATCGTGACGTAGGCTACAGCTGTGCTGCTACACATGATCCCATCACCACTGCTAATAAAAATGACATAGCAACACAAATGTGTAGTGTTCGCCTCCTCTGTTATGCTCACGTGATGATGCTGCGTCCTCAGGTGGCCCCCTCTGTGATGGGGACATAGAGGAGGCGGACGGGGCTCTGAAGGTGTTCTGCCCTTGGCATGACTACGACTTTGATCTCAGGACCGGCAGATCTGGGACATCCTTACAGGTTAGTTTTGCAGGGAAGAATGGAAATGCAGAACAAAATTCTCTAGCAAAAAGGATACAGTGTTTGAAAGGTCTATCATCTGTGCCGTGTTCTTGTAACATTATTGTAAGTAGAAGTAGTTATAGTAATGCCAGTCAGAGACAATAGTTTTACTGTACAGATTAGTATTATACAAAATGTATAGCATGTATCTACCATCTACCAATTCTCGTGTTCTCAGTTAACAAGTTGCAGTTTAACAAAGAAGCATTGCATGTGTAGTTCCTAATAATGAACTGTAACCATTTCTGTCTGTTGTATGGTTTTAGCAACAAGTGTATGAAGTGAAGCTTGAGGATGGGAATGTGTATGTGAAGCACGCCAGTGAGCTCTCCTTGCAGCCTTTTCCTGCGGATCAGAGGAGATAAATACCAGTGGCATTTCAACCTGCACATGCACTCCCAGATGAACACCATGTCTGTAGCTATGGACTTTTTGTGTTTTTTTCCAACAAATCTAGAAGAACCAATGCATTCTTGAGCCTTATCTGCTACAGAACATTTCCTCTCTTGATTACTCAGGATGATGTCACACGACTGTCTGTGGAGGACATGATAGTCCTCCAAGCCAGAGCATGTGACTTATTGCACTAAAAGTAAAATAACATGGAGGTCATGTTAACATAATGGATGTCAATGACAAAATGTAAACACCCCAAGCACTCGGAGAATTGAACCTTGGACCAGGATCGCAAACACCTGTGTCTCTGTACCGTCACCTAATCTGACCATGAGAAAAACATGCACCTCCTAACTAGCCCCGACTGTCTCGAATATTTATAATATTGTATTGTTATAAAAGTATAGTTTTGTTGTTTTTTTTCAAAGGGAAAGCTGACATTGTTGTTGGTTTAAGTGGATTTCTATTTATCCTTTTTACCTACCGTCCAAAAGTACAATACAAATGGTATTGTATGGTACCTGTTTATAGAGTAGATTATTCTTTATGACATTAAATATTTGCTAATATGTCACTCTGAAATGAATTATGTGTTCTTACCTTAGTTGTCAGTAACTGCGTCGATATGCCTATGTTTACAAGTATGTATATTACAGTGCAATGAGGCTAATGCTATTATCTAACTGTGCCAAAATGTTTCCAAGTCTTTTTAATGTTTAATAAAAAAAAAAAATACAACAGTTCGGTTGCAATTTGGGATAAAAGTTATGTTATAACACAAATAACGTTTGAAAAATACTTGGTTTACTTTCTGGGTGTTGTCCACTCGTCACTTTTCTTGTTTCTCAGGTATGTATACAGTAGTTATTTTTTCCTGTTACATGTCCAATAAGTTAATAAAGTAAAGCAGGAAAGTCCATGTCCTGAACTGCACCATTGAGGGTTTTTTATGTTTACTGACTCTTTTTCCCTTAGTCTAAAAGGCAGTCACTCTCTTCCTTCAAGCTGGAGCTAATTTTCTGGCAGAGACTGAGGGTGCTCCTTGTGGTGTCACTGACGTGCTGCTTCAACACTCGTCTGTCTCCGTCCCTGCTGTGTAGGTTTATTACAGTATTAAGACAAAGCAACTCTCCTCACATCTGTAAGACTGCATGGCATGGTACTCACCACCTGAGGTACGGTAATAATCACGGGGTTGTAGCATTTTCAAACTAAATATCTTACAAATATAGATTTGGCTATTCAGAACTGTGTTCACCTTCTTATTTTATCTGCACGTTAACAATTGGTCAATTTTATGACTTTTGAATGCTTTGGAGGAATTGTACATTTCTATGGCAACCACTGTTTTATGTGTTATGTCAATAATATACAAATATCAAAAACTAAATTTTAAGTTTATATCAAGTCATTTGTTTATTTACACACCTTGTCCATACAATTATAGTTTTTCATACAATACACAATTTACAAAACCACAACTCAGGCAGAAACAGAAGGACTGGCATCAATGTGCAATACTCCAGGCTACTTCAAGGTTGTCCGATTTAGATTATGTAATTGTTCAGGGTGGTTTCCTGGAGCATAGTGGTAAATATACAACTCTGTGGACACTCCAGGAAGTTTAAGAATGACCTCTTGAATAAGTTAGCAGTTATTATCTCCCTGAGAGCACAGATGAGAAAATGCATTAGACTAGTTTTAATGAATGTAATGAATGAATATTGTTTCCTATACAGAATCAGAAATGGTGTTTACAGGGCTAATTCCTGAAGTGACATGAATGCACAAAAGATGCACACACAATGAGTTTTGTAAAACATGTCATGAGCACAAGCTTGTGTCTTTTGTAGATGGAAAATATAACACATTTCTGGCATATTTAGACTAAAATGATTTTATAATGTGTTACTTCATTTCAAAGTTGATTTTTTTTAAACAGTCAAAATGGCTTCATTGCATATATGACTTCACAATTTATCTCTAACCACACACTTAGGCTTTAGTTCAAAATGTAATCACTCATAACAAGGTTCCTCTGAGAATAGTTCCTTATGTTCTTGGAATGTCATCCTCACAAGTCGGATGTTCACTGCAGCATTTATGTATTTGTTTATAGACACTTGAAGTTATAAATATGCAGGAAAAAGACATGAGAAATATTTCATGTCATTTAACTCTTCAAATCCCTTTCCTTGTTTGAAAGGACTGGGAGCTCCTTCATAAATCATTAAACCAAGCATCACCAAAATCTTGTTTGAGGTTCCCCAGATGACAGAGTAACTGTTCAGAATGAGCCCCACTTCTTTCCCATGCAAAGATTACATAACACTTTGCTCATACTGTTATTGTTACCTTGTCCTTCAAAATCCCCTGATAATTTCATGATGAGCCAAATCTTCTGTGAAAGCAAAACTGCATTCTTCCATGTGCAAACGCTCACTCCATGACTCAGTGATTGACCGCCAACCAACTAATATTTTCCTACATTTTACCTTAATAATTGATCAAACCATGGCTTAAATTGATTAAAACCATCAGTGCCCAAGCTTGTTTTTGCTTGTACACTTCCTCCCAGTTGCTTCACAGCTGTCCAGCCTCCTCAGCTCACCTCACATGGCACTGCTTCCATAATGGGACTTATCTCATGCTACACGTGGATTCAATCACCTTTTCACTCAAAGCAATAGGCCTGAAGGCATGTTATTTTCATCTGGACAACTGAATTATATGCATTCGAATGCCCATGATTAAAAGGGTTATGGGTAATGGTTTAGGGGTCAGAACTTGTCACTTTTTTTCTCTCTGAAGTGTTCTTCAAAGTGCAACAAAAATGCCATCCATAGAGGGCTCAAACCAGGATGCATGGTTCTCTTATCTTAAATAAGGATTTTGTGAACTGAACAATGAAGCATATGCATACATTTAAAATGATAATATTGCTGTACTGATTGGACTGTACAAAGGATAGGAAGCAATGGGGCAAAGTTGCACCCAGTTCTCTTCGGTCTTGGTACAAAATTAACATGTTTGTGTCACTTCTAATAGCACTCCAGAGATTGTGACATTTATTTTCTAATTAACTGCAAGCTTATATTTACTTGTCAGCTGCTTGTGGTCTCTCCATGGACCATGGTCAACCTCATTTGGCTTTTGGATTAGTTCAGCTTGAAGAGTTTCTCCCAGGGGTCTGAAAGTGGCTATTTTTGCAGATAAACAACTGCAAGTGGCATCACAAAACTTATTTGGTTTCAGACCTATATTATGCCATAAGCACTGAAAAAAATGTATATGCTTTTTGACATTTTGCACAGAAAATATCTTTGCTGAAGCTCTTGAACCATGGATGGAACACATAAAAATATTATACACCTAATGAAACACTGATGGAGCAGCATATGCCAGAATGTTATTTATGGTAACTGTTGATATTTAGAAAAAAAAAAAAAAAAGGTAAAAAATTAAGCTAAAAACTAAAATAATAAAAATTAACACTCATGTTGCTTACAAAGCATTAAAAATCTGATTTGACGATTCACAAGTTGTACCTTTCATCTGCTGTAAAGGCTGGCCATTAAGGAAAAGTTCAGGAGATTTCCAGTCAAATTAATATTAATTAATATTATTGCACTAGAAAAGAGTATATTTACATTCTGAAACAGTCCCTGTAAATGTTTTGAAGAAAGTGAGGCATTCTGCAACATAATTGAAACATTGCTAATTGGGAATGTGTAGAGGAGTGGAAATTATGTCATATTGAAAATCATTTCTTTTTAAGTGTGAATCATGCTCCTGTTGGCGAAAGTCTTGGTCTTGGCACATTGGGCGGAGATGTGGAGCGATGTTTGGCTGAGTTGCAGAGGGTAATACTGCGCAATAATAAACAAGTTTGCGAAAACATCCCCAGTTCTCTGGGCGTGTTGTTCAGGACAAGACTGTTGGGAAAACCTCTCTAATTAAGAGGCTCCAAAGTTGTTGGCTTATTTGTTCTTTGAAGTATTGATTTGTGATCTGTAAATGGACTGTCATGGACTGACTTTACTTAAGGGGAAAAATTTTAATTAAATAAAAATACTTTCCTTTTGTGAAGAAAAATGACTACATGAATAGCATTGTCTGTATTGCATATATAAGCGCAAGCCATTGGAGAAAGATTCAAGTATAGGAGTTCAACTCCAGTCTTAAACATGGTGAGTCTTGGTTTGTGGTTGTCAAAAATAGTTCATGCTCATTAAATTATCTCTTCATTAATACCTCTTGATTTGGCACCTGGGAACAATAAAAAAGAAAGGTCATAACTCAATAATCAAAATCTTTACTCACAAAAATATAGTCAATGAGCAAACGTACCCATAACACAGTATTTACTGCCCTTGTGAAGCACGAATATTCATCCTTCTGCGGGTTGTGGAGGTGACTCTGCGGCTCTGGGTCCTGCCCTGTTGCTCTGAGGGGTAGGCCACTACTCGGGACCTCTGCACCTGCACCCCCTCCATCTCCCTCATGTCTCGGGCCATCTGTGCCAGTGTTTGGCCTGGATTGGTCTGCAATCGCTGGAACAGACTCTCTCTGTTAAGTTTCCTCTCCGGACAGTGGAAAGTCAGTGCTATTCCTGCATCAGCTTTCATCTCCCTAGAAAAGCCATCTGAAGTGCCATCAAAGCAGCGCCCAATAGCAATCTCTTTGGCCACTCTTGGATTTTGGTCTGTGACGGTGTAGATGCCATAGTTGTGTCCGAGAGGGTCCACAGGGGCTAGCATAGTGAATCCATGAGTTTCATTGTTTGGGGCAGTTGGTGGGTGCTTGATCAGATACTCTTGCAGGAGACTGTTGGTGAGGGTTCTTCGGCAGTTGCCTTGAGGAAGCACCGTTATGAGAGATCTATCCACCGCTGCCTGGTCAAACAGCATCCCACTACATTTGAATTCAACACATGCAGCTGATGTGTTGGCCTCCCGCATGTCCCTGGTGCTCCGAATATCTCTAATGCCATAAAGCTTGCCTGTAGTTTCCCTGTGTGTCCCTCCAAAATTTCTTGATCGGACCATTACTTCCTTTTGTCCATTAATCCTGACCTTGATATAGCAAGCTCTGAACTCCTGAGGATTTGGCCACCATGATAGGTAATCCCCAGTCCAAGTAGTTAGATCATTCTCTTCAAATGGAACAACATTGTATTCATACTTGTCCTTTTCCACTCTAAAGAATCTGAAATGATTTGCATCAAAAGGTGCATTCTCACAAGCTAACATACTCTGGTATGGATAAATTGGTCCATTGGTCTCATCAAAATTATTTGGGTTGGGTTTTGCCAGGTTGATTTTAAAGGCTGTTTTCTTCAGTGCAGGATCGTCATGGTCTGTACGCTGGTAGTTTAACTTATCCAGATAAGGTTGGGACACTCCAATGATGTTTGGATTCATTTTCGGAGATGAGGGGGCTGCTTCTAGCTCCTCTCCTCCCATCATGGCTGTCACATATGCAGTGTAGGCATCAGGTGTCCGTGCATCGCAGAACGCTGGTAAGCAGGCCCCATTAGGTCCAGTTATGACACTATCAAACCGTCCCCATGCCCGAGGGTTAGAGGAGAATCCAGGTTTTGGCTCCAAGTTTATCAGGCTGATCACAACCCCTTCCAATTGCTCACTCTGGAGGAACTTGTCACTCATATATGCCCTCACTTTGACATAGCATCTTCTATTTTCTGGCACGTCCAGATTAAAAAGTCTACGTTCCCTGATCTCCATGTTGCCAATTAGAAAAGTACGTTCCTCTCGCTTGTTCCGTCCAGAAGTAGTGGTGGTATATGAAAAGTCTCCCTCTTCCTCCCAAACTCCTGTCTCTGGATTCAAGGACCACAGTTTCATTTTGGGAATGTGCTCTTGCATTTTGACATGTTGTGTGTCGAGAAGTACTTGTACACCCCCTGCTCCCAGGATGTCTTTATTGCTCTCGTCTCGGAAATCAACCGAAAACATGCCGTAAGTTCTCAAGGGTAGCATGTCACCATCATCACTGACAAAGTTGAGGTCGCCCGGAGTGGCAGCTGCTGTCGTGATGTTTCTTGGATCAATAAATGTGACACTGGCTTTCACTGTGCCTTCATACACCTCCCCATTGTCCTTGTGGAAAGAGTTGGCAGGGATAACTAACTGGCCTATAGGGTCTTCTCCTTTAATTTCTCCTAAGTTAATAGTATTGCTTTCTCCTGCATTCAGATCAATAGGCTCTTGCTTTCTCATCACTCTGACATCATGATAAATGGATCCTCCCTTCTTGTCAAAAATGAAAACTTTTGGACTGTCAATAAACTTTTGACTGGGATCAACAAAGTTTACGACTAATCTCTGTGTGTCTGGAGTAATTTGTAATGTAAAGTCACCTTGAAAGCCAGTAGTGCCAACCCTTTCCTTTCCAATGTAGATGTGACCAAATCTTAAAGGTTCATTATTGTCGGCCGAGACCACTCTGCCCCTGACTAGTACTGTGGGTTCTACACATTTCTGACAGATGCACTGGGTGACTGCTTTGATTGGAAGTTTGTAGCTGCCACAGTCGATGGTGCGAGTCTCCATAGTCTGGACAGCACAACAGAAGCCTGCTCCATCTCTGCAGCGGAGATCATAGTCTAAGGATCCAGCACATTTGTTGTGAGGGCAGCGGCCGGCGTTGAAGAACATGGAGTCTGTCCCAGGCTGAACACAGTCCACTGGCATCCTGATGAGGTGTGGCTCAGGGGTGGAGTTACAGGCGGGTGACCCTTTGGCTGTGAATTACAAACAGGAGGTTAAGGTTTGACCTTCTATTTTATGCCTCACAAGAGCTGGAGGTACAACAGATTATCCATTCAAAATAGTCAAATTGCATTAAATAATTTATACTGTTCATATGCTTGACTAATTGCTCGAAACCAGAATATTTTATAACTCTAGCTTGTGCTTCCCTATATTAAGCAAAATCAAAACACATTTTATTGTGTGTGACAATTGTGAACAAACATCTGTTTGTGTAAATGTACTTGAATGTAAAAAAGGTGAATGTAAAAAAAAAATTAACAAATGTACTTGTGAAAACAAATGAAAACGAACACACTAACAAGACCCTGAATATTCAACATACGATTCATTTGTAGCGTTTGCTCTCTTCCATGAAAGCCTTATTTATTAATGTCCCATAGCTAACCAGCATCTGGAGGATTTGTGGAATATATAGTTTTCCCATTTAGACATGGAAATGTATTCTTGTCTGTCTAGAAGCAAAAAAGACACATTATTTATTGACTATCTCAAATTTCACCTCTGCACCGGGTGTTCTGGGGAAATTGAGTTGGCGTATCCAAGCCATCCCACACAATAATGCATCCCTATTTAGAAGGGCACAGACCTAACCAATGTCGACATCATAAAACCTTGCTCTAAGACTGTAATATTTTCTTTCAGTACGTAATATATATAATTTCATTTTCCTTTAGCAAATGATTAAGTGACTTCTGATTTCTCTATCCAAGTGTGGACACTGGGACATTGTATGAATGCATCAATGTGGTTTGTGGATGGGTTGGCTCAATCTTAAAGCTGACATTTCTGTAAGTTCATTTTAAGGCAGCTGCTTTTTATAGTTAAGTTGAAGTTTAAAATGTATTTATATTTTATTTTTATAGTGATTTTAAATAATCATAAAACTTTGATGGAATACATCACTGTCACACAGGCTAACCACCATTCTGAGCTAATCTGATCGCTTTCATCATGAATCATTTCTCCTGCTGCTGATGAAGACTGATTTTCCTGTCATCTTATTGTATTTCTTCATGATATTTCTAAAAAAAATATTTAACACTTTGCTTTCCATGATTGTGTACACTTACCAATGACAGTGAGGAGGGCAGGCGAGGACTTGATGCTGCCTGCAGAGCTGCTGGTTTTGCAGTAATAGTGCCCAGACTGCTCCGGCTTCAGATCTCGTAACACCAAATCCTCCTCGTACTTGTACACCTTTCTGTCGAGTAGAGTCCCATTGTGGTACCTAGACAAGAAATAAAGTCTTTATTAAAGATTGAGGTGTTGCTTTAAGCAGAGAGATACAAAAATAGCTAAATGTGTCAAGATGAACATATGTAATACTATGCACTCATGTTCTAGTACACAGTCACTTTTACATTTCATTTTGAGACAAATCCATAATTTTGGAGCAGTCAGGTGATTTTACATTTGCCCATTCTACAGTTGTTTTTTTATTTTATTTTTTATTTTTTTTATCTGCTACATCAACCACTGCATTAGATGAGGTGGTTTTTGGTTTAAAGATTGTGCATCAACATCTGACAGAAATGTTTCATTGTTGTGGTTACTGAATCTGAACAACAAAGGAGCTGCCAGTGAAGAAATGCTTTAATTCCATAAACAGGAGTTCTGAAAGTCTGAGTCACTGTCTTAAAATCTCTCAACCAAAAATAATTCTGTTGTTTCTTGTGCATATTTCTGTTAAATTAATCTCAATATCGCCCCCATGGCAGAAGCTGAACTTTGCACAAGAAAAAGAGAGTGAATCAAATAAATCAGACAGATTTGCCATTGGGTACAATATAATCACTTTTGGTGCATTTCCCTGGGTAAAAGACAACTTGCATATGTCAGTGCCAAAATCATACCACGCCTTTAGACTTGTTACTTGATTTAGAGCAATGTTGAGTTCAATAGTCTGTCTCCTCTCAATAGACACACAGATTTATGTGCACAGAGCCAGACGAAAGAGGTGTTTTTCAATATTGACTCTGACACTATTAAAAGCCCTGTATTACACAAAATGGATTCTTGTGAATTTTAAGCCATGTTAGAATGTTGTTACCTCCTGAAAAACCTGGAGTTGCGTTTTGTTTCATTTACACATGTTTGAGTAATCCTTTATTATTACTCTGTCTACATCTCCAAAGCTCACAATGCTCTGCTCCACCTTATAATATCATGAAGCAGTTTTCAAATTACCTTTACCTTTTACCAAATGATCTATTGAAGGTGTATGGAGTTTAAACACTCAGTGGAGCACTTCCTGTGGAGCAGGGTGTTTCCTTTTTGAGGGAAGGACTCAGCCTAAATATGCAGGCTGTGTGTGTTAAAGATGTGTGAATGAAACAAAACACAACTCCAGATATGTTTTTGATGAAGAAACAACATTATAACATAAATCAGAAAATAGCGTAATATTTGCCCTTTAAAACACGGTTGTTTTTCTCACCAGTAGTATTTGTCAGGCATTGGTGATCCTGTGGCCTTGCAGCACAGCAGCACCCGTCCACCCTCGTAGCGCACTTTGTCCTCTGGGTGCTTCACAATATATGGCTTTTCTGATGAAATGGAAAAAATAGCCAAAGTCATGACCACGCTTGTGAATGGGACTCCAGTATTCAGAGACCTCATAAAACTCACAAACATCACATTTTATTTTTGCATTGGCCCTTTGCAAACAAAAAATGATTGTTAGGGGGATTGGCCTTTGAACGGTTTTCATGTTTTTATACAGTTTCCGTGCAACCACATAGTAATTATAGTTTTCACAAAGTCATACAATAGACAGGACTGTTTATGCTTGAGTCTTGTCATTTCCTGTTACAAGGATAGGACTGAAATATTTCTTGGCTAATTATTACTAAGGCTCTGGGAAAAAGGATACTCCAATGCCAACAATATGTTTCTTAATTTCCAAATAAAATTGTTTTACCATGATACTGATATAGGACACATCTTGACTAAACATTTAGAAATGAGTTTGTGGTGGAATAACCGGATTTATTCATAGATTTCTTTGGTAACTTCATACGTCTACCCTGGCTTTGCTTGGCATCAGCCTGAGTTGGGGTTAGACTAAACAGAGGCTGATTTGATTTGAGAGCAATTTGGAGCATATTATTTGCATATGGTTAATGCTGTTGTTGTTTCCTTGGGCAATACACTTCACTCCAATCTTACCTGCATCGAATGTGCGTGTGACTGCATGTGCATTGTGCAAATAACCCAGTTTACCATATAACATAGTAATCCTATATATTTTTAAGAAAGAAAAGAGATAAACCTGCAGTTTTGAGCACAGCTTTGACCCACGACCGTCCTGTTGTGTTACTGGTAGACAGGACAGTTACTGGTGCAAACTTCTCTTTTCGTATAGAGACCATCGTGGGGCTGGAAGAGCACACTCCAGGTAGTTTAAAGTGCCCCTTGTTGTTGGTGCGGGCCAGAATGACTTTGGGCTGACTGGGCAGGGCCACCCAGGCTCCAGACACTGGTACCCCAGTCACACTGTGGACCTCTCCATCCAGGACATGACCATCACACACACAGCGACTGCAGTCCTCATTGGGATGCCCCTCTGAGCACGATATCTGACATTTGACTTGGACAAAGAAGATGCAAAGATATGAATATAACATATATATAATGTATGTGTATTTTCTGACCTTTTATAATACCTTTATAAATATTTATAATAATTTGTCTTGGTAAAGCATGAACAAAGACAGTTAGTTTATTAAGAAAGATTTAGGCTCAGGTAACTACTTATCTAATACCCTAACTCCTCCTAACCCTAACCCCTTATTTAAGTAGTCACTAAGTCTGAATAATTCTTAATAAATTTGTTATTTAAATTTGTATTGTTGTGAATCAAGTCTTAGTTTGTGCTTTATTAAGGATAATCAAAGTGCAGCTATTATAAAATGGCACAGATCAGTTGAGTTTTGTCTTAAAACCTTATTCAGAGCTGGTTTTGTGTGTGAATACAATTCCAATCCCTTTCTTCAGTACTCTTTTCTCTGTGTACCTGGGCATGGGCTCTTTGCACACTTCTGCATTTCAGCAGGACGTCCAGTACATTGCACTGTGGGTGAGTTCTTCACACAGGTTCTCCTCCTGACCCGGCGCCCCCCTCCACAGGACACTGAGCATGCTCCCCATCGTCCCCATGGACTCCACTTGGCTGAACACAAAGACAATGTAATGGTTTTAGAAGGGACACACACAAGATATTTGAAATATTCAGTTCTGTTGTAATAAACCAGAGAGAGGAGATGAAGATGAAGAGAGGATGAACTGCCTTGGTTTGGAGTTGGGACAATTTACTGTATTGCCCATCTGCTCAGTAATTAAAGAAGAAAGAGGAACATTTCATTAAAACACCCTGGTGTGCTGGTGTATAGAAACCCACGGAGTGCCTTTATTTTTAAGTCCTCTGTTAATTATTATCTGGAGATAATTTTCTCATTATCCCAAGAAAGCAGAAGGTGCTTAAAGCAGCACACATGTTGTGATGTTAGGCACAAAGAGGCCTAATTGCTCTTAAATGTTTGTATAAATTTACATTAAGTACAAACTGCCCCTGTTTGGATTACTAACAATGCAGCACTGATGAGCTGATGTTTATTCTTTACTCAATTGCCTTTGTAATTTAATGCATTATTCATTTACACTTGGTAGTGATAAGCTGCCATAGTAGCCTCAGCTGCCCTGGGGCAGGCTGCCAGTCTACACAATCTAAATTGGCTGCTGACCTAAGCATATGATTCTGCTGGTCACCACTTACTCACTCAGCACATTCAAACAGACTGTAGGCAATGTTAAGGATGAGTCAACAGTAAAGGCACTTGTCTGAGCTTGGATGGAACGGTTTGAACATTGTGTGTGGATGCTGTCACCTCTGAATACACTTAAGTCTACTGTGTACTACCTGTGCATGGAGGGGTGGAGCACTCGCGCCTGTCCGTGTGGTGCCCCTGACAGGCGGGCACCAGCAGCAAGGGCATGGGCTGGCTGCTCAGGCACTTCCTGTGTCTGGTCTGGATGCCCACATCGTTACACACAGAGGTGGAGCAAGGACCCCACTCACTCCAATCAGACCAGTAACTCTGCACTGAACGCACAAATACAGAACTGTGAATAAGAATGTAGCAATAAGTGGTATGACTGCATTAAATTACTCTGATTGCATGTTTTAACTAATGGGTCACAATACTAGTTCAAATGAGTATTTTCAGGTAAAAAAAAAAAAAAAAAAATATATATATATATATATATATATATATATATATATATATATATATATATATAGGGGTAGAGAATGAATTATTGTTTGTCCAGCACTGTTCTAAAGGCTCTATTGTTTTGATTTTATGAAAAAATGTCTCTAAAATTGAGCAAATGGATCCGATTAACACAAAAACACAAACCAAAAAGAGGCAGAAAATCAAACAGACACTTTGGATGTGTGAATTTCTCCACATTCGCCAGTTATTCACAAATGCTGAGAGCTTGGAGCAGCCCTGACCAATGAACACTACTTTGATTGTTTAGTATGCTAATAGTGTCCTGCTAATGAACGTTGCCAGCCTGAGCCTGAATGCCCCTCATTGAGATTACCTGGAGGACATTGGAATCGGACGTGGTAGTTGGAGCAGATCCTCCCGTGGGGCTGCTCCTTGTTGACGCACCAGAAGCCCTTGTCCAGACTGGAGTGCACCACTTCTCCAGTATCTGCAGCTGAGACCCAGTCTGTGGTGCGCACCTCCATGGCGGTGGGACGCGCACACACCCTCTCTCTGTAATAGAAGCGGATTGCCTCCAAACGCTCATAGTCTCCGTTCCCCCCGGGATGATCGATGTTAAACCAGGACGTCCACTCCGTCACGCCTGTGCGCACATTCACAGGAAAAGTACTGTGTTTTAAAAGCCAGGAAAACTAGAGGAGAGAAATTATCCAATTGGGAATGCAGAAAAGCTGTGGAGGAAAGGGGGGATTAAACTATTTAAAATAGTCTTACATGCTGAACAGACAAGGCTGATGTGTTGTGCATGTTTAGAGGTCTGCTTCTGTCATTTAAAAATCAGACTTCTCTCAGGGGAGCTAAAGACTGCACAGTTGTGTTTTGTCTACAGCCTTTTTGGGGACTAAGGGAAATCAAATGGTTATGAGTCATGCAACATTATATAAACCACAGACAATAGTGCACTGGTAGCTATATAATGTTACATAACTGCTTAGACAAAAAATCTAAAAATACTTTTCTGGATGTATGTGTGTATTTGTACCTGTTGGCTGTGAATAGGAGTAGGAGTTGTAGGTTACACGTCTATTGTCAGAAGGTTGTCTTGGCCGCACTGATCCTGACAAAAGATTGAAAAGCATCAGGCATTATAAGATCCAACTCAAAGAATGTCTAAAAAAATTACAACATATTTTTGTATATTTTTGTAACTCTATATTGTCCATTATCAAAAGTTTTTGTGCACCCATCACTTTGCACAGTATTTTTCTTCCATCAAAAAGGCTCTTGGTGCCCTTGATCCAAGCTGAATAATAACATTCCTACTGTGTTTTACTCTGTTCTTCCCCCATGTGAATTACATAGTTTTGGCTGTATCAAAACACTAGACCTGAGGAAACAGCATCATCTTCCCAAAATGTCTTACATCAGAGTTCAGGATTTATTGACACTTGAGAAATAAAACAGTGCAGTTTCTTATTCTTTGAAATCCATCTACTTCCCCCTGATCTTTTACTTTGAAGGCTGTCCACAGCCCACTCCTGGTTCAGACAATGTGGAATATTGCCTATCCATCACATTTCTATGGATGTTGTCATGCTCCTGTTACCTCGTTTAATCCCAAGGCCCTACCGCCTCTCAGAGCCTTACCTCCTCCTTCCAGGGCCCTACCTCCTCCTCCCAGAATCCTACCTCCTCCCCACAAAACCCTACCTCTGCCTCATAGAACCCTACCTCCTCTCCACGGGGCCCTACCTCTTCTTCCCAGAGACTACCTCCTTTCCTTAGAATCCTACCTCCTCCCCTCACAATCATATGAGACACGCTCCTGCTGCAGCTCTCGGGTTGCAGCTCTCGGGCTGCAAGTCTCACGCCGCTATATTGCAAGTCTTTTTAAGTGTTATCTTTGCGTCAACATGTTTTTCATATACCAGGCCAATTATGTCCATCTTACTATGACATTCATTCAAATCATATATTCGTGAATGGGCCCTGAAAATAGAACTTTTGTGAAAACCTGATTTAAAATATTTTGCAACCTACAAGCCATTTTCGTTTTGTGGTGGGGGTCTTGGGCCTGTTGCATGGTTGCATTGAGGGTCCTCGTCTGAAAAGCTTGGGAACTCCTGGTCCACTATATCACATAAATCGCCTGGATTTATCAATTGTTTTGCATATACATAATTTTAAGTAAAAATACATCTAGAAATATGCATTGGCTATTGTTTCTTTTTTTTTTTTTCTTTTTTTTAAAGAAGGGTAATACATGACTTTTCCCATAGCATTTTCTGAAACATAATTTTTTGCTTGACATATTACCAGTTCCTCTTGATCCATATGGTACAATAACATTGTGAAAATAGACATAATGGCTCCTTGAGCCCAGAAGGACACTGTATCGATCTCATTCCCCGCTGGTTTTACAGCTCACATCACATCAGGCTAATAGATTTTGCAAAGAAGTACAGTATTATTACAAGTTTTACAGTAATGGCTGCTTCAACGACGTGTTTGTTAGAGCTAGCAGACTGTAACTTGACCTTTATATGGTGGGTATTTTGGCTCTGTGTTGTAAAAATCATTGATGTTTTTCCATATTGACTTTGTCTGTCTGATACATTGGAATGGCAGCAGAAACAGAATCTGCAAAACACATGGTTTTACAGACCAGTCGGTCAACTTCAATGGGGCTCCCCATTTTCAAAAAAGAAGCAGCAAATTCAAATTCAATTTATTATTTATCAATTTAATGTATAATTCAAATTATACATTCAAAATAATTGTTACTAATCCCCAAGCCCTCAGAAAAGTCCATCTGGTTTTGTTGATACAAATAAAAGTTTACTGTTACATCATTTGTCTATTCCACCTTGTTGTTTGCATCTGCTGATCATTTCAAGATGGTCCCTAATGAAAACAAAGCCATGAGTGTGTCTGCATGTTTACAAGGTGACAACTGTTTTACATGGAGAAAAGCACATTAGCTGCATGCTATGCTAACATTAACCTCAGCTGTAGATGCCATGGCCCTGTTCCCATGGCAACCTCCGGCAGCTTATGTGAACCACTGAGAGCTATGTTGCACTTTATTAATCTGAAAGCCAAGAAGCTTTCTAGAGACACAGCTTTATAAGGAATGTGAGTAAATTTAGCTCATCAATATAAAGCTAGCTGCAACGTGTATTTCTGAAGCCAGAAATATTAGGCTTGGATTTGAGCAGATCCATGAGAGCCGCCTGGAGCGTTTGTCTGGTACAGTAGATCTAGGCTACTTTATTGTTTGGAAATGTGTGGTGCATTGGCACTGACACAAAGGACATGTAAAAATACCAGTTACTTTCCAAACTGGAGTTTCATATGTGTTTTAAAACCACCTATATTATTAAGAAGTATAACTGATATTTTGTTAATACAACAGACTAACCTGCAGATTTTACAGTGTGAAGTGTGAAGTGTGAACAAGTTGGAATGAGAATCAGCACCTACAGTTCATGTGTTACATTTGTGAGCTGAGGGAGAATGCCCTCTTTATGCCCCAAGTGGACAAGTTCAAATATGTTGGGGTTTAGTTCACACATGAAGCACATGTGGCTCCCCTCTACACCTGTAGATCATGAGTGAAAACAGGTAGAGCCACTGCTCTTTCACACTGAAGAGGATCGATGTATCTGAAGCCCAGAGAGGAGATGTGCGAAGTCCTGCTTCTGCTTCTCCAACTGAATCTGTCACATCATCCCAGCAAAAGTGACAAAAATGTATCACTCTCAGGTTGTATATTATAGAGACTTTATTATTACAAAACAAATGATGGCCTTCACTTGTGCCCATTATTGCTGTCCACACTACTTTGCCTTGACAACTAACATCTCAATTCTTTTTTTTTTTTTTTTTTTTTGGATTTCACAATCCACGTCACAATGGTGCATTGTGCACAGGAGGTCATCCAGACAAATCTTTTAATAACACAGTAGGAGTGTGCTGTAAAGCTGTGCCAATGTCTAATAAAAATATACCAAAAGAAAAGAAATAATGTGGACTCTTATGTTGCGCCCAGAATGTTT
Organism: Boleophthalmus pectinirostris; assembly: GCF_026225935.1. Classification (NCBI taxonomy): domain Eukaryota; kingdom Metazoa; phylum Chordata; class Actinopteri; order Gobiiformes; family Gobiidae; genus Boleophthalmus; species Boleophthalmus pectinirostris. Next base: position 20,730,124 of record NW_026571473.1, read on the forward strand.
TCAATGTACCGCCATGCCAGATGTAAGTTGGCCGACAGACAAGGGTTTGAAATGGTCTGGATCCTGTTTGTAAAATCCCAATCTCTACAAGAAAGACCAGACCAAACTTGAGACACATGACTTAAGCAGAATAATCCTCACGCCATGTTATGACAAAGATGGACCATGTTAATTTGAAGTGCGGCTAACATTCAGGTATTCAGGAGTGGGTGCACTGTGCTGTTGGATCTCATATGGAAGTAGTTTATGTTTTGGCTTGAGTTTAGTGGCAGTGTTAAAGACGAGTCTGCTGTTTCTCTCCTTTTCTGTCTATCCTTAGAAAAACATGTTCTGCAGCTTGTACTGATCCAACATTGTGGAGATAATGGGACAAATTCATGCGATGCAGGAGATATTCAAGAAGGAAAGGTCTACATAAAGTTGTTCTAGATAAGTGGCTGTATTGTTTTATTAATAGTCAAACAACGCATTGGGAATTTAGTGGAGGTCGGGCTGAGGTGCCGCGAAGCCTTTTTCACTGTTTCGCTTGAACAGACAAATGAACCTGCCTTCTGAAAATATATATATGCTAACCTAACAGTGATTGCATATTGGCGATAAGACTTTCAGTCCATGGGTTTCTTCCAGGTGTCCATGTTTCTCTCATCAAACTTAAATCAAGAAAAATACTGGATGGGTGTGGACAGCAAAGTATCCTAACTCTTATGCAATTTGGTAACAGTCCTTTATCTCAAGACATTCTGTGAAAGATTATTATATTTACCCTAGCAACACTCAAATATGTTTTGGATAGGCACTTGAAATCATGACAGATTTGGTGAAAGACTTGAGCTGTGGAGATTTTGTTTTGTCATTAAACAGGATTTAGTTATAATTGTTTTGCTTTTAATTGCTGAGAGGTTATACAAGGTGTAATGAAAACAAGAAACAATTTTTTAAACTAAACGAACTGCACATCTCATATCTACAAATTTGAAGCGTAATCACATATTCTTTTGTTTGGCATAGAACAATTCAGAAGCTAAAACTGAAGTATTCAAGTATTTTGGTAATCAACAGTTAAAGGCAAATGGTCCAACTTTTCTTTTGGAGGGTCCGTCAAGTGCTTTTCTCAGTAGGGATATTATTTCTTTGTTTGGAATGTTTCACAGTTTGCTATTAAACTTTTCTATCTTTATGGAGACCAAACCAGACCAAGTTACAGGTCAGATTTTTGGAGAGGCGACCCCGCTCAAGGTCAGAATGCCTGTTTTCTGGGTATTTTTGAGCTAAGAATCCACCTGTAATATAATAAATTGAAGGTAGAGCTGTTTAATGTCATGCTATGGAACATTCTGGTCAAAGCAGTGATATTTCCATAAAAACAAGTAGGTGACAGACCCCCAACCATATCATATAGTCACATATTTCCATAGCCAGAACAAATAGCTCAGCCCTGTACACTACCTTGCACAATAGCACATCTGATTACATAAGAATTTGCAGCACGCTATGACCTATTACCCAAGGGTGCTAATACCCCAAAGTACTCCCCATTTTGAGGTACTTTTTTGAGTATCATGCTCCAGCTGCTACCTTTGAAGAGAAATGCAGATCATAAATTTGAATAGACAGGGAACAAGGAGAGGTCGATCGATTGAGTGATGGCGAGACGTGGAGACAGAAGGTGCAAAGGTGTGGAAAGAATTTGTGAATTAGAAAAAAAAAATCAAAATGGCCATTGCAGTTTCAGTTTTCACAGCAGTATCCGGGGTTTAATAATTGTAGATACTTTTCCCAGATGGTTGAAAGGATCCCAACTTGCAGGTGTGTATAGAAGCGGGCGACCTGGTTTCTAAAGTAATCATTTTGCAAAGTTTTATTTTGGGGATGAAATGAGGACAAAGATGTGACACCTTTTCGTAATATGTTGGTGTAAGCACAATGAAAGCATGCCCCCAGACATTAAAGTTTACGGTCCATTTTAAAAGTACGCACTCAGCTGTGATACTGTTTTCGTTATAGTGAGAAGTGATTCTGCAGAGCATCAAAACGTCTCCCGGCCCTCAATATTATTTATGGCATTCAAACGCAACAAAAAGGTGCTGAGCTTTAAGTCACTGCCAGACCATACCAAAATCCTAAAACTGTGTAATTGTTCTTATAAGAATCGGAAAAACAGTCTAACTTAATCGTGGATTTACCACCTACTTAGAAACCATAAATCACACTCCCTCTTCATCTAAACACAACATATGGTAACACTGTTGAAAAGTCAAAACTGAAATTTCTCTTTTGACTCTAAATATAGTGCCAAAATCCAACATTCTTCATACACAGTCTCGAAAAAATCATACAATAAATAAATCAAATTAATGACAAAGTTTCAGCACAATGAGTTATATATTATATTTGTCAAGTTTTGTGGCTGTTGTTCGTTAACAAACTGTTCTGAAATGTGCTCTAACATGTGTTCAACATGTTTCAAAAAGGAATCAAAGTATCTTTTTGTCTTTGTTTTAACCCTTCATCCAAATTTAAATTGGATTTTAGTGGAAACAATTAAATTGTCTCCATCATCTCCCTATTCCAGCACCTGAAGTATTGTTTAAATTGTGAATGAAATATAGGTAGTTTATGAGGCTTGCCTTTAGGAACTGCCAACTCTCTCAACAAAGTCCTGTTAATTGTGAACAGATGGGAGATGCTAGGGGAGTTTGACAAGGCTGACTTTGAGCATTTTGATAGATGCTGGATGAAATATAGACAATTTACAGACAAAAGAGGTTTTAAGTGGGCGTTTCATCTTCATAGAGGTGACAGAGCCTGCAGCTGCTGTGCCACAGGCCTTCTGTTCTCTGTGCCATTATAAAAACAGTAGAATAACCACTCCCTGTGAGTTTTTCCATCAAACGCATTAAAACAGTGAGTGACTTAACACTGGAGATTATCAGACATTTACAGAGGTGGTCCATCCAATATACACAGCCTTATCTAATGAGCTCACCAGCCCACAGCTTCGGTCTGGCCTCTGTGTTCTGCAGGGAAATGCACTGGATTGTCTTATGTCACACAAACACATGTGAGCGCAGACTGATTTATCTGATTATGGAAAATGACACAGGAAATGTAACCACATCTTTGAAATATTTGTTCCAAAATTCCAAAATCCGAGTCAACAAAAGTGGAAAACTGTATCGTGATTTAGCAGTTATTTGTGTAGGTTCAAAGTTTCCGCTCAGACTTTTACTGTAAGCTAAACCTGGAAAGTAAAGACCCCTGCCAAGGCACTAGTTGCTTTCTCGCAATTCTAAGTATATACTGTCCAGATCTGATTACAGTAACACTCTACTTTAGGGGTAAAAGCTCCAAATTAGTCACAAAAAAGGCACAGAATCTGAAATATTTAATTGCACATAAATAAATATATAATTAAATCATGCAATTTTTTTTCTTAGATTTAAATTAATCTTTTTTACTATATACATTTACATAGACCTGTGTGCGTTAGAAGCTGTTTAATATAGAGAATCCAAAATACAGATCAAATGCAATGAAAGCTTTTTTTCTAAACATAGAATGCAAATGATGTAAATTTAATGAAATTATTTGTAAAAGTTGTTTGTATTTCTGTGTTGCCATGTGTTGCCTTACCTTGTCCGCAGCCCACAGACAGCAGCACAGAGAACACAAAGGCCACCTTTAATCCCAACATGATTCTTCACTTAAATAATTCTACTGTTCAGTATTGACACACTGTCAACAGGTGACGCTAGTTCTACCTCTGCCTCCTCACTCATGTATGCTATGGGACGAGGCAGATGCTTTTTAAAACTCTGGGCCATTCACAGTCCACACCAATCCAGCCCCTCTCTGCTCTCCATTGGTCAGTGCAGAAACATCTGGGTCCCCCTCACAACACTGGAGGAAGGTGAGTGCAGTCCGGTGCATGGGGGCTGTGGTTAAAGGAACTGCGCAGGAACTTTTTGTATACAAGTTTTGTCTAGTCTGTTTGAGCCATGCTTTTCATAGTTAATATAAATGTTAGTTTATTTATTTCAATTTTCTAAAACTGTAACTGTATAAAAAGTAATATATGTCATTTTTGAATAAATCTTTCTTTATTTTTTTATTTATTTGAGTGAGCGCCATTATTTATAGCATGTTATGTTATGTCTGTTAAGAAAAGGGTGGGGGGGGGTGAGGTATGACCAGGCAGGTGTGCAGTTGTAGTAACAGTAATAGTAGAAGAAATAGTGTAATAGCAGTAGACATATAGAAGTAACTGCAATAATAAAATCTTTTATCAATTAATATAATATAAACATACCAAAATGACTGTAACTTTAAAGCTGGGGGCTCCAACCTTTTTCTCCAAGTGAGCTACTTTTGCGGTCATAAGAAATTGAGCATTGAAAAGCCTTAGATGGGGAACAGTTAGATACCTATAAAACATAAACCTTTAACCATTTATTAGTGCACAAAGGGCATCAAAATTATACATTAACATTGGTAGTTCATCAAATTTGAGTCATTTAGCACAATATGAATAATTCAGTCCTTTGGCAAGCTACTTGGAAGGGGGTGGAGAGCTACTGGTAGTTCCCGATCTACAGGTTAGAGACCACTGCTAAAGCTACCACATATATATATATATATATATATATATATATATATATATATATATATATATATATATATATATATATATATATATATATATATATATATATATATATATTACCGTAGATGGCAAGATAGGAAGTTTTAAATAGAAATAGTATGAATTTACAAATGTTTTCAGAGACATGAGACATGAGACACAAACAACATGCAAAATGACTGCACAAAGCATCAATCTGAAAAAAATAAAATAAAATCTGCTGATATCTTATGACTTCCATAACTTTTCCCAGTGCGTCAGCCATGAACATACAGAGCAGGTGTCTCCGTCCTTTAATATTACATAATGCCACAACCTCATGTTTTCTATCTTATATCCTTTCATTTTCGACTCTCTCCATATGTCCTCTTTTGACCACATGATGAGTCGCCCGTCCATCCCCACACAGGACGCTCCCACATGCATCCTCTGCTTTGGTTTTGTAACTCTTTCACAGTTGCTGATTGCAGGTGGACTTGTTGCCAAATAGTGGAAGTGGCGTCATATGGCAAAGACTGCAGAGGAAAAAGCCCTGAGTGCAGACAGGGGACAGGCTTATGAGGTGCAATGTCCTCACTCACCGCATTCAAATTAACTGCAATTAGGTAAGTGCACTTGTAAAAATAAGAATGCAGGGCATGTTTTGACCTCAACTGCCTTTCATTTTCAACTAATAACAAACGATTAAGACAAACAATTATTGTCTGAGTAAAAGTAATGAACTGTGACAAACAATAAGCAGAAACAAAAACAGAAGTTTTTTAATTTGATTAATTTTAATAAACCTGGAGGTGGATATGGGGGATGCTAAATATTTAACTTAGTCCCAAAGTATTCTGTCACTGTAGTGAGAAACATGTATTCATCAGCAGTGATGCAGCAGTGAATGGGTTGTTTCATGGCTCTTTTGTTTACTTTTTATTATTGTTTTGGTTAATACAGTTTTGCTTTCTGTTGGATTTGTTTTGACAACACTGATTGAAAACTAAATAAAACTGTTGATTTCTTTCTTTCTTTCTTTTTTTTTTTTTCTTTTTTTTAAGACGTTTTGTGACATGAACCTTTAATGATGGAACATTATGATGCAGGTATACCACTAAGCATAGTATAAAAGAGTGTTTACATTTAAGAGAATATAATAATAACAGCCAAAGCAATGGTATATTTAGTAAGATACGGAGTGGCAGAACAGGACAACTTGACAAATAACTTGTCACAATAGAAAATTTATCCGGAATTAAATGTTTCCATCTTTGAGAACTTTTAAGAACCAGTTTCTCCCAGTGTCTTAATTACATAACTCCATAGTAGAACAGAGATGAAAAACACATATTTGATATCTACAAAAAGTAGCCTTATATATTTTATTCAAAAACTTAGAGCACAGGACTTCCTTTCTTAATATGCAGAAGCAATATGTTCATAATATTTTCACCCCAGGCGTCAATGCTTCTAAAGGCTTGCAAAGTCTGTAGACGTTTCCTGAACATTAAATAAAATACAAAGCAAAGCTGCCGTGAAATTAGCTATTTTGGGCTTCGGCGATCCTGAAAAGTCTGGTGATCCTGGTGGGACTGTGGTGTGCGCTTTGACTAAGCCCACTTAATCTATACACCATATAGTCTATACTTTTCCGCGTAAGGCAATCTTACCCAGGATTTTACTACAAGTGCTGCTGCCAGTCATTATTGTTCTCTATCGTGGTAGCAGGCAACTCTTAACTTTAGGTCTAATAAATGACACTGACCATAGCAATAACATGTCCTCCTTATATGTAGACAGGGCCTGGAGACACCATTGAGAACTTACACATATTTTTACAATGCTTTTGACAGATTTAATGGCGTCATAGGTGAACGTCTGGACATTCTTTTGTGCTGACTTTTTGCACCCACTCACGTGTAGGTGTCTGGGCACTGTTCATTTTCTGAAGAAGCTCCTGCCTCCAGGTGTAAATAAACACATGAGGTCACTATAAACAGCGCCACAGTCTAGCTATGTCATTCTACTAAAGTAACACTTGTGGATTAGGGCCAGATCACACCTGCTTATGGCTTCCATTACTCACTCAGGTCCAGATGCAGACCCATAAACACACAATTGTCCATTGAATACTGCTTTTATTGGATGTGATTGGCTTTAAGTGTGATTGATACTGTGATTATTGAGCCTTAAATTATAGTAAATAGGGCATTAAACTAGCACCTTTCTATTTGAGATACGGATAATCTTGCAGTAAGGTTCTGTTTAGTGTTCACTATTGTTTAGGTTTAGGTAAAAAACAGTATTGAGTATTGAGTAGTGAATAACGTATTGAAGCCTGCTATATCCCAGTTGCATAGCAGCGTTTTCTGTCACCACCTGAGATGCTTTGTGACGTGTCCTCACTGTACTGAGTCTTATGCTGTGCGTCCTCATCACTTTCGGCTTAAAGGTGCACTGTGTAACTTTACTGCTGGGGAGTTCTGCCACCAGCTTGTCTCCGTGGAGAGGATATTGCTTTACCTAGGATATTTTACAGTATGACATTAAACATGTTTACTTTACATTTCTAGAATTACAGATCTTTTTATTGCAAAATTCATTGACATGACCAGATCAAGTAATAATACTATAACTTGATCTTGGTTCAAGCAGGTTGCTTGTCTCTATGGAGATAGATAAATTTAATGTTAAATAGTTGATTGCACATGACAAATCCATAATCTCTAATCCAAAACCATTCATTTTGTCTTAACAACAGCAGATATAGGACATGTCACCAGTGACAGTTAGTCACTGTAGTAGGCTTACAGCTAGCAGCCGAAAAATCTCAACAAGTTAAATACACCTCCTACCGTATTGTTTTTAAAAAAGAACCCAAGTTAATGAGACCTTCCACAATAAAAGTTACATAGTGCAACTTTACATAAGGAAGGAAAGATATGATGAAACTGTCAGTATACTAATAAAGTACATCCAAGCACAGATAAGAAAAAGGGCCATTGCAAAACTTGTAAAAGTCAGGTAAGGTAGAACGTATAGTCCGTGTGTGGAAAAGTGTCATGCACATGTGACCCTTACTTCCAATTTTGGGATATTGTGTCATGAGCACTGGGCCTGGGACCAAGCCTCCATATTTGTGTCACCATCTTGGTCAGCAGTTCTGTGGACGACTAATTAGTGGAGGAAGAATTTGACCTTTTTTAAAGAGAAAGTGGAGCAACAACAGAAATAGGGACAACATGCAAACTCCACAACTTTCTTTAATATCCAACACACACACACACAAACACACATGCACACAAACACACATACACATGGTTGGTCATAATTATCAACAACATCATTATTGTTATATTTCAGTCATTTCATTTTAGATAAAAACATTTATATTACAAGCTTCGGTTGTTAACAAACTAACTGCAAGTTTGTTAAAAAGCTGCACCTCTAATGTGCCAGGGTACTTAGCCTTCTATGTAATGTGTGTGTAGCCATAGCCAGCAGATCAGAGCCAGTTGGTCAGAGTTACTGGAGGTTGGCTGTGTTGAGTGTTGTTACTTTGCCCTAATGAGTCAGCAGCATTTAAGTTTTCCCAAGTCCAGACGTTGAGACGAAATGGAAAATGTGTGAAGCATTAGCAAAATAAATTTCCAGTTATAATAGAAATTTACTGTATGAGCTTTTCTCTGGGTTATGTATTATGAAAAACATAAGGAATTATTGGCATCATAGTGTACTGAGTGCCACTTGAGTACAAATTGAACTGTCGTTAGCTAATATCTCGTTCTCTTCTCCAGCCTGTGGTGACTTGGTTTGTTTGTGTTTGTTGCTTGGTAAGTCGTGTCCACAGGCTTAGTGAGACCTCCTCCATTAGAAACATCTGTGGGCTGCAGCTGTAGACAGGGTGATGAGAGCAGAATAGAAATCGAGAAAACCACAATAGCAATGCAATCAATTTAAATGAGAAACATCTAAATAGTTGGCAAATAATGTTGGGTTGTCAATACTAAAAGACCAATTTGTAAAAGAAAAGATATTTATTGTATGCGGTGAAGGATGTGTATCAACACAAATGTTTACTTTCACATAGAAATATGGTCTTAAACAAGACATACTGTGCTTGTGTCTGCTATATAGTTATAATCTATGACTCCTGTTAGCCATTATGTTATAATTTAGACCTATTAAAACTCAATATTGATCTAAAAAGGACTTAATAAAATAAACAAGTCCGCTGACTTCCCTGTTAAAAAGCTGTGGTGCCCAGTGGGAGCTGATGTCACCGTGAACACAAACACAACAAAGAACTTATCGGCTCCTTCAATAAGTGCTGCACATCACGCTAGCAAGACACAGGCTTTTTTCATTTGCACTAAAATGACCACAAGACGCTGCTAAATACTACATGTATCACAGACACAGAAAATAAAGTTGGACAACAAAGTGAGTACAGAGCAGTGGGCGTGTGCTGGTGGTGTTGACAACAGGGGATGATCAGTGAAATTACATCTTAAAAATAAGGGATTAAAGATTGCTCAAACATGCATGAATCACTCTAAATACCACTTTGGGTAAGTAAATGGCGAGGGGAAAAAACTATAACATGGTTAAAAACTCTGAAAAGTTGATGTTGCATAATAAGTCTGCTTTATGAGGTTTGCTAATGCTTCCTCAAACACAACTAATACTTTACTATGAATATTTCTACCATTACGGCTACTCAATAAACTGTAAATAATGCTGTCAGTAAGTGTAACTACTAAAGTATCATTACTCCTATTACTTTAACACTAAAGCTGTCTATTGCTACCAAACACAAAACCTTTACTAAGTGGCACAAAAAATGTCATGTAGCAAAGTATGAACAATAGAAAAGCACAATTAATATTAAATGCTGTTTTATTGAGAATTATAGTTTTCTTATATTGAACAGCTAAAAGAGACTCAACAAAAATAAAGTGAAGAGCAGCAACAGAAAACAATCTCTCACGTCAATCAAATATTACGTATAAATATAGGACCAAAACAAAACTCCAGTGTATAGCATAAAAAAATCATTTCGTCTGTAATATAGTACTTAAAGAGTAACAGGCCAAATGCTACTGCATCAACAATGTGAAACATAAATCTCCTCATGCCATTGGCTAAAGACATGACTGGCACCACTGTATCTAAATATGCACCTCCTACTGTATCTCAATAGCACATGTAGCTGTGGAGTTGTGTAGTGTGATGTCATGGGTCCTAACATCCATAAACAGAAAGAGCAGAGATTTGGGCTAAAGGTGCTGTACCTGAAACCTACGGGCTTAAAAACATGAAAACAAACAAAACTAGTGCATATTATACTCTTATGCAGTGGTCCAAAATTATTCCTCACTTTCCTAACGCATTGCTAGCATCCTAATTATCCTCTAACAACTATCACGCTAACAGCCCACCAGTACTAATTCCTGATTCGTAGAGGATAAGAACACTTTATAATTAGATGCACAAAGTGGTCTTATTTTGACTGCAAGAGCTGCCTTAACAATATATCTGTACCACTGGAAATATAATATTTATCTTTTGTGTATCCATGAGGTATAAGTGATACAGCTAAACATTCTATCTAAATCATAAGTTTTCAAAATGATGTCCATAACAGGAAAAGGTCTAGGGACTGAAATCCTGAACACTATTTTGGAAAGCAATATGATAATGTATGTCTAAAAGTGCACACAAATGGCATTTACCACTCAAAAAAAGAAGCTGAAATTCCACTGGACCCGGAAGTAGAGTTTTGACATCATCGCAGTACAACTCCAAAGGCTGATCTACAGAACTGAGACAGCATTAACATTAAACAACATCTTTCAAATACAAAACAAGTGAAGAGAATAGGAACAGTAGCCATGTTAACCCATAATGGTTCCACTTGTGTTACAATTCGATGAGAGTGTCTGTGCCGGGGAAGTCTGGGAGATTGAGCTCATATTTTTTCTGGATGTCGTACGGCAGGAAGCGTCCGGCCAAGTAATGCTTCCCCGAGAAACTGGCAGCACACTTTTTGGGTGCTGTGAGCGAGATGAGGACTTCAGGGTGAATGCCGTCTTGGGTGGCCTCCTCTTCATCCCAACCTGGAACAACAAAGATAGAGCATTTATTTTTATGTACCCTGTAGCCTGATATCAGGTAGTTTGCAGACAACACTGGAGACACAATGAAGACCAAAAAGGCTGCACTCAACGATAGCTACAGAAACATTAAAGGTGCACTAAAGGAGCACTCTGCTACTTGCTTGTCTCATTGGAAATGTTATTGCTTTGCCACTCAACAGATTTGACCAGTATCTCTGCCTGGTAATATCATGTGCTTGTCTCCATGGAGATAGATACATTTAATCTTATACCAAGAAAAATTCCTGGAAAAACAATAGCATCTTGGACAAAAGATGTTAGTACACTTTACACAACACATAGAGGCTGGCAATATAGATGACACAATAATTAAATCTTTTCTGGAAATGTAATACCAAAATGTTGCAGTTAAAATAAGCAGCAAAATACATAAACACACATAAATTAGATAGTAATGTATTTAGGGGTACACATTTGTTTTCATCGATCTGTATACTTTTCTACATCTACATCTTCAAGAATATAATAAACCAGACCAGGATTTGAAATGAGTTCATAAAGAGGAGTCCAGAGGTGCCAAACACAGGCAGCATCAGCAGAATGTAGTGTGGCGGAGGCGGCATTTGAATCAAGGGCTTTTGATGAATTCACACAGCACTGACTCAAGCACAAGATTTATCTCCACATGTCCAAACTCCTCTCTCCATTTGGCCGGCACTCACAGGGAGCCACCCAAAGGCCCATAGATCACATTTGAAAAGCTTTTCTTACCTGAAGGCACGTCCACACTGGCTATAGGAATCTTCACTTGCTTCAGAGTACCCAGAATGCCAGAGTAGGGCTCCTTAATGTTGCCTATGTCTGACTCCGGGCCCAGCATTGCATCAATCACTAGGTTATAGGCATCATTTATGAGCTGCACCTGAACACAACAGAAGAGGTTTACAGTATCTATTCAATATTCAAAAGGTTTTCACAGTGACTTACGATGTAATATTGTTCAAATGACATGGATTAATGATATGCAGTATGAATAATATAAGCTTTGAAATCAATAGCTTTTTCAGTGGAGAATACAGTTGAAATAGGTGGCTGTCGTCCTCTGCTGACAACAGTAGAGAATAGAGCATATTGAAATGTGTAATTAAAATACTGCTATGACCTTGAATGTTCCACAGGATGGCATTGAACTCATCTGTCTCTGCAGAGACAAGCATGTGAGGTCATAGATCAGATCTGTTGAGAGGAGAACCGCACACTAATTCATGTTATTTAAGGAATTTCTGAGCAATAAAAACACACGTAATTGATCAACTCCAAGGCGGATATGTTTAATGTCATATTGTGGAACACTTTAGGCAATGAAATAACCTCTTTATAGAGACAGCGACTTTATGGAGCAGATGACATACTCTCCATCATAAAAGTTACATAGAGCACCTTTAAGCCTTGGAATTATGAGAGTGCAGTAAAATAAACATAAAAGACTTCCTGGTGTCAAGTGTAGAGGGCTGAAAGCTGTTTATGTTTGTTCAGTTCTGTTCTGTATGTCTGTTTGTTCAGAAATGTATTTAAAACAACAAATGAGCTTGGATATTTGGCAGTGCAGAAAACCGCAAAATGGTAATCACGAGCATCAACAAGTTTCTGAAACACTGCAGGCCACTGTTCAGAGAAGAACAAACAAGACTATCCATCTGTAAAAATGAATTGAACCCAGACTTTTTCCCATCAAAAACAAGTCTATGCAGCTCCTGACCTCCGTGGGCAGGTATGACAGGAAGGGAATGTCCATCTTCTCACACTGCACCGTGAAGTCTTGGTGGAGGCTCTGGGATGACCTCTTGGGATGGTAGATGGTGGGCTCATATTCCTGAGTGAAAGGAGACAGAAAATACAGGTTACATAATGAGCAGACTGATATTAAAATGATGGAGTGTGCTTGAGGGCTTGTGTACTTTGGGCTGGCAGTGCGTGACATGTTACACACCGCTGATCACAACTTGTGGTTTCCCAGACGGCTCCCTGAATGAATACTTCCCCTTATAAAAATGGGAGCAGAGGAGAGTGGAAATCCAGACCGGAGCTGTCTGAGTAGAGATGCTCAGCAGGAAGCACCTGTGATCTATGACCTTGTACCAACACTTTACAGCTCAAGACCTCCTTTAAAAATTATGTGCATTCAACTCTGCATCCTGATTAATTTGTGGCAATGTAAGGGTCACGTGGGGTCAGAAGTTAAGGGTCAGGGGTGAGGTACACATACAGGGACAAAAAAAATGGGTTTAATATAGTTCAAAGCTAATACTCTCTCTTTGTCTTTCTCAAGATTACGTCATTTTAATAGTACAGGTTACGATAACAAAGACATTGCATTATATTGTTTCAGAAAACATTGCAATAAATGAACATTTTGAAGACCACTTAATGATGATTTAAACCCGGAGCATGAAAAACTCAGTGAACTATTTCCTTGTCTGACAGCATACAGTATTAAATGGAAAACAGCTATCATAGTGTACTGGCAACTTAATAATGGAGCCAATACGGTAAGGTTTGAATTGGCATGTAACATGTATACAGTAGGCCTGTCATAATAAATACTATATCGGCTTATCGTTCAAAACATGATAGATGGAACAATAATTTTCAATATTTATCGTGGATACTTTTTCTTTGTACTTGTGGGAAACTGTTGGTTATTTTTCTGAACTATGATGAGATTTGAGCTGTTGGAGGGTTGAATAAATAACTTGACTGACTCATTATAGATACACACTAACTACTTAAACGTTACATTCTGTTATTTGTTTGTTGCAGCTCATATTTTGAACAATATTTACAGCATTTAGACTACTTTAGAGTGCTTTATGGTTTGGTTTCAATATTATCTTTTATCGCCTATATTTACTTCAACAACATACCACACTTCAAAATTTGTTATTGTGACAGGCCTAGTATACAGTGTATATATGTACATAAACATGCCCCAACTGATACTCCTTTTTTTTTGTTTTCTTTAGCCTAGTGTTAGTTTTACAATTATCCTGAAACACCAGAGACCGTATGATCCAGCACTTTGTGGTCAACGACAAGACCAGATGCTTGACCAGATATCTGGGTTTTGTCATGGCTTTGTTTTCACTTCTCAACATACACGGTTAATTTGACTTGCAAATGATGAAATAAAGTAAGCAATGTCAAATTACCCTGGAATTAAGGAATTTATTCAACTTAAAATCAACAGCTTTGTGGTAGGGTAGTCAAAGTATGGCCCGTCAGTGAATCTCTTTTTGTACCTGGTGTAAATCAAGAATCTGCTCAACACAAAGTAGTTGACCTGTGAGAAAGGCTCTTAATCACTTAAGCAGAAAGACCACTCTCTTTGTGTAGTCTGTGTTTCAGACTAAAACAATGACTTATGCAAAGGACTTGACATTTTAACAGTGAAGATTTATGAATTGAGGTAAGGTTTACAATGTTATAGCTCTTATGTCTTGATAAAATAAATATGTTACATAGTGGAGTCAGACAAGAGCCTTAGAAAGTTTAACATTCAGATTAAAATAAATATGAACTTATGCAACATTTCCATGGGTTTCAGAGTGATGAACAATTTTCACCAGAGCCATAGAAATTAAGAATTTAAAATAAACACATTATATGTTTTGAATGGCCAAAAGTTCTCAAAAGGTGACTATTAAACAGGAAAATAAACTTTTTTTTCAATTTTATGATTTGTGCCTACATTTACAAATAGCCCATAAAGAGCAGGTATAGCTATTTATAGCAGCTATTTTAATTGGACTGTTGCTCAGAAGTATTTGAGTAAAATCAAAATGGAGTTGATGTTGGACTGTGATTTTGGAGTATATTTTGTAACTCCATCTTTGGGCTTTCAACGAGTCTTGCTCTTCCTGTGGTCCTGGGACAGTCTCTGGCTTGGGCCTTGACCAACTCTAACTCCCATGGCCCTCTGCAGTGACAGATCTGACTCCAGTCGTCTGCACATCCCTCTGGACCTGTCCTGGGCTCATTGGGTCCAAGTCCAGTGTGACTAGAGCAGGACTTGTGTGAAGCTGTCAGTATCCGTAAACATAAATGAGCTGTGAGTTAATGGCCTGGCACTTCTCTCCCCACGGCCCTGTGTTGTCTTGTATATGGTGTTTATTTTCACAGTCTATTAGAGCTGATGGGATGAGTAAGTATGTCTGTTACTGCGATCATGAGCCATTCTGCCTTCTGTCAATCATGGCTTTTCATTCATGTCTTGTCTGCCCGGCCTGTGTACAAAGGATAAAATCATGCTGTTTTAATATGGACAATGCAGTGGAGTTAATTGGAGGAAGATTTTTGACCATGGTTCAACATCAGCTTTGATCAAAGGATGTCTTCACTGTGGGAATAATCAGTCTGATGATTTCCCTGTGTTATAGACATTCCAAAAACATGTTTTGAGTTGTTCCAAGACCCTTACCTTTTTGTGATGTGATGTCATGTAACTCGCTACCTTTGAGGTGCACTCAAATTTCCAAGAAATATACAAGAAATATGGACTATTTGTAATTTCTTTGAATCATTATTTACAGAGCCCTCAAAGGGACATGATGAGAAAAACATAAATATTATTTATTTGCAGGCCCGCAAAATCTTGCAATACCTGTGCTGTGTTCTGCACATATAGTTAGAATAGCTCTGCAGGTCATTGTCCAGCCTGACTTATTTTATAGTACAAAGCACCGTTTACTAACATTTATTGGCATTTTAGAGGTGAATTAGTTATTTAATCATATCAAAGCAGAAACTCTTATAACAAATAAATAATAAGAAAGCTCACTAAAAAGAGGACTTCATTTGTGAAGGAATAACCAGGGAACGATAAAAACTGTTCCAGAGAGTTAGCAACACAAAACATGGCTATCTGTCCATCTCAGTCACCCGTAAATTGCTGCTCTTCAGACGATGGACATGTCTGAGACATGACATGAGCGTGCGTTAAGCCTTTATGCTCTGTCTAGTCCCATCCACAGCTCCCAGTCTGTCCCGGGGCCGTGTGTGGGTCATGTGGACCAGTGCATGTCCTGATACTGACAGGGATCACACGACACCCTGAAAACATGGAGTGCACCCATGGGACACCCTTCACACAACACACACATAGGGATTTAAGACTATGATTACCTCACTAATGTCACATGCAGATACAAGATACAAGATATTTAGTCAGAAAACTCTGTACAAATCTGACTGAAGTAGTTGTGGTATTGTTTATAATGTATAAAAAAGTAGATGATTATTTACAAAAATATTTTTCTTTGAACTGAATTTAGCAAAATATGATGAAAAATAAAGACATATTGAATACTAAAAAGCAGAATATAATAGCAAGTGAGGCTTGAAGCTTGATGGTACAACATAAACTGTCTCTTACTTTGATCATTCTGGTCATTTCTAAACATTTGAAAACATATTTTAAATGTTACACGTAGCTCATGAAATGATTTAAAATGTGTAGTGTGTCTAGATAATGAGCTACTGGTGAGTGTGTCAGTGTGGTCATGGTTTGGAGAACTGGCAGGAGCAATAACCAGCTAAAAGCTGAAAAAGCACTTTTTACCAACAAAAGTTCAATCTATAGAGACATCTACACAGGCATATCCTCTGTCACAGTTACCAATTAAGTATATTTGTGTTCAGATAAATGATGAGGAAATGACATTTGTGTATAATGTTTTTAAAACTGCACTGACCAAAAAGACTCCTGACCAAGAAGTGAGTCAACACTGGTGAATGCATTTTTATTTGGAAAAAGTTGGAAGTCCACACTCCACTGAGGGGGTAATTGTTTCTTTATATTTATTATTTCTTAGTGGAATTTATTCATCAATACAATTACTAATATCTATAATACTGTCATAACTGTCTGCCTTTTTTTTATATCTGCTGAAGTTAACTAGTCTCTGAGCAACAGAAAACCAAACTCTTCATGATAGGGCCAATATAGATTTGCCAAATCCTCTAACACGTGCAGAGATTGTTTGCCAAACTAGGGATCAAACAGCTCCTCCATCTTTTACTTCATATTACCAGAGAAAATGAGTAGTTAAATGAATGTCCAAAATGCCTGGGCTATATTCCAGAGACCAACCAACAGCAACTAGCTTAAGACAATTTTAGCCTGCATTATTAGAAAAGAATGGCACTGGAATTACTTTGCAATGACAAAACTATGTCTTGGTGAGTCTTAATGATAATGACTAAAACACAGGCAGTAAACTATTTCAACCCATTAATGAAACCAAAGACATTAGTAACAGTAGCATTGTGGGTAGACCTCCTGGTAGGCACATAAACTCTTGCACCACCTTATATGCACTTATTCCACATAAAAACACTGGTATATCCTTTCCAATGATAGGTTTGGGTTACTGTAAATGTTAACCAAAAGATTATGTAAGTTGGAAGTTTGGTTGAAATCTACCGAGGCCCATTTGTTCATGTGGTTTGGAGACTTTATAAACATGGCTGAATTTGAGAAGTGAAATATTGCCTTCTGAGCTCATCCTTGACCTCACTAGAAGCCGGCCAGCCCAGCCAGACCTCCTGCCCCATGGTTTCAATATAAACTAAGCTACGTTTGTAAATCTACTGTGTCAGTCGCATATGGTAAAGTGTAGCAATGCATTCCCGTCTAGAGCAAAGATCCAACGTTTCCTCTTCACGATAAAGTCATTGTCTGGAGCAGTAAACTCAGAATCAGACTCTAATGTCTAAACAAATACAGTTTACACCATGTCTAATGTATCAAGACAGAAAAGCTGCGCCTCCAAAAGCAATTTGTCAGTCAGCATGTGGCCAGAAGGGGGCACACAGCAGGATAATGACATAATGCTATATCAAGGAAAGCTGAGAATAAGACGTATGTGGTTTTAACAGTGAATATTTTGGAGTGATATCATGACGAAGAACCCGTACGGAGAGAGAAATAGGATAACGTTTTCTGTGGCGTCAACAGGAGCTTCTCTGAAATTCGATCACAAAGGAAGAGAGGACAAAGAAACCAGCAAGACTTTTCAAGATTGTTTTTTCCCTTTTAGTGACACTGGATAGCTGTGATTTACGACTGTTTTCAACTTTGATTCAAGCCATCATATTTTTTCCCAATGTGTTTTTGTCATCCTCAGTGCACCATAACACTAAGCAATAAATTACATTGGCGTGGAATAATACCATAGGTTTTAGCCTATTTTATTTTTTACAGCCTATTTTTACAGCCTTTTCATGACAGCTACTGCGCACTGTTTGGGACAAGAGTGTATCAGATTTTCAGATGCAGAAATCATTAAAGCTCTGGACAAAAGTGAGCTCAACTGTGAGAAGAACATATTATTACCATGCACTTTTACGGGAAGCAGTGTGGATAGCACAGTTGCTAGACAAATATAAAAAAAAACAAAAAACTATGCAATCTATTCTTAGAAATTATGTTTAGTTTAGTTTTTTTAATTATTTGTAATTAATTTAAAGGTGCATCATGTAACTTTTCTGGTGTAGGGTCCATCACCGGCTTATCTCCATGATGTTACAAGATGTGACAAGTAGATGATGCCAGTTGGCCAAGTTACAAGTTTCATTTGTGAAAAAGGCAACCCCACTGTCAGTATGACGGCCTGTTTATGCTTGTGGGTAAAAGCGACAAAATATTTTATCGTAAGTGCCTTTCGTTTAGATGGCGACGGCCTTTTGGGGGCTCAAAAATGCAAAAATCTGAAACCACCCTCCCGAGTGGAAAAGTTAAATACGCTCCATCATAACATTTCCATCTACACTGCCCAACATGCAAAACTTTGGTCAGATCTGCTCACGTTGCATATGCGTTTACGTCACATACATACAGTACACAGAAACAAACGTGTCAGATGGCATGCACACCCAATCGAATTCCACACACTTTTGTGACATCGTATGTACCCAGATTTCCTCCCTAAAACACTCATCTAAATGCGGAATATAAAGTGAAGACGCGACGCCACTTTTGCGTCTTCTGTTCAGACCGTCATCGTATAAAAGTAGCCTGAATGCATGTTTTTCAAGATATGTTTGAGCAGTTGAATAAACGCTAGACAGAGGCAGAGGAACAAGATCACATAGTGCACTTTTTAAGTATTTTAGCTGTATAGATATTATGACTCAATCACAGGTTCTTAGTCCAACGCTTTAGTTTGTCAGTGAATTGGCATGGTCATCTATCTCAGAAGCTTATGAAACTGAGCTATAATCTCAAAGGTTAGCTGTGAAATCACTTAGGACATTTGACTTTGAGCCACTGTTCCTTGAGCCAACCCGCACTTCCATACGGCGCTCCAAGATAGCCCTTTCGTAACACCTCAAGCTGCGGTCAATGGCTGTGATCAGTGCTCTCTGCTTTTCAAGTGGTTTACTCACAAATATGCGCAGGTGTCTGGCACAAACCAGGCCGATGGAGCCATTTTGATCTGGGCCACAAATCACCAGGACTGTTGGCTGCTTCTTCGATAGAGAGCTCAGAGGATAAGCCTGAGGGAGAGAGGAGAAAGGGGTTTAGAGTGGACTGGAGAGGGTGTTAAAATATGAACACATAACAGAGTACCACCATTCCACTGAGCTGACCTGTAGCTTTGCCAGTTGCTTGTCTCCATGGAGGTATAGAGAAGTTTAATGTCACACTATGGAACATTTCAAACAAAGCAATAAAATCTCCACAAAGACAAGCACCATTATAAATAGGTTTACGGATTATTCATATACCATGCATGAGTACAAGACATGTAGCATCCTTTAAGGTAGAGTGGTTTTCATGTATGTTCCTGTACCAACTTCACTACTGCCTTTCTTATTGTCTATAGTCCTCCTAAATATGCGCGTGAGTTGAAGAAATTTGACCCACACTGGCCTGGGACGGTGGTCGGGACAGGCTAAACTCAGATTAAACAGCAGACATTTCTTATTTTTATTCCAGAGATTCTAGTTGGTTTCAGGGCATTTCATTGCTGTGGGTGTCCAGACTGCCACATGCCAAACATGCCAGACAGGGGTGGAAATGGCATCATTACTGCTGTCTATAGGAAACTCCAGTGCCATTAAAATAGGCTTCTCACTGGTGGAAAAATGCCGATGTTCTCACCATGGGATGCTTCTGTATATATAGTCTGCTCCAAGCTGTTGGCATGGGCCATGTTTGTGCAAAACACAAACCCCAGTAAATCAGTCCACACCATTTTAAACAGATATCCACCTGCAGAGCCTGACTGTGAGAGCTAATGGGCTATCACTATGGTAACAGATTCACTACAGTTTCATACATATATAGTCCTACTTTCAAATTTATGGGCAAATATTAGATTAATTGCGCTGTCAAATTAATCTAACCTAAGATAACTATTTAATATTGAAACCATTAAATATTTGGTTGCTTTATGCTCAAAACATTCAAATAATTTATGTTTTGAAATTATATCATACCAGTTATAAAAGTAATGTTGGCATTAGAAATAAATGTTTTTTTTTCTTTCTGTATTAATTTTGCATATATTTCTGCAAGTGAAATTGCATAGACTTTAGAAAAATAAGTTTAAAAAAATTATTATTATTACCTAGAGCCCTGTTTGAAACTACTTTTCCATTTCTAAAGGTCACAGCATAATTTCTCTAAACCACAGGACACAGATGAAATGATGAGACAGTTATCCTGCCCAATTACAGCCCAATAAAAGTGTGTCAAAACACCAGTCGTAACAGCAATTAGCGGAGTTTCAGAACACCATAAATACAGTCTGACACTTACTGTTGAGACGGCAGCTCAAACATTACACCGAAGCGTTTACTAATTATAGAGGGCGTAAAGTCACTGCAGGATAAGACGTCGACGGACTGAAATTAAGATGACTTTTGACATTTAGCTGAAAGAATTTGGATCATGCCATTGAGTTACATAAAGGACTTGAATAATACATCATCTATGTGGTGCATATATGGTGTAAAATACAGAGCACAAACCTTCCATTTCATTAAATTTTATTCACATGACCATATCCACGGCATGTAGTATAAACATAAACATATCCATTCATGAGAAAATATCATATAATTTAATCACCCCTAAAATTTACAGACAGAACTAAATGCCTTGCAAAAATGTCAGTACCAATGTGTCTTTTGTAGAAATAAATGATGAAGCCCAAGTGTTGCAAAGAGAAGTGACACTGGATGGCCTGAAGGATGAAGAGTGCTTCCATTGTAGGGAGCATTATAACCTCTAATGACATAGTTCAGGGTTCTATCTGCATAGAAATATGAACAAGGTTCGAGCTGCAGGTGTTTGGATACAACAAGCAAGTATATGCTCAGTCTTGAGAAATAACAAGATACGTACAAGATTACAACTTTATTCCTCAGATTTGATTATTTCTGTGTAACAATATTTAATCACTACTAAAATCTTTTTTTTTAACACTTGCCTAAAATTGCCCAGTACTCTACCTCATACAGTGATCTCCAAAATTATGAGTACCATTAACATATATTAAAGCTGTAATAGTAATAATCCAAATGGGAGACCTAAGCTTTTATTGGCCGAGTAAGATCTTCCTACTATTATAGGCTGTAACTGTACACTATTAAGCATCAATTTTACAATGTGCCATAAACTAAATGATGTGTTGTAGATATGATAATACCTTTCCTGTCTGGCTCTTGCTTGCATAAAACAGCTCTATTTTCATTTTTGCTAATGTATTCATGACAGGAGTAGCGTCACATGGATAAACAGGCTGTTCCTGCGCTGTTTAACTGAATCCAGTGCATCTAAAAGCACATTAACAGCAGTAATCGTACAGGGAGCCTAGCCTAAGAGCTCAACCATCTAAGTTTATGAATGAGATGGAGAGTTATAGGCACTGTGGGCTGAAGCAGCACGTATAGAATACATAATGATATTGAAAACAGAGAACCAAGAGAGGGTTTGAGAGAGCTGGGATATAAGAGGCATAAAAGCAGTCCAAAGCTTTTCATTTCCATAAATAATGAGACTCTGGGTCCATGTGGTCGACAACTGATAAGTTTGAGAAAGTTTCCAACAGCAGAACAATATGTTATGAATCTCCATTCTGTGATTTAATCTAATGATTAATTAACTGGGCAAATCTTTCAATAGGTTGTAGACACAGACTTCTAAAAGTCTGAATGTTGGAAGTGCTGTGTAAAGTTTCCTATTATGCCAGAGTCATTTAGCATTTTGTCTTTACTTTTGTTTTTCCCCAATGTATCCGAGTTTGAAGGAGAGGGATGTTTTTTCCAAGAAAATGCTTGGCACTGAGACTGGCATAGAGCACATGTGACACAAAGATGAATTCATCTTTGAAAACAGACAGTGCTAACCACTCTGCCAGTCCATCACTTGCTCAAGGTATGATGAGCTCAAGGTATGATGAGCAGTTGTGGAAGAAGTATGCAATTTTGTTACTATCAAAAAATCTACTCAAGTACAAGTATTATAGCACCAATTAAAAACAAAAACAAAACAAACAAAAAAACGTAATAATAAAAAGTAAAAATATTTCGCACAGATTTTGAGGTCTTATAATATCTTCAAATGTAGTGATTTTGATACAGATTTGTGCTGAATTTTGTTCAGTAGAAACAAATGAATTTCTATTTTTTTACATCAGTTTTTCTTTGTATATTTTAGTTTGTTCAAACTATGAACTTGGTTTAAAAATAAACCCTCAGCCTTTTCAGCAGCTCTCACACTATAATAAAAATACTTTCACTTTTCAGTGCTGTTCAAAAATGTAGTGGAGTAGAAAGTACAGATTCCTGCTCTCAAACAGTGAAGTAAAAGTAAAAGGTGTCCATTTTAAATGCACTTTAATAAAGTACAGATAAATAAGTACATAATATAATATCAAAAATCACCCAAAGTGACACTGTGACAACTGTTAACAGATGGTATTTGATTCAGCCTAGGTTTAGCTCAGGTCAATATGACGAATTTGACTTTGGGATAATAAGTACAACATGTTGCAATGTGAACCTATTTACAATAAATTCTGGAGCCCACAAAACAGCACGAGTCCTGACATTTGCTGGGGTAAAACTGGTCCAATCCATCTTAAGAGTGGTGCTGGTGCAATGTTTGGGAACGTGGATAGGTTAGGTTATGGAAACCCAAATACAACACCTTTTCCAGTACTAGTGCACACATTCATTTGGTCAGTGTAATGTTAGAAGACCTGCTGTGGGCCTTTCACACTTCACAAATACAGCTGTGTTGATTGTAATAGGGCCTCGAAGGAGATGGCTCTTTGAAATGAATGGTTAAGGCACATAAGCTTTCACCTCTAATCAGTCTGAAAACACAGACCCAGACTGACAAATATGAGCAGGGTCCCAAGAGAGTAAATAGAGACTAGAGGGGTTATAGTAGGGCTGCTACAAATTCACGACTTTGTGGCAGAAATGTGGTAGAGCTGGATATTCAGTACAGTCATCATTTTAAATATTTTATTTATTTATTTATGAGGTATAAAAAAATAAAATCATAAAAAAAAAAATCAATATTTAACTTATAAAAACTTATTTTACTGATCAGAGTAAGAAAGGATAGTAAAATATCACACTCTGTTTTCATAGAACCAGAGTTACATTAAAGAACCTCTGAAGTTGATGATCCATTAGGGGTAGAAATTAGTGTTCTCAAAAATATAATTACCCAAATATTAATCAATACTAAAAGTGAGTAAGTAAATATGTTTTTATTTATATAGCACTTTTCACAGACTTATATCACAAAAACGCTTTACAGAGCATTATTCAGTAACTCCATACCTGGTGGTAGTAAGTTACTATTGTAGCCACAGCTGCCCTGGGGCAAACTGACTGAAGCGAGACTGCCAATCTGCACCATTGATCCCTCTGACCACCACCATCACTCACGCACATGCCACTTTCATACTAGGCAATATGAGTGAAGCGTCTTGCCTAAGGACACAATTACTTTTTTTGTTTTTGTGGCTGGCGTCCCACTGTGGCACCTGATTTTCCCAGGTCTCTCTTTCAAGTACTAACCAGGCCCAGCCTTGCTTAGCTTCTGAGATCTGATGGGATCAGGCTTTGACAAGCCGGTATGGCCGCAAAGTAGAGCTGATACTACTTATCTGAACATATTCACACAAATAAGACAAAATTAGACTTTTCCAGGATAGTTTCTGAATATCCCTGATCTATAATAAAACTTGTAATGCAACATTGAAATATAACACAATAAAAAATACAATTATTTTTGGTTAAATTATATCCTACCTAAAAACGGAAGTATTTATCATCACTGTGGTATGAAATTGATTTAGAACTTTTTCTTACCATCAAAACCAAGTTTGAAATGTTTGTATTGAGACTACTCTAGTAGCAATGGCAGCCTAGAAGTTAGTGATGACAGAATAGTGACAAGAGTAGTGGTATTATAGTGGGAATGATTAGTAGAAGTAGTGATAAAACAAAGTGGGAGTAGTTGACATAATATTTGTAGTAGCTAGAAATACTTAATAAAACAATATATTTTTTTCCTCAGGCTTTGGAGTACCTCTGCTGCTGCTGTAACAAAAGCCTCCCCTGTGCACAGTCAGGTGTTGAAAAGACTGATAGCCCCACACAGGCTCGCGTCTGGACCACTGCAGCCTGCACTACAGATCACTTACAGAAAACCTATAATCTGACTGGCAGCTGAGGGGTCCCAGTACCGCTAAATGAATAAGCGTTTGTCTCTGTGGTATATTTGGAGTCGGAGCTCGTGCCAGTACTAAGTTCAGTGCTAACATACTGTCTGCATCCCTTGTAAGCTAACTGTAATTTTCCTTAAATAGCAGTGATGTCATGGGGCCGTCACATGTCAGCGGTAGCAGGGCACGGGGGTTGTGGGTAGATCCAGGAGCCCACGGTGTGCAGGGAAGAGGTCATGCTGTTTGGGTAATCATAATGTTTAGAGAGGAAGTAGATGTGGTGGAGGTAATCTTCTACTGCCACTCTGTCAGTCACCCATGCTAAGGTAATCTATTTCCCATTTGGCTAAACTGCGGTTGATAGTATCTGTACGAACTGACTTCGGTTCAAAGAGTGAGATTGAACTTTTTATGTGGGTTTCTCCTGTAAGCCAACCAAACTGCTATTAAATCAGCAAATGTATTTGCTGTTGCAACGGGAAGTGCAAATGATATTAAATTGTATTGTTTTTTTGTATTGTTGTTGTTGTTGTTGTTGTTGTTGTTTTTGTTGCTAAACCTTCTCCGCGAGGCTAGCTTGTATGATTCACTTATGAATCTAGGGAAAAGATATTACTGTAAATGCAAAACTATAGGTGCGCTATGTAACTTTTCAGGTGGAGGCTCCCAACTGAACAACATAATATATCCATCTTACTTTTATTCATTCACAGTGTTTAAATTCCTGAATAATATGTTGAAAAACATTGTGAGGTGGGTTGCCTCTCCAGAGATGTGGCTTGTCTCTATGGAAATAGATAAATTTAACATTACAACTTAAACATATTGTGGAACATTCCAGACAAAGCCTTAATATCTCCATGGAGACAGGCAGGTGACGGACCCTTCACCAGAAAGATACATAGTGCACCTTTAAAGGCAGAATTTTGGATATAGGACTTCATTCCTAATTAGCCAGAGTGTTGGAGACATGTGGAGACACTTTTTAAAATATTCCATCCATTTCTTGTATTTGCAGAGGTCACTGGTGCTAGGCTAGTGCATGTCAATGGC
This sequence comes from Boleophthalmus pectinirostris, assembly GCF_026225935.1. Taxonomy (NCBI): domain Eukaryota; kingdom Metazoa; phylum Chordata; class Actinopteri; order Gobiiformes; family Gobiidae; genus Boleophthalmus; species Boleophthalmus pectinirostris. The sequence goes on from NW_026571473.1 coordinate 20,755,674, forward strand.
CATAGTTAGCCTGTCACTAAAAACAGTCTTACCCACTCCACAAAGCAGCTGAAGCAAATCTATTATTACACTAGACTGTCGATGTAAATGTCTGTGTTGATAGAATATTGTTTAAAATAAAAATAACCTTGCATCGCATGAATCGTCGCATGTTGAGGGATTATTTTCTCAGCAACAGCGGAATTTTACTTTGCTGGTAAGATAGGTGCTCAGTGATATCAGTCCGCTAGGAAGTACAATTCGCTGCTGCTGCTCAAACATAAATCCTCCAAATGCAAGGTTGGTTTTACTTCTAAGATTACTCTATCGACACAGACATTCACAATTACAGTCTGGCATTATAACTGTTTTGCCTTTAAAAAAGAGTCTCCACATGTCTACAACCCTCTGGCTAACTAGGAAATGAGATCCTATGTCCAAAATTCTGGACTATCCCTTTAACAAACATAACTATGACGTTTTGCTTCGTTTTAGGCAGTTGATAAGTAGTTTTATTGTGAAACCATGTTGTTCCTACAATCATTTTCTTCCACTTGTAGGTGTGAATTCAGCTGCAAAGGCACACGCAATAATGACGAAATCTCTCCCTGAACCATGTTCTATTTAAAACAACATTTGTTCATTTTTCACCACTGAGAGCTGTATTCAAATCCTGGAAAAGCCCACACTGATATTAACACCTCGTAAAGCCAGCCTTACCTCAGCGTGCGATTACGCAGCAGATAAACACTAACAATGTTCATTTCTACTGCTCCTACCTTAGCACCTTGTGAATGCTTGTCCTCTGTAAGCCCCCTGTGCTAGAACTATGAACCCTGTCTGGGTATGTCATGCGGTCGGATTTGTAGGAAGTGTGGGATTTTTAAAAGTATCTTGAGGAGTATATAACTTTTATCAGCTCTTAGCACTTACAATGAAGTCAGTGAGATTAGTGGAGTGGAATGTTAAATTATCAGACAAAACACTTAAGGTTATATAACAATAATTTAATTAGATAACATACTTCAGTTGAAAAGTGAAACTACTTGTCTTGTTATTGTTATAGGAAAAGTTAGTAATGTAAAAAAAAAAAAAAAAGAAAGAAAGAAAAATTATTACATTTTCCCTAATGTAAAGGACATGAGCTATACAAAAGTGTGGAATCTTTAAAGGTGCACTATGTAACTTTTCTAATGGGGTGTCCATCACTTGCCTCCTTGTGATATTATTGCACTGTGGCCTGGAATGTTTCACAGTTTGGTTTTATACTCATCTGTGTTGTATCTATGAAATTTACTGCTCAAAAGTATCTTGGAAAAACATGTCTTTACTGCAAATGTGGTCGCCTCTCCGCAGATCCAACCTGTAACTTAAACTGATAGTGTCATCTGCTTTTCTCAATGGACATGTTATGAGACATGTTTAAAGCAACATTGACACCATGGAGTCAAGCAGGTAGCAGACCCTTCTCCAGAAAAGTTACACAGTGCACCTTTAACACTAATCACAGAACTGTATCTTCAAAGTATATTTTATTTGTTGGTATAATCAGTAACCTTTATATAATGGTGAAGACATGGAATTATTATTATTATTTTTTTTAATAAAAGTCTGCATTGGAACCATAGACATAGCTACCTGCTCTCTCTGTACTGCTGCTGACAGGCTCCTCATTTTGGTATTAAAATGTTTGTATTAACCCACTCTACATGATCCTGGTGTTTATATTTTGCTATTTTGTCCATCAGTCAATTCCTATTAATATAAACGATAGCCTCGATGAGCTTCATTTGACTGGACACGATGGGAGACATCACTTTCGCTTATTCTATCTATTTACACAGTTTATGATTGAAACTCAAATGGTTGTATTGGGTCCCAGGAGTTTGTTATCCAAGCCAATCTGAAAATGACATCCATAAAAATATTGCTGTATAATAAAGGAAGCTGTGGAGTCTGCCTTGTCCATTTGGGCTCTTGATCCCTGTCCACCCATCTGTCCCCTTCATCAGTGAGTGTTTTATAGAAGTGTGTGTGTCTGATGTCTCTTTCTCACCGCCGCTGAGCAGGGTCTCACGTGTCATGTCCGCCGTCACAGCCACTTCAAGGGATCTCAGAGGAAACCAGAGTGGCACTACAACCAACCGAGTAGTCTGTTCTCCCAGCCTGATCAGTTCCAGAGTATATGTAGTGCTTTCAGATGCTTCTGGACTTGGTTTTGGAGAAGTTTGTTGTGTTCAAGTAGAGATGACCTCAAATGTTTAGGAAGTGGATATTTGAGGAAGTTTTTGAGGAAGGCCTTTTTGCAAATAGGAACTGCTATCTTAGTGCAAATGAGCTGAGTCTAACCAGCAGCAGGTGTGGCGCTACATTTGTTTGCCATTTCTCACAGATCTGTTGGTGAGTTAGGGCTGTGGAATGAATGAATGTCATTTCTATAATTTATAATACATAATATGCTTGTGTCTTTTTGTATATTTGTGTAAAAAAGGTTACAGAGGGAGAAACTGAACTACTTATTTATACAGTGATTAATATTGAAGTAAACAAAATTAAATTGAAAATCATGATTCATCACTTTGTGGGGAAAAAAATTGTGACTAATCTTTTGTCATATTGCCTGATCCTATTGGCAGTTTTCATGGCATATTTTTTGGAAAAACAAAAATAATAAATGATGGGAGCTAAAGTGCAAGAAGTAAATGTTTCATATAAACCTGTACACTGCAAGGCACATGATTTACCGCCATGATGGAAAAGTTAAAAGGAAAAAAAAGAAAAAAACACTTCTCTCAAAATAACTTTTCTGTTTTCATACAAAAGGTTAAATCAACCAACATGAATCACGGCTGACAGTACTTTGTTCACAATGGTTCCTTTTATACAGCCCCAATTCAAATCTAAAAAACCTACGACAAATATTTCAATTTGGCTCAGATCAAAACCAATTTTTAATTTGATTTGAGCTACAAAATGATGAAAAAAAGAACCTGCAGCAAAAGTCAAATAATGTTAATGATATTTTTGAATTAATTACAAAGGTTTACATTTTAGTACACATGGTATTCCTGATACAATGGGCTATACTCTATATGTTTCCAAAGGTTACATATATTTTCATTTATATCTAAACGCTTTGGCTTTTGGCTTAGTCTTTTAGTGTTAAGTATTCATTTTTATAACAGCACTTTTTAACTGTGATCCAACATCCAACAATCAAAACAAACAATGCAAATATATAAATTCTGTTTGCCTCTTTGTGTTGTTTTTCTCAAAAGCAAAACTGAAAGACAGATGCACTGACCTTGGTGATGGCGAGGGCACAGGCCTGTCCCCAGATCTCTATGAGCTGCTGCTGTCCAAACCTGTAGTCCTTCAGCAGCTCTGTCTCTATGGCCGCGGCCTCCCCTTTACTACAACACAGAAAAACACACTGGTTTAGAACAAAGTAAAGTATGTTTAATATGCAAACAGCCACAAAGTCCTTACAATACCCTTACAAAGCTTAGGATGGATTTTACTCACTGTCAAACTAAACAACTGAAAAAGCAACCAACATACATGAATGTAAAGACATAAAGGTCACCAAAATTTTACTCTGAGGCAGTCATTTCTCTTATTCCTGGAATATTCTTGTAATATTGTGGGTGGTCAAAACAGCAGTTTTTCTCACTACTCCCTCTGCACTATCAATCATCCAAAGCACTGTAATGATATAAATAGACCCATTTTGCATCCTAACCCATATTCATTCTGTGTATGATGGCAAGAACCCACTTGTGTCTAGAACAGTCTGTACTAATAATTCAAGTACAAATGGCACATTATTAACAAGTCTATGAAGGAACTGTATAAATCCTCAAATCAAAACTTCGAAACAGCAAATGTCGACAGCTGTAGGGAACTTTGGTCATTAACATTAAACACATGGATCACTGTGTTGTCCAACGTAAATGTATGCATGCTCAACTGGCTCTGTAATGTTTTATAAATCACAAGCCAGGGACATAATGTTTACAATCTACTGTCTATGATAAATAACTCACATCATGTAGCTCTCAGCCTGGTGACTACTTCTTATCATGTAGCAAAGAAAGTACATGTCATTTGCAAGATGTTAACTTGCAACCAAAAGCAAGTATGAAGAAGTCAGAAGTGACCATTAATTAACAACATCAATAGAAATACTAGACTGACAACCAGACTTTTTTGTAATGTCATCCAAAATATGAAATGCATGTTATGGAAGAGTAAGTTAATTGGTTATTAAAGGTGCACTATGTTTTGGTTCAGGGTCCATCAACCACATGCTTCTAAGGATATGTCCTTGCCATAGATCTGACCTGTAACTTGGTCTGGTTTGGTCTCCATGAAGATAGAAAGGTTTAATACCATACTATGAAACATTTCCAGTCAAAGCAATGACATATCCATGGAGAAAAGTATTTGACGGGCACTCAACCGGGAAAGTTACACAGTGCACCTTTAACTTTACCTTGTAACTTTGTGTGTGTTAATATATATATTTACATTCAACTGGCAACGTCATCTGCTCACAAAAGTAGGCCAAGTAAAGTTGTGGAAGCAATGCATATTAGCTATTACACTACAGACATCTAGTGGCTTTTTACAGTACAACAGCTTGATTTAAAGGATGATGTAAGAAAGAAAAAAAGAAACTGATTGAATATGTATTTAGGATAGTTGCTGAGAGCTAACAATTGTGGTCTAGTAATACAAGGATTTTATATATTTATATATTTGGTTTAGAAGGAGCAGATCAAGAAAACAACAAGTAAAGGGTATTAAAATGTGACATTAAAAACATAGAGAATAGATCTTTTTTCAATAACCAATTACAGTGTACCTTTCTGTCTTTTGTTACCACACTACAATGCCTTTAATTAGTCTCATAATTGCGTAGTTACCCCAAGCCAGAAAACTCCAAAGAAAAACAATGGTAGGAGCATAAAGGCCTTTGTATGCTATGAATGAAGGCAGCTGATATCGCTTGTATGAGTGTTTGTATTTTTCATTAGGTTACATCATACAATGCTTTTGTTTCACCTGGAAGCTCGAGAAGATTCTGTCTGTGAAGTTCATGAGACCATAATGGATGCAGGGAATGAATATTGTGGATAGACTTTGTGCTTTGGACAATAAACTGTGACCCAGTTTAGTACAACAAGAGTCTGCTCTGGTTTAGGGTGGATAAAAGAAATTTTCTTCACAGACACATTTATCTTCTCTAGATGACAGCGTAACTAAAACTGCTTGTGATTCACTGGTGTTTGCTGTACAAGCCAAAGACAAGACAAAACCTAAGTTGAAAATAGGATCAACATGTGTTCAGATCCAGAACTATATCAACTCCTGGTTGTGATTTGGGGATAAAATGCAGAAATCCAAGAACGATTATGCAATAAAATAATACTTGGAAGTGTTAAACCTGTTCTGTCTGCATGACATCATAAAAACATTGGATTACTCCATAATAGTAAAAGGATCACTTGGTCTGTTTACAATTGTGTTGTTTCCAGATAGACACAGTCTTATACAAACAAATTCCTAAAATGTTACCAGAAAATGACTCATTGGAGAAAGTGGTCTTATGTAATAAAAGGGTGTGCAGTGTGCTGTGTATTAGCATCATGTTGTAGAGTGGGGCTCCTGGCATTTAGGAGCAGCAGCACCCAGGGTTCACCTCGGGGAGGTTTCCTGACAAGTGGCTCTTTGGAAAGTTCACTTCAGTCCATTGGGTTTTCTCTTGCTGTTGGCCACACCGGGTGAATTTAGAGTCAATCAATCAGGTAATGATGGCAGCCTTCAGCATGCCTTTTAAAAGACAAAGAGGGAATTCACAAGAGCACAGAGTGTATTGGGTGCTATGGAGGGAGGAGAGCACTGAGGGGCCAAGGCTGAGTGTTAGCAGTAGGGTGCTTTACTATTGATCTGCAGCTTTAGCAATGCAACAAAGAGCTCTGAGTAGCTACACTAATGTACATGAAAGGTGAAGACAGAAATACTGCAAAATAGGCTGAAACAATTAATCTGATGAATTGCTATTTATCAATTATTTAAAAACGTAGCATCTTCATCTGAATGTGGAACTGAGATCCAACCGTAAGAAATCTTAAATTTTAAACAAAGAGTCAAATTTAGGGTAAAAACACCTGTATGCACCATTTCAATACAATCTCAATAATGTGACAAACTCTGCAAATAAGCAAATTAAAATGTGCACATCAAGAATGTCTTGGATGTGATCAGGTCATGTAAATACCACTGCGGTGGGGTTATTTCTACAAAGATGATAGTGGTTTTGTACAAAACTCAAAATAATCATATTTTACTTGAATTTTTCATTCATTGATGTCATAAGCTTGAACAGATGACATCTACTAAAATTTGACCTCATCAGATTGTATTATTTGGGAATAACATGCTCAAAAAACTAGGCCAGCCTTATCCAAAGATATGTATAAAGTAGGTGACATTTGATAGTAATCTAAGTACTATCAAGGATGTACACTACCACTCAACCCCAATACCAGTTGTGTTTCCCTTCTGTGTGTTTAGTGTGTGTTCTCTGTATGTTCTTTGTTCCGTATGTGTTTGTGTGAGTTTGTGTGTGAGCTTCTGTGTGAGTTTATGTGTGAGCTTCTGTGTGAGCTTGTGTGCGAGCTTGTGGAGGCATGTGCACATGTACATGGCGGGTGCTTTGGCGCTGCACCTGGAGCAGCCTGCAGCTGTCTGTCCCCAGAGACGGGCCTGATTTCCCACAGCCACATCCAAAGCTCCTCACTCCTATTGTTTTGTACAAGTCCTCTGTGGTGTGTGCTGCTAATGAAACTGTTTGCTTTACTGCCCTGATAAGGTAAAACCAAACTTTAATGGGGCCTGTAGGGATGTGGAATCTCAGTGTTTATGGAGGAAAGAAAGATAAAAAGAGGTTTCAAATCAGACAGATGTGTGAGAACATGTGGTGAAAGCTAAATAAATAATGGGCCAATATCATGCAAAATAGATGCTTCGTTTTAACTGATTGCATCCGGTTCATAAAAGCAACAGCATTCAAAGTAACAGCTGTTGACAAACATGTAGCCTCCAGATTTAGAGAAAGTAATGTTATTTATGATGATTTGGAAGCAATAAGTAATAAGCAATAAGTCAGCTTTGATTTTCAATATAGGGCCGTGTGCAACAATCAGGAAGAAATAGGCTACAAATCAGGACTAAGAACAAAACATGAAGGAACATAAATTTAATATTTGCATTTGCACTGCTAACACTCTGCCATTACATTTGCTATTCAGTAAATTTCGGATACAGTAAAGACACTAAAGAAAGAGAGGATACATGTCAAGTCTATTACTGTCAAACAACACATAGGAGTGGATTTCTATTCTCTTTTTCTTGAACTTTGCTTTTACAACTCTGAAATGTGATAAAGCTAAGTCCTTGCAAAAATGAGAAATATCTATCTGAGTCTTGGGCATCCATTTGTAAAAGAGTCTACATTTGAGAAATAGTTGCAATACACTAGTACATGATAGCACCACAATAGCGGAATACACCTGCTACTCTTAGGTAACAGAAGTGAGTTAACACCACCATGTGACAAAAATAGACACTCTTCCTACACAGCTTTTTCTCACCTTGTCTAATTTCCACTTTTCTACTGTGATCAGTTGTTGAGACAAGGAGCCTGATTAAAATAACTAGAGGTTCATTTATACACAGCACGGGGCACCAGTGTAATGAGAAACCAGAATGTGAGATGCATCTAGTTAGACCAGCGCTGTCTAAACTATGGCCCGCGGGCTATATGCGGCCCTTAGATCAATCTTGTTGGTCCTCAAGCCTCTGAAGCTCACTGAATTGGCTCAAATGGCAAATGTATATCACTATAACCGTAGTAACATTACAATGCATTGTGATACCGACATCAAATAATTGCTCCAAGCTTTATTAAAGGTATGGCGGCTCTGTCAAAGTTGTTTAAATGCATCTGAATAATTGACCACAGTATTGACCAACAATCTGTGGCCCTCCGCTTCAAATTTTTCTATATGCAGCCCTTGGTGAAACAAGTTTGGAGACCCTTGTGTTAGATATAAAATATGTATACATTTTTTATCAAAATATTTTGGATAACTTGAAAAACCCGCCCCACTGTTGCTGTTGAGGAGGTACAGGCAGGAGGGGTAGGTTTGCTTTTATTCCGATAGTAATTATAGTGAGAGACTAGCACAGAAGAGGCGGCACACTGTTCTCTGTCCCATTATCCATCCACCTCCTAATACTTCACTATTGTTAACACCACTCCAAGCCTTTTAAACACAAATAAACTAGGACATCATGGAAGCATAAGAGGACCCCACTTCTCTTCATAACATCGAAGTAATCTGTGGCATTTACATAAAAATACAGATGTTTTTGTCCACACATAATGAAATAACTGTCAAAGTATTAAGCAGCTTTGAAATGTATAGAGCATTTTAATCTGTACTAGATCAATGAGGATGAAAATGGGTCAGCTCACAGAATAAGGACAATAAGGGATACAATAGGTCAACCAACCATATTATACTGTATTTCTTTTTGTCCTCCATATATCTGCTCTGAAGTGTCCCTCCTATGAGACAGTAAGTACAGGGAAATACAGATGGCTTCATAACAAGTATATCTCAAGAGAGAGAAAAGAAAAGGCCCATGTACTTCTCATACATTCAATTACACTTAGTTATGGCTCAGAAATACTTTGACAATAGAAATAGCACTCCACAGACCTAACAAGTCATTTGGCCAGGTGGTGTCCAGTGCTTGTCTCCTTAGATATAGATATTTTTAATGCCACACTGTGAAACATTCAAGGCAAAGCAATAACATCTCTATGGAGTCAAGCAAGTGGTGGATTTACAAAAGTTATATACTGCACCTTTAACATTACAATTTATTGCACATACAGCAAAATGTCAGTGATGGAAACGATCCTGTTTCATTTTATTGTGAATTATTTTATTGAGTGAATTATGAATTTTTTTCAGTTTTTCTTTTGGTAATTAAATATAACAGACATCAAACATCAAACTCACACACCCACAATATAATTATATATATCAAATATGTATTGGACTACAGACTACAGGCTATAGAAAGATTACTGATTAAAAACTGTGTTATTATTTTATATAATGCTAGTTCTGGATTCAATGTTTAAGCAAAACTATTATTAAACATTTATTTTTATTAGAAAAGGTTTAACATTACATATCTCAAAAGAAGAGAAAACATGCAGATGTTGTTGAAATTTTTTAATAAATCTTTAGTTAGATCCACAACTTAGTCCGAGGTTTTAATTTTGGCCATCTTTGAATTTGAGTTTGACACCCCTGAAATATAACATAATAACGAAGTAATAAGTGATATAAGATTAGTAATACAATTTTATAATTTTTCAAGTAACTAAACCTACAATCATTTTGTAATTCAACTATGATTCAAAGTCCCAGCTCTAGGTCAGGTGATATTTCCCATTATACTTTTGTCTTTCCTTATTCATTTACCCTCTCTCTCTAACTCTCTGTCTCTATCTCCCTCTGTCTCTCTCTCTCTCTGATTGAATCTCCCACGGCCTGTCTGTTCTGTCGTCCCCATCACTGCTGCTGTATTATCAATCACACCTGTTTACTGTCTCTATCTCCTGTTTCCATCCCCCCGTCCGTCTGTGTATAGGGCTGCCCGGATGTGGTCTGTTCCTGTTGGTGTGGGCGGAGGGGTGGAGGGGGCTGAAGGGGCTAGTGTGGCGGGGTGAGGGGGGCAGATGGAGAGGTGATGGACCACGACACAGAGACACTTGGGGACATGACTCACCACAAGTCATTTCATCTGCTGTTCCCCCCGGATACATGATTTTAAACCCCACTGCAAGCCATATAGGAAAATATAGGATGTGTTTTCAAATGGATGATTCTAACCAGTTTTGTATGGTGTTCCTTCCTTCTTTCTTATAGACGAAGAGTTCATCCTTGAGGAAGGCAGGTATTAAGAACAGGATTTGAGATGCAATTAATGAGACAGTCACAATTTTTTAAGTGGTAGTCTAATAATTGGATCATTGAAGATTCAGTGCAATGTGTTTAAGCATGGTTGGAGAGGCTGCTATCACAGACCGACAACCATGGTTTCTTCAGCTCCTTCAGTGAAAGTGGTAATTAGGTGTGAATAATTAATGCACTAAACTAGGCCTGTCACACTAACAAATTTTGAAGTGCATCATATTGCTGAAGTAAATATAGATGATAAACGATAATACTGAAACCAAACCACAAAGCAAACCAAAAATGTTATAAATGTACAATATTAAAACATGAGTTGGAAGCTTATATCTTATTATACTGCAAAAGAAATAACCAAACATTTCGCACTAGTACAAAGAAAAAGTACTTTATATTGACCCCCAAAAATAAAGTTCCATTTGTCAACTGAACGATAAGTTGATATAATCCTTGTGACAGGCCTAACTAAAACTTTAAATAATTTGTAATGACACATGCAAAGTTTGTCTATTAGCCTAATGGACTGTAACATAGTAGCAAATAAGTGAATCAGCTATAGTTAATGCATTCATTAGACAGCAAACAACTGACAAATAATAGCAGACAAGCCTTGAAATGCTTTATTTACTGTGGTTATGCCAAGAAGTAGTATTAATGTTAGAACTCCATTTATTTCAATCAATCAATTAAACTTTATTTGTATAGCACTTTTCATACATTTGAAATGTAGCACAAAGTGCTTCACATGCAACAGAAAAATTACAATACAATAATTAAAAAAACAACAGCAACCCCCCACCCCACCCCACCCCATTGTTTCATCCATATATACAACAATTTAAACATAAACATAAAAACAAAAACATAAAGCTCCTAAAGGTTATAATAAAAATCAAAATGGAGAGCTAAAATCAAATGGAGACAAAGTAAAACAGTAATGATAATTTAATTTAGAATAAATATAATAATAGTAATAATAATAATAATAATAATAATAATAATAATAATAATAATAATAATAATAATGTAAGTTAAAATAGATAAAAGTTTCAATTAAAAGCTAAATTAAAAAGATACGTTTTGAGTTTACTTTTAAAAATATGAACACTCGCAGCGGACCTCAGATCCTCAGGTCGACTGTTCCACAAACGGGGGTCGTAAAAGCTGAATGATGCCTCACCGTGAGTTTTAGTTTGGACTCTTGGGACAGTTAAAAGAAGACTACCTGAGGACCTGAGAGTCCCAGAGGGTTCATATGATAAAAGCAGATCAGATAAATAAATAGGACTAAGACCATTAAGAGCTTTATAAACTAATAAAAGAACTTTAAAATCTATCCTGAAGCTCACAGGAAGCCAGTGCAGAGACTTCAGTACTGGGGTGATGTGCTCTCGCTTCCTGGTCCTTGTCAGCAGTCGTGCTGCAGAGTTTTGAAGGAGCTGCAATGGAGCTGTAGATTTCTTTGGAAGAACAGAAAGGAGAGCATTGCAGTAATCAACACGGTTTGTGATAAAAGCATGTATTAAAGTCTCTGCACTGGCCTGAGAGAGAAATAGTCTGACTCTGGCAATATTTTTTAGATGATAAAAACCAGATTTCGTGATGGACCTGATGTGTGGCTCAAAGCTGAGCTCACCATCAAGAATAACTCCTAAATTTTCACCCTCTCACAGGGATTCAGTGAGTAGGTTTGGAGCTTAGCTTTGAGCCTCTCTCTCTGAACTTCAGGACCAATTATTAAAACCTCGGTTTTGCCCTGGTTGAGCTGGAGGAAGTTTGCTGCCATCCAGGACTTAATATCTAAAATGCAGTTAAAAAGGGTATCGATCGGGCTTAGGTCATCAGGAGACACAGCGATATAGAGTTGGGTATCATCAGCGTAGCTATGAAAGTTAACACCATGTCTCCTGATGACCTGTCCTAGTGGCAGCATGTAAAGATTAAAAAGGGTTGGACCTAAAATTGAGCCTTGGGGAACACCGTACTCCATTTTACATTTTGCGGAGGAGTGTTCCCCAAGACTAACATAAAAATCCCTGTTTGTTAAAAAAAATTTGAACCAGTTAAAAACAGACCCACAGAGACCGACTGCACAATGTAATCTATCTAATAAAATACAGTGGTCTACAGTGTCAAATGCTGCCGTGAGATCCAACAGCACCAGGACTGACAAGTTCTTCTTGTTCATGTTGGATCTTATATCATCTAAGATTTTTACTAGTGCAGCCTCTGTGCTGTGGTGAACTCTAAAACCAGATTGATACGTTTCAAAGATATTATTGGCAATCATAAAATCATTAATTTGGTTAAAAACTATTTTCTCTAAAATTTTGATTAAAAACGGCAGATTGGACACAGGTCTGTAGTTACTGAGCAGGGAGGGGTCCAAGTTGTCCTTTTTAAGCAGAGGTTTGACCATGGCAGTTTTAAGTGCTGTAGGAAAAACCCCTGTCTGCAGCGACAAATTTACAATGTTAAGGACTTCTTGGGCTAAAAAATTAAAAACTGATTTAAAAAGTGATGTAGGGATAGGATCTAAAAAACAAGTGGCTGGTTTCAATTGTAAAATTATTTTGTTAAGAGTCATAGCATCAACCAGGGCAAAACTCTCAAGTGTATTTGATAAAACCAAAGGACTTGTAATACAGACGTTGCTTGGTTGTATCTGTTGCAGGTCAGCTCTAATGGACTGTATTTTATTACTGAAGTAAGTCACAAAATCCTCACAGTTTGGCATGTTTGATGGCTCCTTCCAATTACGAACAGGGTCGATAACAGAACTAATTGTGGAGAATAGAATCCTGGGATTTTTAATGTTATTATTTATAAGTTGGGAGAGGTATGCTTGTCTTTCACATTTCATACCATTATTGGATTTTCTCACTTGTTCACGGTAAATTTCATAGTTTATTGTATTTTATTCTTGCGCCATTTTCTTTCTGCTTTTCAACAATTTTGCTTCAGTTGTCGTGTTTTTTCATTTTTCCAAGGAGACTTTTTTGTCTTCACAGTTTTGAGTTTTAGAGGTGCCACAGCATCGAGGGCAGATTTTAATTTATTATTAAAATATTCTACAGTAAAATCACATGAGGATGGTAAAAAAGGAGTTGGAGTGTTGTTTAATATTTCTGTAAAGATTGTTGTGACTTCAGAAGTAATATAGAGCTTTCTGACAATGTATTCTGATATGGGGGGTTGCTCAATAGTTATATTAAAAAATTTACAGGCATGGTTTGAAAAGCCCACGTCCACAACAGAGGCAATCTCTACTGATATTCCATATGAAATTACTAAATCTAATATATGGCCTCTGTTGTGGGTGGGCTGTAAAACATTTTGTTTAAAATTCATACAGTTTAAAAGGTTTAAAAAATCTGTTGCTAGTGGGTCTGATTTTACATCAATGTGTAAATTAAAATCACCTACAAGTATAATTCTATTGTAATTTGAATGAGCAATGGACAGGAGGTCTGAGAAATCTGCCATAAAAGAAGAGGAATGTTTAGGTGGGCGATAAATACAAATAAGGAGGATGGAAGGATTTGTTAAGGCCAGGGAGTGATGCTCAAATGAAGGATATTGATTGAAATGAATATTTTTGAAATTATGTTTAGCAGAGAGGATTATGGCTGTGCCACCTCTTTTTTTATTGAGGCGAGAGGAATACGAATAACTATAGTTAGGAGGTGTGGTTTCATTTAAAGTTACGGCTCCATCTGTGCCTGTCCATGTCTCTGTTAAAAACATACAGTCGAGAGCCTGATCTACAATCATATCATTAATTATAAAAGATTTATTGGCCAGAGATCTAACATTTAAAAGTCCCATTTTACATGTCAGTGGTATTTTGTTCATTGTATTAGCATGAGTAATTAAAATATTATTCCGACTGATAGATCTAGCTTTCGTATGTCTTTTAGTTTGAATAGGTCGAGTTATACGAACTGGGATATCATGTACAAGTGTACCTGATCCTGGTGACCCAGCTGGCACTGGTGGTGACAGGCTCCTGCACCCCCAAAAGTTTAGGTGACATATAGTACCGTTTCTGTGTCATAATATGAATTTTTATAATTTTTTTTTAATAATGTTTTTATAACTGTTAGGATGTAACTATCAGCTGCTTCTAGTTCAGAGACTATTTACTGTGACTGGTTAAATCTGCTTGTCACTCAATCAGAGCCTGACAGAGGCTGATGAGTGGGTGGGGAAATCGTCTCTGTTTGAAAGCTGAGCTGTGTTAAACAAGAGCACGGATTTGCACAATATGGCATTAATATTGCCAAAATCATGTTGTAAATCATATTGTCAAACAGTTTTTTAAAACCCAAAGTATATGATATAGCTTGTTTACAGAGACTAAATGGACAGACTTTTATGTATTATATTTGTAAGGAAATGTGATTATTTGCAAAGAAATGTAATATGAGAACTTTTGTCAGTTTCACTAAAATCTAAATAGAAAAATCATCAATAAAGTAATCTGGGCATTTATATATATTGTGTCATGTATTGTAGTGAAAATGCACATGTCAGAACTGCAGTTGTGCAGAAACATTCAATCTCACATTTACCAGTATGCATGTTGAGATTTCCGTGTAGTTTGTTTCAGCCTGAGGCTATTTGAATCTCTAGAAACACTTTCCTCACTTTCCTGTAAAAAGCAAATTCATTTTTCATTTTTGACAGTCGCTCCAGGCAACAGTTTGATAGGACATTTTGTTTCCTCAACAATATTAATATTACGGGATATGAGATAACACAGCAAATGTAATTGTCAAAGAAGAGAGAAGAGAAAAAGTTCAAAACATTTAGTTCAACTTGGTACTATGCACTGCATTTTCTTTTTGCAATGAAAATTGTTTATTAAAAAGGTATGCAAGTATCTTAAAGCTGAATTCTAATCATTAATTTTATTTAAAAAGAAGTGGTAATAGTATGGCTATGTTGACCTCCTGTGACTTGGAATTGGTTTGACTTTCATCATTCCCTTGAAGATCATCCAATTAACAACTGGACTCTACTCCTTTAATTATTATCGAGCTTTCTATGGGATTTCTTTAATGTTGCAACTTGTCTGTTGATATGGCTGTAGCTCCCCAGGTGCTCAGACTGGAACAAGTGTTATATGAGGACACCTTTCATAATCAGCAGGTCACCCACAGTGAGGCCACGGGATGTGAGCTCCAGGAGAGCACCAATGTAAAGGCAATAACCCACAGAAATATAACAATCAAAGTCTCTAATGAAATACATGATCACTTTAGTCTGGTCAAAACAGTGTTTCTACTGTGATGCTTTGGACCACTTTTGCCAAGTAGCCATTTGTGCACCAGGCTTCCCTACCAGATCTGACAACATTACAAATTCACAATCAGGCAAGTGAAAAGCTGCGAAAAGATTTGAAAGAATAATGTCTTCGGTGATCTGAATGAGACAGTCTGTGCACCAACTTGACTATAAGCTACCACTATAAAACTACAAAAAACTTGTAGTTTTTCAGTTCAGACATACTAATGCAAATGAGAAAACAACATTCACAAATAGAAATCTAAAGAAAATATTCATGACATGAATCTTTTATTAAACTGCCTCCGATGTGGATCCATGAACCTGCTGTGAGAGAAATGACATGTCTGAGTAGATTTGTGGTCATGTTCTTGGCTAATAAAATAACACTGTGATGTGGGTTGTAATGCAATGCAATGAAATGCCAGCAACCCATCTGACAAAAGTGCAAAGGATATAATAATGCAGGGCTGTGCTATCAATAGAACGAATGTGGTTTGGAGCTGAGTTATGGCTTTGGACGAAGACACGTTTGTGCGTATATAGTTTATGTTCAGTAAATTAATATAGAGACATTTTTATTTGATTTAATAAGATAAACTAACAAACAAACACATTTAAAAGTGTGATCAATCAGTAGCATATCCCACTGGGTGGATGCCCCATGGAAGACCGAAGACACATATCTCAGCTAACCTGGAGATCTACTGGAGGAGCTGGAGGAAGTGTCTGGGGTGTGGGAAGTTCCTGCTTAGACTGCTGCCCCCGCAACCTGGCTCCAGATAAGCAAAAGAAAATGGATGGATGGATCAATCAAAATGCAAAAAAAAAAAATCATAGAAAAATGACTATATTTGATTGCACACGATAAAAAAACATTTA
The DNA here is from genome assembly GCF_026225935.1 of Boleophthalmus pectinirostris. NCBI lineage: Eukaryota > Metazoa > Chordata > Actinopteri > Gobiiformes > Gobiidae > Boleophthalmus > Boleophthalmus pectinirostris. The sequence goes on from NW_026571473.1 coordinate 20,771,885, forward strand.
TAAAAGAGGTAGGACACGATGGCTACTCAACTGTCCGCACTGTCTATTTTCTTTAATAACAGCCCACACAGAGTTGTCAAATTCTCCTTGTTCACAGCACTTAGCCCCAATCACAGCAGCTCTGTCTCCTCATCTGCCCTGCTGCTAAAACATACTGTAGCTCTGTGTGTTTTATAAGAATCCAACAAGCCCACATGAATACACTGGCTTGAACCTAACAATATGACAATAACATTTCGAGGTGGAGATAACCTGACATTTCCAATTCAGTGCAAATGTCACAGGAAGGTATTGTCTGAACAGATTACTGTAAAATGTGCACTGAAATGTTTTGGTTTTCCACACAATGGAATGATGTAAGCAGCAAGGCACTACAGCCTACTCAGAAAAACTGTAAAAGAGAATGTTTGTGGGAGCACAAGGAATACAAATCTAAATGTGCCCTATATGAAATACTCAGTGCAATCCTACCTCAATTATTACTTTGGTGTAAAAGAAGTATTGACACTGAAATAAAACACTACCCTAATAGGACATAATTCGACCTTTTCAAATAATGTTTTTTAACTATAACAGCACAGGATAATATCAAAGAAACACTGTGTTGAAAATGACATATATGAAAAGCTTAAACTTAATGTTTTTTTTAAAAAAAAGCTTATTATCACTGCAACAATTAGGGCTGTGCAAAAATATCAATATATCATATGACTTAATGTGATGATACAGTATCGATATCGTGGGCTGCTGTATCGATATATCACCAACAGTGTTTTTTGGTAAATTTAACTAAATTATTTTGTTACAGTGCTACAGTTTTGTGGTTTTTTCGAAGGAAATTCGTTTATGCAACACATCTGACATTTTCACTATTTTGATGAGTAAAATGGGCGTTTTTCATATTACCTTTGCACAAGAAGTGGTTTAACAAACACTTTAAGTTTCACAGCCATGACTTTGCCTTTATTTTGTATTGAATCGTATCAAATCGATTTGAAATATATCGTATTCAATCCTGTTGAGTCGAAAGCTCACTGTATTGAGATATCGATCGTATCGTGGCCTATGTATCGAGGTATGTATCGTATCGTGGCCTATGTATCGAGGTATGTATCGTATTGTGGCTTATGTATCGAGGTATGTATCGTATCGACAACTTCCAAATGATACCCAGCCCTAGTAACCATATTGGAAATTGAGTGTGACAAATGCCAATTTCAATAAAATGTATTTATCAGTAGTAGCTAACATTAAAGCACAGCTGACCCTGAGTAATTATGTACATTTTAATGCTTCACCATGCTACTATTATCCTGACCAACAGGTTATCAGTTGTTCTCCGCATTTGACCCATAATACCATTGGGCAGATTTGTCAGGTGCAGCAGAAGGATAAAGCAGGGCATGTGCAGCTCAGACATGGAGAGAGCATGCAAACTCCACACCGAAACTTATGGGAATTGAACCTGCAAACCTTTAGCCGTAAGGCACTTCACCACCATGGAGTCTACAAAGAACTTGCTGTGTTATGACAAAAAGGACACACTAAGGACATATTTTCATTATTGATTGTGTAGCCATTTGAACATATTGTCCCCTAGTTGTTTCCATGGTAACACCAGCCAGACATACATCGTAATGTAACTTATAACAGGGACATACTCCACATATTTGGCTCCACGGGAAGTGAAAGGATGGGGATTAGGTAATGGGCCGGAGGATCAGGTGTGTCCGCAGTAACAGTGTCTCATAAACAGTCTCAGCTGGCAGATCGGGGCGCCCCCTGTCTCCTGTCTGTGTCTCCATATGGCCCCATTCGCCGCACTCAGCGAGAGCCCCTCCACACTGTTCAATCCTTATCAAATCACAATGCCATGATTCACTTTGTTTTGAGCCTCCTTCGGGCCATCATTAAAGAGATAGGATGTACATGTAGCCTAGTGTGTGTGCGTCTGTGTGTGTGTGTGTGTGTGTGTGTGTATTATCATTCTTTTAAATCAGGTATAATCCGTTTAACTGTCTCCTCTTGGTGCTCATTTCCGGTGTGTGTGTGTGCGGGCAGACATTCTTTAGATAATGCCAATCAGTGGCTCCTACAGTGCTCACTAAGGACATGTACCTATAATGTGCAGTAGTGTTCAAGTGTAGGCAGAAGAACAGGACCAGGACCAGAACAGGACCAGAGATAACTAGGTGGCAATGCTAAAGAGGTCTCCATGTATTTCATCTAATGGTTACGTCATTGGCATCTGCTGCACTGTTGGAGAAAAAGTTGCGTTGAATATATGAAAAAAATTAAATGATCAAGTATAAAAATGTTTAAAGCCTGCAAAAGGGACTCATTAAAATCTTTCAAATAAGGATATTAAGGGATATTTCTCCACTTTTGCTGTTCATTTTAGATTTTCACCTCTTTTTGCCCAATAATTTACCAATTTCACAAAGATATTTACAGTGACATTTTATTTCTGATGTTCATGATTCTCAGCCTATCATCTTCAAAGCAATTCAGATGACAAAATAGATTCACCAAATCTAACAACTCCCCTGCATGTCTTCAGATGGTCTGAGAATGCTGGACACAAAATGGAGGGAACACATATTTATATTTCAATAATAGTGTGTGTAAATGAAAAGGGAAAACATAAAATTACACTAGATCCACATTGTTTACATTATAAAATACAACATGATTATAGCACAGATGTTACTTGTACTGTCACTACTTATCTAAATGGATCCAGTGTGTATGAGAAAGGTTTGTTATTTTTCTCATAGAACACCAATACACACTGCGAACGGCACATAGGAAAAACATTTTAACCTCAGTCAGGTCATTGTTCTCTGCTTTAAGAGCCAGAGGCCAGCCCAATTTGTGAGGCACGTTGTCACATCGCATTGGTCCCCGCCAAGCCTAGCATCCTGCAGGTACAGTATCCAGAGCATGGGGGCTAATGCGATTCAAAATGGCCACCGGGCAGGACATGGTGCTGTGACGACCTATGTGAGCCACAGAGAGACCTGCAGTTTAATAAAGGAAATGCATGGTTATCTTACATTGCTTCACGATATTGACATTTTCAATATCAACATCTCTGCCCTTAACCATGTTTACATTCAGGTCAATCCCTTATGGCGGTAATAAAAGTTGTCAATTTATTCTGTCTAGTGTTTCTCAGTGGTTCAGATGACCTCATTTCTTGTCCTGGTTAGTCCCATAGCAACACAACAGCCGCTGAGCCTCACTGAAAAAGCACTGTGTTGAAATGGGGAGTTTCTCTTGCAGCTTTATTGACTTTTGTGGTAAGCCGTGACTTGGTTATTTCCCATAGTCCCTTAAGTGAATGCAATATAGGCAATATTTAACACAAGAACATTCCAGGTGCACTGTGCAATTTTCTGTTAGAGGGTCCGCTAGATGCTTGTCTCCATGGAGATGTTTGCTTTTCCTGGAATATTCCATGATCTGACATTAAACATATCCATCTAGCATTTATTAAATACAGGTGTTTTTATTGCTCAAAAATACAAACATTCTCCACAAATCTGTAGTGTAATGTAGCGTAATGCTGTAACCCATTTGGCTCCTTCGTGATACACAGTAGTTTTAACTTATACTGTGGAGCATTCTAGACAAAGTAATAACACTTCCGCTGAGACAAGCAAGCGATGGACCCTCCCCTAGAAATGGTACACAATGCACCTTTAAAGCATACAGTTTTTTGGTGAAAATAATATATTTTTGTCAAACACTACGCTCATTTACTTTAAGAGCATTTTGCCTATTAATTAACATTTTGTTTGATTTTGCGATATTAAAAAAGAGTATTATTTAATAGCCATTTCAAACTGTTAGAATTTAAAATTAAGAAATAGTGTTGTATTTGGGTCACTTTGTACCCCGTTTGACAGTTGTTTCCCAAAAGTGCAATATATATCATCCTGGACATTGTAAAGCAACCTGGATAATGGTTGCTTTGGTATTTCCTTTCCCTTTACTAATTCCTTGCTCACTTTCTCTTACAGATCTAGAAGGACAGATTTGGGCTAGTCTTATGACACTTGCTGCCTATTATTACCACAGGTGCAGGACCCCACACGGCCATCACACCTCTTCCCTGTGTGCTCAGTCGCCTACAGACTGTCAAACTAATCATTTGACCAGCCCCGTTATACAACTCACCTCTCTGTGCCCAGAGCAGTCCACTGTAACCTTGTGTTACTTTAAAAGACTTTCCCAAAAGAAAAAGATTTACACAAAAGCTTTTGGAGTTGTCCTAAATTCTCCGGAGTGTGGAGCGGACACAGTCTCAACGGGTGGGCTCAGTACTTTAAAGGGCCAGTTTGCACTATTTTCTGATCTATGCTATAAACAAACAAAAACATACCAGGAATTGTGTTTTGTTTCATTCATTGGGCTACTTTTTTCTCAAACACAAAATACTGTGTTCCTCCTTGTCATGTCATGATACAGGAAGTGCTCCACTGTGTTTTTAAACTCCACACACCTTCAGTAGAATAATTAGAATCATTTCAGCTCTCAAATTGCGCATTACTACTGAACAAAAGTCATAAGGTATCTGTTAAGTTGAAAACTACTGCTTCAAGACATCACAATGTGGAACAGAGGATTTTGAACATTGGAGATGAAGACAGACTAATAATAAAGGATTACTCATTGTGAATTGCTCAGTGTTAGTGTGAATGAAATAAAACACAACTCCGGGTATGTTTTTGAGGAAGAAGCAACATATAACATCAGTAAAAGCTCACAGGAGTCAATTTTGTGAAACATTGGGCCTTTAAATTGCAGTAGTTGGTCAATGACAGCTTATTTGACTTAAAAATCAATTAAAGAACTGCCAAGAATGAATCACAGCTCAGCTTGCTTATAGTGGACAATAGCAGAGAAAAAGCAATTGCATTTCAACAAACAGATCATTAACTATGGTTTTATCTACAAAGTTATCATCGTAGTACATTAGTTATAAAGAAGCTTAAGGCTTCTCTGGAAAACGTAAGTGGCACAAATGCTCCACAACACACGTTCTTCTTGTTTTTTACCAATATTTTCTATTCACTTCAAACCTTTTCATGTTAATGATTTGACAACATGCCAACATAGATCAATCACTGGAGAAGTCTTGTAAAATGTAAATAAGCCTCTAGCTCTATAAGAGAGAAATGTACAGGTTGAAGGTGCCTCATTAATATGCCTGTGGCTGTCTGTGCCTTGTGTGGTCAGCATTATAATTACCTTCACTGACCTGTGTGCAATTTTCTTCTAACAATCTCCACATAGCCAAAAGGTTCAAGCAGGACAAAAGCTCACAAACTATGCAATAAGCGCTAGTCCACTGGGATGAATTAGTTTCATAATAAAAGCACTCAGATGCATTGTGTTTATTTTAGTCCAGTCATGTTTAAGAATTGCCATGTTGCTGTTTTTTTTTTTTTTTATTACCAGAAGTGTTACAAATAGATCATCAAAGTGCTAGGAACAGAAGGCAGATTAGTCTTTTGTGTCCGAGAAAACCCATACTTTTTCTGCAGGGGATTCTCAGTCTACAATGAAACGCCTGATCAAATGGAATTACACGGCTATTTTAGTCATTATTGTTTATGTTATAGCTTCTTAAAGTAAACAGTGAAGTAATGCGGAGAAATGGGCACTCGGGGCTGCATTAGAAACGTGGCTGTGTGGGATAGAGGAGTAATATATGAAATAGACTCAACTACATTTATTCACCTTGTACCAGTCAGTCCAGGATCTATTTCAAAATATTTTAAGATTAAACTATAGCTTAAGGACACAACAATCTGTAGGTGGAATATATTTCAGAAGAATGTTTCTATACTCTATTATTAAATTAAGCATCAAGTCATCTGATCGGCAAAGGAAATAGCAGGAATAAACATCCTACAAATTATGCAAATTGCAGCTTTTGGTATGTTTATGCTTCTTTCAAATATCTTCTTTTCATGTTTATTTTCTCAGCAAAACAATCTTCAAGCTTGCAATCCTTCAAGTGAGATGAATAAGGGAGTATGCTTCATATGAAAAGATAAAGGTCAAGGGTAGTTTAATCAAGGTGAACCAAACATCATACAAACCCAGGTTAATAGTGCACGCTTCACTGGAAAGCATGGATATTGCCCTGATTTTGGTGTTTAAAGGTCATATATTATACAAAATGGACTCTCAAGCTTTAAGCCATGTTATAATGTTGGTACCTCCTCAAAAACATAGTTCTGTTTTGTTTCACTGAAATGTTTGAGTAATCCTTTATTAGTAATCTATCTACATCTCCAAAGCTCAAATGCTTTATTCCACCTTGTGATGTCATGTAGTGGTAGTTGTCAAGTTAACACCTACCTTTTATATTTTGTTCAGTAGAAAATGGAAATTACAGCAGTGAAATTATCCAAATGTTTCTAGTGAAGGTGTATGGAATTATAAACACAGTGGAACACTTTTTGTATCGACACATGACATCACAAGGTGGAACAGACCATTTGAGAGAAGAATTCAGCTTAAATATGCAGGGTTTGTGTGTTAAACATGTGTGAATGAGACAAAACAAAACTCCAGGTATGTTTTCAATGAGGAAACAAGATAACAAAAAATAGCGACTAATTGGCCCTTTAAACTGCATTTTAATTAGAATGCTATTCCCGTGCTTTCTCAGTATAATCATGCTCCCTTGTGTTCCTCTCATTAAATGACCGCAGCCCTTGTAACTGTCCATGTGTGACTGAACCCATACCAGACATATTCACACTAACAGATAGTGCCTGCATCCTGAGCTGACACAAACATCCGGCATCAGAAGGATCACAACACATTTCAGAGCCCCACGCTGCTCCCATTTGATTTCTATGACACCCTCTGCACACCGCTTATTGCTGGGTTTGAACTTCACTGGCAGTCCCATGGTAATCCGCCTGTTCAAAACAGTGTGTCACCATTATCAAAATGTTATCCTCTTAACAGATCGCTGTAGTGCAATAGTTCTTAAACTTTTCACACCAAGTAACATCCAAGAAAAGATATGGCTTTCTGAGAACCATCAGATGTGGGTGAGATATAGTACTACTTCAGGTCTAAACAAGGGCTGAACCAGGTCTAAAATTGCACTGCATAATTGCTACAGCAGTTATAAACAAGAAATTACCATAAAAATGATTCTAAATTAAATAAATATTAGAACCATAGAGGACCTTGGCTACCACCACAAACAGCTTGGTATACGTGCCACAGTTTGTGATTTACAGTTGTAGTGCTTGGTAGTTTTTTTTTTTTTTTTTATACTAGCCAGTTATACATTTTAGGTCTTCGGGTATTTACATTTATCCTGAATGTGTATGGTAATGATGGAATATGTTTATTATAAACTACTTCCAGATGGTAGTTCTAAAAAATTTCATGCTTCATGCAGTTGCTGAATTTGTGAAATATTCATTTTGCATATAGGATATTTAGTGGAAACACATAAGCCTGCATCTGCTTCATCACATTGGTCTAAGTGTAAATGAATGCATGCAACAATGAGCTTTGTGCATACTAATAATCCTGGAAACTCATTTTGAATTCATACAAGCTGATTGAATGCACAAATGGAAAGGACAAGGGCTCAATACAATGGTCAAAATTCACTTTTTGCTATGCTACTATTGAGCTGTTGTTTCTATAGCTGTCAATAGCCTGTAGTGCGCTTATGTAACCTTGTATTCATGAGGCAAATTAGTTACTCTACAGCATTTTTTTTTTTAAATAATCATCAATAAGTAATTAGTTTGTTAATTAAAGTAGTCGGCTTAGCGTGAAAAGAGACAGATTATAGGTCTTATCATTTGGCTATAGTCCAAAGAGCTTTTAAAACATTACCTGATAAATCTGAAAAATCCCTGCAGATGATGCTATGAATTAGATTCAACCTGGAGGGACCCTTAACAAGCTGCTGTCACCTGTCAATCAATGTTCAGCACCTCCACTTGCAACTCTCTACACTTCAGTCATCACAAATCATTTCCCCTACACCAGGTTTCATCATTATAAAGACTACTATCATTTGTGCAACCTCAATTAAAACAATCTGTTGACTGCGTTTACATGCACACAAGTATCCTGGTTATGACAGTATTCTGGATATGCAGTTTACATTTGCCCCTAGATGTCTTCATACTGCTGTATCATACTGCTGTATACATGCGCCATCACAGTATCCTGGATATTTAGAGTAGTTGCTAGGGAACTATGGCACATATATGGTGAGGCGCTAAAAGGAGCTATGTAGTAATCCTGGTAACTTAAGGCTTTTTAGTGGGTTTCTAATAAAAAAAAAAAAACAAGATAAAGGCCTACATTCAAATGAGAACATAACACTGACAGAAGTTAGCCTGGTGATAAAAGGTGGTTGTATTAAACAGTGGACTGCGTTATTTTATAGGAATGACATATTATTACTTTAAAAGCCCTGATAGAAGTTTAAGTTGTTTTGGGAAAGTTGGTGCTCCTTCCGTTTTTGTTACATTAGTTCACATATGCTCAGTACAGCTAGCCAGGCTGGCGCCACCTAGTGCCTCCACTCAGTTTCATTTTTCTCCAGCGACTAGGTCAGGAATCGGAATGCACCAGACAGTTGACAAAAACCCCGGAAGTGCGAGTTCGGGCACCAGCCAATCAGCGAAGAGCCATACATTCTGTGTTGTCAACAATTCCCGAGATCGAGGATTTAAAGCCGGAAGAAAGAGAATGTTTTATCAAGGGGAAAGACGTTATTGCTCTTCTTCCTACAGGATTTGGGGAAAGCTTAAATATACCAGTTAGCCCCGTTAGCAGAGCATTACATACGTCACAACCAAATAGCAGTGATTGGTTAAATGAAAATAAGTACTCACCTAGTGTCAAGCAAACAAATTCTAACACTGTGAGGTCAGACGGTTTCTACAAAGTGAAACTGGCTGATGAATCAGGCTACAGTACAGCACCAGTGGTGACAATACTGAAATCAGGATACTGCATTTACATAGACACTCACAAAAGGATACTTGAAAAAAAAAACAAAAAAAAACCCAATCATAACCAGGATACTCAAGGGCATGTAAAAGTATATTCATTGAAGTGTGTGGATGGTTGGTGTTCAAAATCTCAATAGTCCAAACAGGATTGAGCCTGATTAGTACTGGATAGGAGAGAGATGAGAATACCAGATAAATCCAAATAAAGTAGAAATGGGTCAGTTTTACCCCTTCATCTGTTTGATTTGGCTCTTGTGTTACATTTGAGAGGATGCCATTAAAACTTTGTAGAACCTAAATGCACCTCACTGGTGATGTTTGTGGGGCTAAAATATTTACTTGCTGACGTTCTGTCTGGTGTTATATATCTTGCAGTCATCACAACAGTATACTCAGATGCAGTATTTTCCCCCATTTTGCTTCCTCCATTATCTCAAGCCCACTCTTCTCAGCTCCTTGCATTGGCTTGCGTAGCTAACCAACAGTGACATTTGTTGCCCATACTGTGCAGTCTGAGCCCCCATGGGAAACACACAGTGACCTGAAAAACAGCTAAGAACATGCTCGTCAGTGTTAGCGCCAGGTACCTCTGATCCAATCAATCCCCCGCTCACCGTGATAGATGGTTGATGCTGATTAAATGTTCCTACCATGCTGTTACCATACACTTTGGCTCGGTGGTGCTCTCACTATTTTATTAGGCGGACATGTTCTTTTGTGTGGCAGTCTCGCCCAGCCCTGGGTTTAATTACTCCATGTCTCCTTCCCCCGCCTGTCATAGACTTTCATTTTGTTGTAATTAAGTTTGGAGCTCAAGTTACCTTCAGCTTCAGACAAATAATAGATAAACAGAGCCAAAAATGAACTGGAAAAGTACAATAAAAGCATTTATTAATACCACTTAACGTTCTCACAATCAAGATCTATTGTTCTTCTCTAATTAGAAAAAAATCAGAAGGTTTTCATTTAGGGTTAAGAAAACACCACAGACACTTTAGTTCAGTATTACTATTTGCCTTAGCAACCCGTTGATGAAACTGAGGTCTAAATTTAGAAGCAATATCCAGTATTTATCTGATAACTTAGAAACCGTAGAACTGAATTAATATTACATTTTCACATGTGAACTATATGGCATTCCAAGAGACAAAGGCCTAGACCCTGACCTAGTGGCAATGAGGTCACGATGCTGCTCAGATTCTCCACACCTTGTTAGCAAATGGGTCAACAACAAAACAGTCAACAAAAACAAGTTAGCTTTTAAAATGTAGACTATAATAGTTCCGTGAATTGTCCTCAAAATGGTAAAATAATCCTAATTCTATGCTTCATCCAAGTTAAATTGACATTTCAAATAACTATGATTTCAAGTATGATAAGAATAAATATGATAAATAATATTTAATAATGAAATAGGATGTGAAACTATGCTGACTATTGCAAGAATTCCTATATTTAACTAAGATATATTTTTATGACTATATTCCTACGTTTTATTTTTACTTGTACATATACATTTATATAATTATGCCTTATTTGACATTAGTCTCTTGCTATTTCTACTACTTATTTAGAATTTATTTTGCAATTCATATGTTTCTCTTTGTTATTAAAATATGCTGTGAGTTACTATGTCTGCATAATTTCATTTGTGGATCAATGAAGTTTGTGTAAGTGCAAGTGTAAGTCTAAACTCTAGAAGAATTCATTTACAACACAGAATTGCATACATCAAATATATTTGGGATTCCGAAGATACACATTGTACATTTTCCTGCCCTTGATTTTTAAATTCATATCAGAGTGAGCCTTGTACCCAGCTGTTCCAAAAGTCTCATGTACCACTTGGCCCTTGCCTTACCACACCGAGCACTCGACTCTTTCATGTTGGTGTGCGTGACATTTCATTTAGCCTTTGCCAGCGCACTGCCCCTGGAGTCAGTCGCACTGACCTCATTTCACCCGATTATTATTTTATGATAATGAACGAGCACCAAACAACAAGGCCATGATATGATATGATCTACTGATATGTTGTTGTTTTCAAAGGGTGGGTGAAAGCTCAATGCTCGGTTGAAATATTGTTATTACATCAAACATAAAATCTGTAATAAAGTACAATATGACAGTAATAGACCGCAAATCAAACTTGCAATAAAAAAAGTTTAGTTGTATAGTGCCTTCCAGCAGCCTAAAAGGTAAACAAGACAAAAAAGCAAAACAAAACAAAACCAAAAAACAGATTTAATCTTTGCATCTTTGAAAAATACCCCATGTCTATAATACTTTTTTTTTGCTTGTAGTCATTCATAAAATTTAATCCTCAAATTTGGTAAAAGCCTGATAATGATGACGTTTCATGTCTATGGTAGGGGACTCTGCAGTGTACACTTGTCATATGCATTATAGTATATTATATTCAGGCTGATAATGTTGATATTTTATGTTTGTGGTAGGAGGGACTATAGTGAAAAAAGTTATATGCTTAAAAAAAAAAAAAAAAAAAAGACAAAGACAGTGAGAAACTGTTGATTTTTATAAACTGATAAAGTTGCAATAGAAAAAATAATAGATGTTAAGAAAAATTCTGGAAAAAAAAAAGTGTACTTTTAATGGTTCATTTGCATTTGTATGGTAGTCCAAGATCACGCATTAGTGATTCAAATTTCAGCACGATCGGTCAAAACATAAGATTTTTTAAAATATTATTTGGGGGAGTGTTTGCTGGCCAACCATGGAAAATTCCCCATGTTCATAATATAATTTTTTAGCTTATAGTCATGCTTTTTGCATAGAGTTATTCAAAGAAGTTATAGGGCGCTATATTGTTCAGTTACATTAGACTTCATAGTTCATTACATTCGGGCCAAGATCAGACAATTGTGATTTAAATTTGAGCTCTCTAGGCCAATGCCTGTGGACTTGAGAAGTCATCAAAGAAACGGGAAATTAAGGTGTTTTTCACTGGCGTGCTACGGGCAAACCATAAGGAATACCCCCCAAAAAAGAAAATTTTTGTGATCCTATGTCTCTAAATGTGACATGTTAAATGTAAGCTCATTTGTAGTAGTGTTTTACAAACATGTAGTCAAAACTATGGCAAATTTTTGATCCAATATGGCCAACTTTCTGTTCATCATAGGGGTATGAGCCAATTCAACTTTTGGCTTGTCTTATTGTTCGCTATCACTGTTCAGAATTTAATCATTGTATCTTCATCTTCTTTTTGGTGGTGAACTTTTGAAACTACTCATACGTCTGTTTTTAGTCTTTATCAAGGCCTCATCATTCACGTTATTCAATGTAATATTTGCTGCACTTCTTAATCTGGCTTCTGAATGTGTCTCAGAAACATCTAACATGACTTGTCCCTTTCATGCACTCATTCTCTGCTAGTTGTATTATTGATTAACTCTGGTTCTGGAAATACATGCTTGTACCACCACTCATAATGCTGGCAAAAAGCCGCTGTTGCTTGAGTCATAGAATGGAGGGGTTATGTAGTAAAAAGACGATTGTTGGAACGATAATTATTTTTTTATGTATTATTTTTGTACTCTCAACAAAATGAACCTGTAGACTAGATGAAAAATATACTTAATATTATTAGTAATGTTTGATGATTCATACTGCATTATGACTCCAGGTTTGGCGGCAAAATTGATGGCTCATATTATTTAGACCAGATCTTTTTCAATTACATAATTTTTGCAAATGAATGGGTCAGTAAGAAGAAACTAATACCTTATCATTTCCAGTTTGTTTGTGTGGCTATTTGACCAGTCATGTTGCACAACCACCCAAGTTGCCATGCGTTTATAATGGATGAGCACAGCAGTGGACCCAACCATGACAGGGACCGTAGAAAACTGGCATTCGCCCGACCTTTTCTAGCCATCCTGCCTGACTCTCCAGCTCTGTGGGCTCATGTGTGGGCGTGTTTACAACACTGTAGCCGATGGCAGGTGGCGAAGAACCAAAAAGCAAGAGAGGTACACAGATATAAGGATGATGAAGAGAGCATATTCCCAGCAGAGGTTTACAGTAAATCAAAAACACTCACGTTGAGAGTTGCAAATAAGGTCTGGGGCAGAATACTCCAGTGGGTTGGCTTAATGAGAGCATGAATACACTGCTCCAACAACACACGGACTGTACATAATGATGTGCTTCTGTGTGTGAGTCAAGTACTAGTTAACACCAGCAATTAGCCAGCCCCCATGGCACATGTGGAGATGCTGTTATTGACTGGTAAGTATGATTCAAATGTTGTCATTTGTTTCTCCACCAAAGTTAAATGTCAACCATGTGCATAAAAATGAAAGTGCGAGGGCTATTTTATTTAATTTTTTTACATGATTTTGCTGATCTCAGAAATTCTGGAGCAGATTATAAGGAATATATGAGGTACAAAGCTGACTTGTAAATACAGCAGTTAACTTAATATGCGTATTAAGGGAGCTGTGACTAAAGCTGCAGAAACTCTTTTATATCCCTACATACAGACCACATCTTTACCTTCATTAGTAGCAGGTATAATTTCTTAGTGCTTTATGATCATTAAAGGTGCACTGCGTAACTTTTTTGCTGGAGGGTATGCCACCTGTTTGTATCTATGGAAAAGTCGGTTGCTTTGGTTGAAATGTTCCACAGTATTCAACAAATCTTGCTAAAAGAATACACGAAAAACATACTTACTATGGTTGACATGCGATTTGGCCTAGTGGTGTCACCTGTTTATGTCCATGGAGACAGGCGAGTTTAATGCCATATTGTGAAACATTCCATGCAACATACTAACATCTCCATGACAGTACTGACCATAGCTAACATGAAGACTGATGCTTAATGTTTTATGGTTGGGATGTGTACAGTAATGTCTCATTTATACTTGGTGATGTTTGTGCACCTGCCCAAAATGCTGCATAAAGAACAATAAAGTCTGTTAAACTTAAAAAATTATCCCAGCTGGATACATAAACTGAAGCAATGCTAAATGTGTTCTCTGCATTCTTAAGATCTTACGATAGATCAAAAGTAACTGAGTTTAATTTTTATATTCAGACACATTGCCCACTCCAGTTACAGATCTATATGACTGATTCACTGTGCGCCCATGGAGAAAAAAGGAGCAATCAAATGATTGGACAGAACTTTGTGAATGAATCACTCGAATCAAATGTGACAGGCAAAGCTTTGTATCACTGTGGAAAATTGTAACTTACGGAAATGCTTGAATCTACACTGACAAAGTTTAATCTTTTTGAGAGTGAGTAGCATTTCAGTTTAATTAAAGTTAAAATAAGGACACTTTCTTTATTTCCTGCCTTTTAACATCTGAAGTGGGCACAACAAGCAGTGAGTGACTTGCATAAAAACAACATCTTATATTTATCATGGTTTGGAACTGGCACAAAGGTTGGATTGTGAGTGTATTACTATTACTATTCAAATCTCCAAGAGAATCATTACAGGTTTCCAGTCATAGCAACCCAAAAAAGTACCCAGTTGTCTTTCAGTTGTTGAAATGAATCAACACCATCCCATTCAGTTCACATCATTAATACTTCTCTACGCCAGATTTGGAGCGACACTTGAGTTAGCCTGTTTAAAGGTCTGCAATACCCCTGGCTAACAACGCCTTTTCCACTGGCAGGCTCATAGCTGTAATATATTCACGTGGCATTTCCCATACATTAGGAGTGGAATGTCAGGCACGCTGGGTAGCCGAGGGGGAGGAAGGGGGGGGTCACAAGGGGAGGTGTCGCTTTAGGACTATTGTTAGGAACGGTGCATTGATCCAGGGTTCGTACGGTATAGAGTGGGGGACTTCCTGCTAAGATGATCAGGAAGTGAAAGAGCAGGAGCAGCAGGTGGTTGGGGTATGGGGGTGTGTGAGTAGCATGACAAAACCGTGCTGTAGCGGAGGCAGCCTTAATAGAAATCTGTAATAGCTTTTAGCCTGTGCCTTTTTCTACACTCAGAGCAATTAGATGGTCGAACCTAGATCCCAATTAAAATCAAGTTGATTTTATTAGTGGTGGGAAGAATTTAATCAAAAGTAAGAGGATATTTTCTAAAACATAATTAATAGTCACTTAAGTTTTAGTACAGTGACATAGTGGTAATGTAGTCAATTCTGTGTAATGGTGCAATGACAGTATATGACAGTACTGCAAAAAGTCAAATTTAGCCAAGAAAATTTTATCTTGATTTGAGTATTGAGAAGAGTATTTAGAGAATTGGTAAGCAAAATGATCTACCAATAAAACAAGACTTTTGTACTTGAAATAATAGAATACATCTTGTTATACATAAGATAAGAAAATGTTGAGGAAAAAAACCTTTTCCTTTCGTGTTCGTTAGTTTCTGCTTAGATAAGAAATACACTTGTCACAGAAATTAAGTCCAGATAATTTACTTATTCCAATATTAGAAAGCCATACTTGTACAAGGAGTTTCTGCCGACATTCCCATGAAGAGACTCGATGTTTAAGCCTATACAATGACTTTTATACCCAAACTACAGTGGGAGGCTTCCATGAGTTAGACTTAGCGCCTCTTTGATGGTGCACAGGTTAGCGAGGCTTCTTGGCATGTTGTTCAGTCCAATCAATCTCCATCCAGGGTATTATCTGAAGTCATGACATCATCCCTATCAGTAGCTCTTGTCCTATTTAGTTAGTTTGCTATTAGATAGATTGGAATATCATGCATTGGTCTTGACATATATTCATGAGTTTCACAGCTGTGATCAGAGCCCTTATCTTCAAATGACCTTGGTATAATTCCAAACTATAGAAGTGATTATACAAAATAGCTAAGCCTAGTTATTTATTCTAACAAAAACAACATATAATTGCAGTTAAAACAAGAAACAAAGCCTTAAGTTGTCTGAGTCAAGAAAAAATACACTCATTCCATTGCTAGATAATTTTATTTGAGAAGTTGAATCTACTCAAATCAAGTAAAATGTTCTTAATTTAATTCATTGCAACTTGCTCAGATATTACAGTGTTTTAATTGCAGCATTAAATGAGTGAAGTATTATTAATAAGGCTAGTCATAGTTGAGCAGAGGTTTACAGAGATTTTGTGGAAGAGGTCTTGGTTCAGATAATTGAGCATCATATCAAATCCTATTGATATCTTTCTTGTTAATCTCTCAAATAACAGGCTCGTACTAATTAGTCCACAATGTATCCCGCTAATTTTCCCATCACTGTATAATTGCAGGATTTGCAATGGAAGACAAATAGGCCAATGAGCTGATTGCCAATAAACGCCTCCAGAGGTCCCTGTGGTCACTGTGGTCCAGGCAATTATACAGGTCTAACACTCCTGACCTTTGTTGGGAGTGGTAGGCGATTCTTCACATTGCAAGGAAAAATGCCAGGAGCAAAGAAATAAGAAAAAGTGTATAGGGCTGTCATGATAATTACTATATCGACTTGTTGTTCAATATATGACAGAAAGAACAATCATTTTTAGGGGTCAATATTTATAGTACACACTTTTACTGGACAAGAAGTCACCTTTTATTGTGTTTCTGTAGAACGTTAATACTAACTTAAAAGTTTAAAACACAAATATCTTTTAGTACGCTTGTCACAATAAGTACAATATAGACATCGTTCAATATATGAGAGCTGGAAAAATACATATTTTGGGACTCAGTATTTATCATGTGTACAGTTTCTTTTGCTATACAGGGTAGAATAAAGAACTTCCATTGCTAATTCTTAGTTCATTCTGCTATTTATTTGTTGTAGCTCATGGGTTTTAATGATGCTGTATATTTAAAAAAAAAACTATTTTACTGGAATAATCTTGCTTTGTGTCAGGGGCATAAAGTGGTTTAAATATTATCGTTTATTGAAATAACTCTCTGTAGCAATACATCGTGCTTCAAATTCTGTTAACATGACAGGATTATCTTGAAGTTCACTACTCATCTTTTCTCAGCAATCACAGAATTCACAGACTCAAGTGTCACACAAGAGTAAGTAAAATCGTACACTGACAGCAAGGATTGAACCATCAACCTCTGAATTAGAGAAGATTATTCTAAATGGAAAGAGGGTGGAGGAAATGAATGGAAGCTGAACGAGCAGCCCCTAATTTCTTTTACTTTGAGGTGTTCATTCTTTAACAACTCCAGCAGAAATTGAAAAAAACTAGTATGCAGTGAAAGAGATTGATACAATAAATGCTTGTGCCAATATATTTGAGGGATTATGAGTGTGGCTTTGTGCTGCCTATTTGCACAAACAGAAAAATGAGTCAACATCAAAAGCATTTTTCATTCACAGCAGCTGATAGACCCAGCTGGATCAAGACAGTTTCTCTCCAATTTGTGCCAATCCCCAAATGAACAACGAAAACACAAACCAGAGAATATGGGAGATTGGGACAAGGTGAAGTCTTGAAAAATAGTAGAAAAAACAAATTACAGTATTTCGGAGGACTGGTGCAGAGGTGAGAGAGGAATCAAACTTTGCTTTTAAGAATAAATACAAACAGTCAAAGTGAAAATTATATTGTAGCCAACACTGTTGAACTGTGTGATTTATCATATGTTATTTTTGTACTATTGGGGAACTTTTTGTGATTATTCTGTTAGATTTGCACTGTAGAGGGTCAAATACATAACCTCTATTATCTTCTACTGTGGAAGTGCTTCATTCTGCTATCTATTAATTTGTTTATTTTTATTTTATTTATCTAGTTATTGCAGCTCATGAACTTGAACAATATGGTTCACTTAAAAATTGGGTCATTTAGTTTGACAGTGATTATGTCAGTGGCATAAATTAGATTAAACATTATTATTTATCATCTATATTTTCTTCCAAAATATATTGCATTTTAAAATGTGTTATTGTGAGCTAATTAAAAACCCTTCAAATATCCATAGGTTTCAGAATTATGAAAATATTGAACCAGTGCCATAGCAATTAACAATTATACAAAATGTCTCATTTTTTGAAAGGTGAAAAGTCCTTAAAGTTGCCTATAACAGGAGTCTGAAGTTCAGAAGTATGTGTGTACTGACAATTTGACTCATGGTTTTAAAAGTTATGATCACAAACTCAGCTTTATTCATTCAAGTTGAGACTTTGTTAATCTTAGCGTTGCTATAGTGAGTTTTGATAAGTACAAATTGGTAAAGAATAATTGCACAGACTGTGAAGGAGTGGGTGGACAGTGATCCCACATTAATATGCCCCTTATGTTGCATCATGCATATTAACATGATCAGGGTTTAGTGACGATCGCAGCAGATGTGGTTGCCATGGAAGCCATATGAGACATGTTCCTTATTTTGGCCACTGTCTCATAGCTCCTTGTTAAAGTGTTATTTTTGCAGCACAGTTTTTCAGTGAGAGAAAATATGAAGTGCACAGTGTTACATTATTGGTTCATACATAGATTTTGAAAACAAATATGTACTAATTCGAGGCCAAAATACCCCAAAATATCTTTTTAGAATATTATGCTGTTCTTCAATGTTCTTTTGTGCTTAAGAACTTCAACATTAATCTGGGATTGGAACTGGCAGTTTTCATGGCAGCTATATTTCTGTGGTCCCTACTACCTGGTCTAGTTACGCAAATATATCAGCGCCCTCTGAAGAGTATTTTATGGAGGAAAAAATGCATTGAATATTGGATCAGGATGTCAGGGATCCTAAGGGAAGCTTTTAAATGACATATTGATATATTGATGTTTTTTTGTGGTTGTCTAAGATGCCTTATAAAGATCATATTGATTTTGTGCAGTGCTTTTAATCATGGTTAGGGAGAAAGGCATCATTTAAACATGGCTTAAGTGGAGTGGGAGACGCTTGGCAAATCCTTTGTAATATGCCACAGTCTCTGGACCATTGTGGGACTTAAGTAATGATTTAGTAATGCAGTATGTCCCTACAGATCACTAAATTGTGTTGGGATTTGTGGTGATCTCTGAAATATTAATGTCCCTTTGATAATAATATAATAATGGCGGAAAGGTACTGTTGACTCATTCTCCAGAGAAATAAGATGTAATGCAATAGGTGATCCTACTGCCAGGTGGTCCTGACCAAACCAATAAGAGCTCAAGATCTGGATTTGGGTCCCTGAGCATTGTACACAGCAGCTGTCAGATTGTCCCAGCTCTATTAAAGGATGGGTCAAATGCGAGAATGAATTTCCCTCATGGCAGATTAATAAACTATACCTTAGGCTTAATTTAACTTTATTTATGTCAACCATTAAACAGTAACATAGGTTTTGTTTACAGTATAACTCTTAACAGCTTATGTCAGTCAAATTCTCTGATTTAAAATGGTGCATATAGGGATATGGGGGGAGATGTGGTGTACTGGATTAAGCTTTCTCCAATTTGGAGGTCCAAATTCCACCTATGCAAATTCTATAGTTGTGTTTTTCATTGCTCACTTCAATCTCAGTATTCATCATTCAACAGAAAGGGCATCCAGTTTAAAAAATACAGTATTTGATGTATTGTTTCTTGCCCACACAACTGCATAAAAGGCGGGCACCTCACTAAAGCAGATTACACAGCACAATATACTTACAACCAAAGTAAATGAATAGAAAGTGTAAGTAAATTGTTTTGCAATGTTAAGTAGGAACCAATAATACCGGGTCTATGGGGGGAGGCATAACAACACATCTCCCAAAATAACTGGTTGATATCACCCTCCCCCAGTGTTGATCTCCTTTCCCTGAGTAAAGACTTGGTGGATGTTGTGTTGATGCCTGTGTCTGTTCTCCAGGTAGGTGTCTTTCTCTCCACATGCATCACCATTTTACCCGGCGGCCGAGAGACACTGGGGAGTCTGACCTTAACAACTGTCCATCACAGAGCAGCGCATTCCCCGGCACCTTCACTCACGCTCCTCTTACAGTATAGAGTCAGAAATAGACAGAAGTGCTAGGTAGACTGATGAGAGATTGTTTGGTCATCTGGATACAAAGAGGTATTATAGGTATAGGGAAGGCTCACCCTCTCTACAGTCAGTAGCCTGAGAGTTGTAAGAGATGTAGGAAATGTCTAACACAGAACAAGGTTACGAAATTTGGTGATACAGTATCGTGATTGTGGGCTGGTGTATCGATATATTGCCATATCTGCTACAGTTTTGTTCCGTAATTAGAGGGAGGAAACTTGTTTATGCAGTACACTTGACATATTCACTCATTTGATGATTAAAATAGATGTATTTCATAGGAACTTTGCACAGGTCATGGTTTAACAAAGAAATATTATTGCTAAAATGCGTTTGTTTTTTAAAAACAGCAATATATCATGTGTAATATATTGATTATCACATGTATCAACGTATTGAGATAATATCTTATTGTATCTGATTGTATCTTATTGTATTGTAAGGGAGCCTGTGATTCACAGCCCTAGTTAATATCAGAGCACATAAACATAAACATACAACACACTGTGGCAGGTGGGTGATATAGCCAAGAAATGAAATTAATAAATTATTTTCATTTTTTTCCTTTTAAAAATAAAAATTCTAAATGTATGCAAACTCTGCTCACACCACAAGCTTTTCACTGAGAGGACTGGCTGATGACCAAACACATAACAATAAAATTTGATTAATTGCCCGGCCCTACATTGTGGTATATCGATAATTCTAACTCTGCTTCCATTGTTGAGAGGAATATTAACCAGTGATGATGGTGGTCTTTGGTAGGATTATTCACAAAGAAATGTCAACAAAGAGCACTGCTAGATCAGAGAGGCCAATGAGATCCCAAACATGGTCGGAGCTATGTTTTTGTTTTTGTTTTTTTTATCTTTATTTTACCAGGAGGTCCTATTGAGATTCACAATCTCTTTTTCAAGTAAGACCTGGCCAAGGTAGCAGCCAACACAATCAACGTTAAACAGTCAAAGCACAATTTTTTTTTTCATTATAAAACCATTTACATTTCTCAAGAAAAACATATGTCTCGGTCAGTGGACTTTTTACAGTTTTGTTGAATTTACCAAGTGACAAGTAAATTCCAATTTAAGATCTTTCTGTGAATGATTCCAAGACCATGCTGCTGCGTAGGAAAAGGCAGATTTTTCCAGCTCTGTGAGGCACCGAGGCACAGTAAAAAGTAACTGTGAGGAGGAGCGAAGCCGGTAACTACCTGAGCTGATATGAAGATTACTAAGGTACCCCGGATGTTTCCCCAGTATGTCTTTCTAAATAAATATTAACCAATGTTGTTTTCGACCTGTTGGTGATGTCAAGCCAAGTAAACCATAAAGAGAGCAGTGGTGAGTGAGAGACTTAGCACTGGTGATGAACCACAGTGATGCATAATGCACAGAGTCCAGTTTCTGCAGAGTGGAAGAGGAAGCATGCATATATAAAGTATCACCTCAAGTATTAGAACAAAGATGGGAAAGGGATTATCGCACCATCCTGGAGAGGGCAGCATCCCTGTTTGGCATAAACAACCAACACAACACTATCAAAATAATATGCTTTATATAAAGCTGGTAAATGGTAAACAGAAACTCTTTATTTCAGAAAATGGACAGAATGCTTGAGTGAACACAGTGAAAAACTCAGCAAGCTATAAACACCATACCATTGATGCTATCTTAAAGCTTTATCTTAATACACAACCATGAATTACAGTTTCATGTATAATAATGTATGATGTTGCAAATAACAAAAACAAAAGCAACAACTAAAAACTTCTTTACATAATCCCTCAACAACAATGCACTTGCACAATCAGGAAGCAGCCGAGCGAGACACTGAACCCCATTAATGTGAATTGGTGAAGTCTTTGTAGGCAGAGCGCAGTGGAGCGCGGTCATAAGCCCAGACGGCACAAAAGCATGCAAAACACCTGAGACAATACACACACGTCACAGCAAGGACAAAAACAGCACCAAGTAATCAGGTATGAAGAGGGGGAACTCAAGTTTGTGAATTTAACTTTACTTATTTTTACTTAGTTAAAAGGCGGTCAAAAAGTTGATGACAAGTTAGTTAGTGTTTACTCAAAAGTTCTCTGACACTGGTATATTTATAAGAATGCTCCATTGCTCTTGGTCTACTTTTTAAATAGTTTTGGCTAGTGATTCTCATGGACATTGTTCCCTGATGACTACAAATGTTTGATTTATGATCCCATATACTGATTTCTCTGTGTCTAGTGAGACCTTCTAACGTGCTTTGTCCCTTTTCTACAATGGTTGAAGACCTATCAGTTAACTGACCAACACAACACATATCACAAGTGAAAGGGACATTTCAATTACATAACGCCATGTTTCTATCAATGGCAATCAAATGACTTTCTGTCCACAAATATCTGCCGGTCAGGTAAAGTGCGGATCTGTTACCAAGGAAACTGCTACAAAGCTAACATGAATGACAAGTGGTAATAGCTCATCCATCACTCCCTACTGAATTGTATTAACAGTTTAGCGGTCTCGCCCACTCCTTTCCCCAGCAGCTTTTAACAAGTCCCTTTTGGTTGTACGGCAAGATGTTCAGAGCCATTTGAATTCTCCCCATCAAATAGCTGTTCCATTGTGAAATACTGTAGGTTTATTTCTATATATTTTTATTAATTAATTAAGACCTTTCAGACAGTTGTTCATCAGAAAATATCCTGTAATGTGTAATGTATGCGGGAGTCTCCTGAAAGTATTGCTCCAGATATGTTGCCTGATTGGGTCAAATGGACAAATAAGTGTATACTTATACTAAATCTAAAGGTGCACGTAAGTTTTCTGGTGGAAGGTCCTTTACCCGTTCTTCTCATGAAAATATTATTACTTTTCCTGGGATGCTCCAAGGTATGGTATTAACTTATCTATCTTTCATGTATTCATTTTTTTTAACATTACAAGCAAAACAACATTCCAGTCAACCAA
This sequence comes from Boleophthalmus pectinirostris, assembly GCF_026225935.1. Classification (NCBI taxonomy): domain Eukaryota; kingdom Metazoa; phylum Chordata; class Actinopteri; order Gobiiformes; family Gobiidae; genus Boleophthalmus; species Boleophthalmus pectinirostris. The sequence goes on from NW_026571473.1 coordinate 20,794,821, forward strand.
ATATTGTTTCATTTCCGCAGCCTAAAAAAACAAAACACAACAGGACAGTCAGTTTTATTTGAATTTCTTCTGTGCAAGTCCACCCAGAACACTAGTAATTCATTTCAAACTACAAAAGGAGACAATATTAATGCAGATAGGTGAACTCCATGCCACCACATCCTCATTTTGCATTGATATTTCCCCCTAGAAATGTATATTGAGTTGCAGGAGAAAATGTTTTCCACTCTTCAAAGCAGCCTTGACCCCTGTCAGCACATCATTCCTTTGGATCTAACACTGAGCCATTTCAAATTGAAGGACTTTGTTGTGAAAAGTGACGATGTGCCAAATGATAGCATAATTTTACACTTATTTTATTGGCATGTATGTCATTTATGACATCAGCCTGTCCTGAGACCAAAGGTGGAAATTAGCAATTTTGCTGTAAGAAACATATGACCTCTTTGTGTAGCTCAGTGTTTTTATGTGCATTGTCCCTGATAAATAAACAAATAAACTAAAAACTAATATTACATCAAACCAATTCAGGGACAGCTTAATTGTAATGAGTGTAATTATATGTCATTTTGATGCTGCCTGTCAGAATGATGGCAGACAGAAATAGCTATCTTTATTTAATAGCACTTCTGAGAGAGGCTCTACTCAAGGCTGGCTTGTGTAATATACCCTAGATTTATAAGTTTGCTTTGTAAAGCTATTTCAAACTTTGTGAGCAATGAAAGTAGACTAGTAATCTAATGTGGTCTTGTTTTCTTATGAGCTGCATTATGGATAGCAGTCTGGTTTTAAGAAGTTGAAATATGCCTGAGATTGATGAAAAGACATATTACTTACATGATACTTTCCAAAATAGTCCTTTCTACAAACTCTCTAACCAGTTAGTGGCATTCCCCTATGCCACTGAAAATATTTTTATTCATGACCTGTCTTCCTGTTCCAAATGGATATAATTAAGTCCATTAGATTAGGCTTCAAGGTGAACTGTAAGTCACCACAAAAACAAACCAAAAGGTTATTGCAAAATATTGCTTATTATAAAACAATACGTCCTTCAAAAGGTTAACAAAGTGCTTCATATCGCTCAATAAGACACACAGGGACAGACATAGACATATATTGATTGCTGTGGTAAGTTTGATCTTTGTAAATTAGTTTTCCTACAATGCCATACGTCATTTAAAAATGAAATGAACAAGAACTAAAGGGCATTGTGATCTATTGGACGGTTTGACTCAAGGAACTACATTGACTTGTGTGAATGTAGGTACACGGATTTGCATTGATTATGAGGAGTCTACATGCTCGTCTTGTTACTGTGGGTTAAAGCTTCCTCCCCCAAAGACATGTAAAGTGTTAGGTTCAAAATTCAGTCTAAAATCCATAATGAAGGAGTGTGAAATAATGTCTTTAAAGCTACATTGTGTAACTTTTCTGGTGGAGGGTCCGTCACCTGCTTTTTTTCTATGGATGTGACAGCCAGAAAACAGATTTACTTTACATTTATTCAAATAGAGGTAGTTTTATAGCTCAAAAATACCTAGAAAAACCAGCATTTTGACTGTGAGCGAGCTTGCCTCTCCACAGATCTGACCTGAAACTTGGTCTGGTTTGGTCTCCATGAAGACCCTCCGGCAGAAAAGTTACACAATGCACCTTTAAGTTATTTTGCCAATGATAGTGATTACAGTGACTTCTCCAATCAATGGTGCAAAACTAATATAATTAATTATATTCTGTTCTTAATGATATGGGGGTTTGTTCTGCCTTTAATTGAATGTAATAAGACTATTTTCTGGTTGATTTCGGCCTGGAACATCTCATAACAATTTAATTTTTATTCATATGAAGCAGTTTATTAGTTAATTGAAGGAAAATAAATAGCAGTTGCATAACATAATTAGATCTTTTGCATAATAATTTAACTGTGTTTTAAGGAAATAAGTGCCATTTTCCATCCCTACACAGGTATTGGTTAATATAGGGCATCGGCAAATTCTAGTCTTCCTCACTCCTGCATGTGTCAGGAGGCGTTACTCACTAAACAAGAGGTGTGTCATTTGAAAATGTATGAAAATGAGGAACATGTAGACAAGGGATGCAGAAAAGATTTTAAAAATGCTTATGCATCTCCTTATAATTCCTGTTAGATGTTTTGCTAACAAAGCATATGTGAAGAGCCAACTGATGAGTGCAAGAGCACGTGTGACCTTTAAGAAGACTCAAAGCAAGAACTCCTTTCATACATTATCAGGATCAGAATAAAAGTGATTTACCCCCAGAGACACAAACAGAAACCATGTGACTTAGTGTGGTAAGAAGGGGACAATATATAAACAGTACACTGGCCATATTGGAGTTAAAAGCAGTACTAGTTGTAATAATAGCAGCAGCCAAATCCCTCACTCTCCTTGATTGTTATGACAGTGTCGGCCCCAATATAATTTATTCTGGTTTATTTTAGTCATGCACAATTCCCCGAAAAGGACACACAGGTCAACTACCGTTCCAAATAATCCATTTACCACCTTTGGCCCTTTGTCCGAATCAATAACGCAAAGCAACACTGTGACACGGTTCACACATTTCTTTTTGGGAGAATTGACAAACAAGCAATCCCAGGAAATTTAGAAAAGAAACCGTCCAAAGTCAAAACAGCCAAAATAATTAAAGTGCCCACTCAAGTGTTGGGGGCATTTATTGAAAAGACTCAAGCAGAGCAAGAGCGGACTACCCATAATTCCATTCACCTCTCTCTCTGCCTCTGTCACGCCTGCCAGCTTTATAACATGTAGCTTCGTAAACAAAATATTCAGACAGGATGACAAGGCTTTCTGTTGACACACATTAAAAACCAGAAACACTCCAGGAACGCTGTCTCCTGCCAACAGCAACTGGCATCAGATACTTGCAATTGAAGTGATTTTATAGATAGTCAAAGTACTGGGAAAAGAAGACACAAACTATTAAAGGCACTTGTAATTTTAGCAGCTAAACAGTTTTATGCTGTGTCTCTAAAATGCAGTACAAGCAGATGCTATCTATAAACTGCACCAGTACAAAGGGACACAGTTGGAGGGCTTAAAATGAGTAACCCAGCATCATGAGAACGCTCTTATAACTTTTTACATTCACATTGTGCTGTTGCTGTGTTCCTTTAACTGAAATAGGAAATCTGTCCACACATTCCTAACAGACCAGAAATTTATATCATTATAAACACCTTTTTTGTGTGCGTCCTCCCATAAAATAAATCCTTCAATAATAGATCAACAACAACATGGTTTCAAGTTAAGACATGGCAATGTTACCCTAAATTAAAGTTTGGGTTAAGGTTTGGTTTATTATGACTAAGGTAAATATCAGTCTTTGGTAAATGAATGGAAGTCTTGAAATGACCAAGTGTATAAACCTGAACATATGTTTCTCTCATTTGTTTTTCTTTTTGACGTTCAACTCATTGACTCAAGTTCTATACAAATATTTAAAATACAAATATAGATATACAAATCTTTAAAATATTTACAAATAAAGTCTTACAAATTAAGTCTAAAGTCTACAGAAAGTATATTAGTTATGTCTTCGTCATAGATCACTTTTTGACACATTAGATTTGAGAGCGTATAGTCCATTAATTGTTGCAGCTCTACCACTCAGAGAATACTAGACAAATGTCAACAGGATAAAATTTATAACCAGCTTTTTTTGATCAGCTTTTAATGTGAACAGTTATTACAAATGTGTGCAGAATATAAATGTATGTGGAAAAGAAGGTACAGTGACCTTTAAAATGTGTCACCAGTGAAAGAGAAAGATGTAAAAAAAAATAAAAAAAATAAATAAAAATAGACAACCTGCCTTCACTTTTCAGTGGTGTCAAAAACAGAACATTGCCAAAAGCCAAAATGCCACAAGAGCATTTAAATGGACCTGGAAAACATGCTATTTTAGTACAACTTGAATGTCATATCTGGATATCATAACTAAATGTGTTTCATTAAGACTAGCTAATTGCCACGTGCTGTGAACCTGCCAGAGGAAATACAGTAAAGCGGTGACTTTAATAACAGCCTGTCACAGTTCTACAATACTGTCACCATAATAACAGGTGACTGCTCATTCAGTCATATAATTGGCAAATAAAACGAATGGAAATGGCTAAAACCTGGACCAAAAATAAATTTCTCTATTTTGAGCAGTAAAATTGTTCCTTCATTGCCTTCAAAACCATAATTTGTTTCGTCAAATGAGACCATTGTGTTATGTCTCTCCATCATAAGCGTGAAATCATACCAGTCTTTTCAAAACCATGAAAAGCATTAAGAATTCTTCATTTGGTGAATGTTTTTGCTTTGGAGGCAGCCATTAGCTTCCATTGCTTTTCAGTGAGCTTTGTGGAGTCTGGAGGGTATAAAAAGGAGGTATAAACAGGTATGTACAAACATAGCATGTGACTGTATCTAGTGCATTATAATAGAGACCATAGTACATCTCTCAGTCTCCACTCACACCTCCTATGAGCTTAAAATAGGGGCTGAAGATGACTGTTTGAAAAACCTGATGAAAAGCAAAGAGAAATGGAGCAAAATGAGGTGTAGAAAACCCAAGGACACTTTCCAAGGAAGAAGAAAACTGAATAATACATTTCACATTTATATGAATGTCACCTTTGTAGTAGTGAATATAAACAACCCTAATGCGTTCTGTCACTTCAATCTGCAGCAAAGTGGACCTGACCTTTGCTCTCCACACTCTGATCAACTTGTGCTAATGTGACATTCATTTGCAGTTTTTGGCTAATTTAAGCAGAGCAGAGGCAGCTAAGTTTCAAAAAAAAAAAAAAAAAAGGTCTACTTTTTATCTTTGCTGTTACAGGGCCAGTAGAAAATCCTTTTAAGTAAACAGAAAATGCTATTTCAGAGAAATGTAAGAGAGGATATCTAAAATCTACCTGTCACAAATTGCAGGAGGCTGAAGCCATGATATACAGTACTAGGAAAGGTCTGGTCTATCATAGGGGAAACTTGTTGAAACCTTTATAAACTAAACTTCCCTGCCTTTTAAATTTTAATTCTACAGAACTTTCAGAGAAATGTCCAATCAAATTAAGATATTTTACTTATTCCATGAAGCCACATTATTTTTGTTGATGTAACCTTTTATTCTCACAGTAGCTATTTCGGCACTCAGAGAGGTTTAACTGAGGCCATTTTATTTTCTTACAACCCCCCAAATGTCGATCCTCTAATTCAAAGCCACAGCCATGCTCCTTATCCTCCTCTCTGTATCCTCCATCCCTCCTTCACCAGACGGGCTCGCTCAAGTACTCTTAAATCTGACTTTATTGGAGGAGGAGAAATATGACCAAACAATAATCGTTTATAAATCATGTCAAGGCTGTATTTGAGTCCAAGAATTTATATATCATGTAAATACAACCCACTAAATGAGATAGGAAAGTAAAAGACACACAATTAATAACTTGTTCGATAGGCTTTTATATTGCTCTCTTTTAATTTAGAGTGTTGTAAAGGGCTCTTACTGATGACTGATTGATAAGCACAAATCTTTAGAGAGAAAAGTCTGGGGGTGGTAAAGGAAAAGTTACAGAGTGAGCACAACAGTTTGGTGGAAGAGGATGGGCAGGAGTTAGAGTGACAGACAGTAAAGAGGCAGAAATATGTGGATACAAGTGGGCTCAGGTGGGCTCAGGTGTTCAGCGAGGCCACGGAATTCATCGTTGTCAGAGGGAGGATGACCTGAAGAGACATTACCTGATCTTACTGGGAGTATCAGTTATCCAATTTCATATCTTCAGTTTGACACTCGGGGAATTGGGGTGTGACTACCTTTACAATCCATTAAAAGCTGTATTATAGAAAGGTTTATCAACATTTGAAGGCTTAAATTGAGGAAATGTAAGGATTGTTTGTCTTTTTGTGGATGTTTTAGGTCTATTCTTATTCTTATCCTTATCAATGTATGTGTTCTAGCAGTGCATTTACTGTTGCTGTGTCCTTAGCAAGACACTTTACCTACCTTGCCTGTCTGAATGTGATGTGTATGTGTGCATGTAAGCTTGTGTGTGACTAATGCAATGTAAAGCACTTCAAAAGTAACATCTCATCAGCATGCAAATAGTAAAGATCAAATATAGAAAAGAATGAACATTTGACCATATATACTTTTTTAAAAAAAATTTCACATTAGTGTTAATCAACTAAAAACTGAATCCAAGATAAGTATAAAACAGCTGGTAAATACAGTAGTATATTATAATATAGAGGTATTACAAATGGTTACAGGAGTTCACACCTCTTGTCCTTCATATTAAAGCAAAGAAAATCTCTCTCTCTCTCTGATTCATATTTGTCAATAATTGTCAAAAAAACGGCAAACCCTCGGGCCTCACAGAAACCAATGTGCGTGGGAGTCATTTTTCTTTCTCTTTCTATTTCTTTGCAACCTTCATAGTGAATCCTTCGACTTCTGTGTTGTTCAAAGTTAAATCAAACCAAACAATTTGCTCTGAATAAGTTTTGATCAACACAGCTATGACCATTATCTGATAAAAACAGCAGGGTGAATCTTAGACCAGAACCTAATGGCTTTCTTCTAGCCTCGGGCAAACACATTAGTCTGCATTTCTCTATAATTATATTAAGTCACAGGATAGATTTATCACAGGGAGCTAATATTACCCCCTACCAAAGTATGTGGTATGCGTTCTTCAAAGGGCTTTTGGCAATAAATTTGACTAGAATAGTAGAAAGACTTTTAATAGTGCAAGTTTAGTTATTTTAATATCATAACACTAATCAAATCTCAAGTAGCATAAATGTAAGTGTCTTCATTTAGGCTCTGCAAGATTGATTGATTGAAATTCACTACATCAATGTTATGGATGAGTCTTTTTAATGGAGAGGTCAATTGTCCATTAAAAACAAGTGTTCCAACACACAATACATCACAATAGTGAGAGAGGCAGACTATAGTTCAAATATGATGGCACATGTATTGCTGATATTCTACAATACCAAATATACTAAGACCGACAGCACAGTATATGAGCAATGGTTGTTGTGTGCACCCAGTGGTTCCAGTAAATGTAACTGGGAGGCCTAATTGACTGTTTAGATCCACTGCCAAACCTCTCCCATCACAGACAGAAGAGATGAGTGCAGGAGAGAGGAGAAGAGTGGGGCAAAGTCTCTTGTGTGGTAGTTAATCTGCCAACAGCTTCACACATCGACACTTCCCAAAGCAAATGCAGCCAGTGGGAAGGAGGTAATTATACACTGTACATGACCAGGGAGCACTAAAAAGAGCTCTGAGAATAGACTTAATGTATAGGTGCAACGGCTGACGGACAGGATGATATAGAGACTATGCACTTAGTTGGAAGCATTCATTGTCTACAAAGAAACTAAGAAATTATTAAAGTACAGTGTGTATGTATAAATATTCAATTAAAATTTAACCACACCAGCTACATCTAGCACATTATTTCTTCAATAACACATCTCTTTATTCTAGAAAAATATGACAGACATCAGTGGGGGATTCATTAAGAAGGAACTCAATATGTGCCAACATCTGTATAAAAGTAGCGCCTGCAAACTGTAGAAATAGGTTAGGATTAGTAAATATTGTGTGGCTGAACTCGTAACATCTCGGAAGCTAAGCATGGCTGGGTCTGGTTAGAATTTGGACGAGAGATCACTGGGATTACCAGGTTATTTGTTCCACAGCAGTGTGAAATGAAATACTATAATGGAAAATGCTTTGAATAGTGCTATATAAATCCAATGCATTATTATATTCAGGGCTATTCAATGGCCATATTTCATTCATCAAACTATTTATAGAGAAAACTTAAGAAAGATGATTTCTTGAGATAGCTGCTGTGAGACTGAGCCTCTCAATTTCTCAACCTATTATATATGTACAGTTATGGTTAAGATAGAAACCTTTAACATTTCAGCAGGTGGATATGTCAACAGAATACAGTAGGATGTAAACATGAAGCTGGATTTTCTGAGAGTAAAGATCTTAGTTTTGGATGCCTCCTTGGTATCTCCCTGAGAGGTGTTCTGGGCATGTTCTACTTGGAGGAAGCTCGGGGACACCCTGGAGGGACCAAAGTCCAGAATGTCTTTTTATATCTTTTGAGCTGTACATGTGTTGCCTCTGATACTGTAAAGGAGACAGTGTGTTGTCCCAACTTTTTCAGATGAGTTACTTTTTTTCCTATTAAGCACAGCACATCATTTAACATATATCACATAATCTTAACATACAGCTAGGGATTCAAAGCAGATGCTAATAGAATTACTCGACTGCATGGCTTATTTCGGAAAGCTGCCTACCTGCGCTTTATGCAAATCAGGACACACTAGGATTTCCACATACAGAGTTGGAATACAGGCCCTAGGCTCAACATCTGACTGCAGAACAAACTGATTACATATCGAATACAGGCCAAATTAAATCAGATAAAGTTGAGTTTAAATAACAACTTGGGGCTTTAGGGCGCCAAATTAAACATGGGCCGCCTAATTCAATAAGGAGCATAATTCTGATTAAATTTGGGCCTCCAGCGTAGAGGAAAGATGCATTAGGGGAAGTCACGCCAGGCATTATAGGATCTAGCAAACAGAACCAGGTATGCTGGAATACACTCTTATGCATAATAGTTACGCAACATTTACAAACTATACACGGTAAAAGTTCTGGTTTGAGGCTGCAGAGTGAATCATGCTATAATACTCATCACAATTAATGAAATAATGCAAAACAATACAGATCTGTCAATGTTTGTTTCACTATTGCCATAGAAGAATGTGAAATTAGTCTGACAGTGGTCTGCCCAAGTTGTGATCTAGTCCTTAGTTTAGTACTGGTAAAAAAATGTTTTAAACTTAATAGCCTGAGACAAATGAACCATTAACAATTGATAGGCCAAATAAATATTCAAATGAGCAATCAAACAATACAACTCTCCCAAGTCTCAACCATTATGTTTACTAGCTGAAAGAATTAATTTTAACAGGAACTTAAATGCACCTTAATTGACACTATAGAAAATGTCCCATGCTAATATCCCACAATATATAGGTATTTTGCCACATTAAAAACATCTGAAAGAGCTGACAACAAGACTTAATGAATATGAAGTAAGTAAGTTATTTCAATCTCAATTTTTTCACAGAGAGGACTCAGGTATGAAGGGCTGGAAAAGCACATCCTTGCAAGTCAAATACCATTATGAAGATATTGCACATCTGAATACCACTGCCTTGGTTTCTACTACAGAGTACAACCACCATATTCATCAAGAGAACTGAAACAAGTGCAAACACATCAGAGGGGAGTGAGAGAGGATGCTGGCTCCTACCTGAGGTATCGCAGCGGCTCTATGGTCTCCACTTCTGCCTCTGCTGAGCTGTGGTTCATCTTGTCCATCTGTTTTCACCCAGCACAACCAAAACGCACGTCAAACACAGTCAAGGCAGGGATGCGCTCCGAACGAGAGAGAGACTTCCTTCTCCCTGATTCAATAAACACACAGTGAGTCTTTGGGAATCTGAAAGCCTCCCTCTATTCTTTTCTTAAGCACATGAATGACTGAAAGGCTTTAGAGTAATTACAGCCTGCCTCAGAGGCTATAAAACAAATGGAAGCCTATTTGCCTATTCTACACCTCTATACAAGTGTACCCCACTGTGGACCTGGCACTGTCTATGATAAGACCAGATGGTTTTCTGTATCAGCTGTGCTCACCGGGAAAGTCAGCCAATTATAAAGGCGGATGCTTGCTGCTTGCCGCCTGATTGGCTGAGGGCTGCAAAAATGGTTGCATCCGAGGTACACCCTCCGCCACAATCTCCCACACTTCTCTTTCCTTTATTCACACCAGTGCACATAGGCATACACTTATAAATGTCCTTGGTGGTGAAAGACCTCTGATGAGGTATATGAACCCTTGGAAAGAAGAAAAAACAGCAGCCCAGATTTTACATTGCACACTGATTAGAGAGAAATAAATCATGCGCATTGCTGTGTAGAAAAACAGCCAATTACCTTTGCACAGTTGAAAATAATGCTGGTTGGCTATGTGGAGAACTTCAATAACCCCCATAGACTTTGATTGCATCAAATATTTCTTATGGATCTAGGTCAGCTAAAGCAAACGAAAAACAGAGTTACCAAGTAACATAAAACTGACCAACATACAAAGTGTCGAAATCATTGTGGTCGGTTAATCAGTATGGCTGGCTAAATGGACACAGATTACACAGATTTACCTGAGGTATAATGAGGACATATCTGGGTCAACATGGTGGTAAACAACAGCCTTGATTCTGCAAAAAATAAAAAATAAAATCTTTCCGTCATTGGCCTCTGAAAATTTAGAGACTACAAATTTTGTTCAGATGTTACACATGAAGGTAAAACTACATATACGGCGCATTTACGGGGGGTTTCCTCCTAGCACTAGGCAGTCTTCTTTATTTACCACTTGAAGAGTACCAGACATGCATTGATCATGAACTACCGGCGCCATCTAGAGATAGAAGTCGGCAATAACAAGAGATTTACATTGAGCGTAAAAAAAAAAGTGCAACAAATTAAGAGTGCTTACCTACCCTTAAAATAAGATGATTTTTTTTTTTTTTTAAATCGTGAAAAAAGCCTTCTACAAAAGTAGGTGTACTCATACATAATTGGTCTATTTGATTTATGATTTATCTCTATAAGGTAAACTTCCAGTCAAAAGTCACACCCATCAGATAATGACCGCATGAAGGTATAATTAATAATATATAAAAGTGCCAGAAAACTAAATGCTTAAAGCACTGAATATGGTCTACATTTCAACTCATCAGTGGGCATCATGTATAAGGCGTAGAGATCGGTTCTATATTTTAAAAAAATTGACACTTGTGGGGTTAAAATTACTTTATTATTTGATAGAGCAGAAAAACCAAAAACAAACAAATTTGTAATACAATGTTGTTGTTTTTTCCATCTGGGAGTGACCCCAAATAAACGGAATGGTGATATTGTTGCCAAACAGCAGCAGCAACAGGCAGTACTCCGGACAGCACAGAGTGACACATAATGAAAGCATTGATTAAGAACTGTAAGGAAAATTAAATGAGTTTGAATCTTTCTTTACCTTCCACCTGTCTGGAATGTACAGTCATTCTGGAATTCACAGAAGATTTTATTGGTTAAATCCAGTCTACTTTTATTACCTTTTCCAATGGCCACCCAAAAGAAGGCATCATTTTCAAAAGATATTGCAATGACTTTTACACTTGCATTGATTATCTTTCCACCCCACAAAGAACACTGAGTTTATGGTACTGTGTATGTTATGTCAAAAAGGAATAAAAACTTAATATGGAGTCAAAAAGAATCTACTAATTCAATGAAGAGCTGTTGAATGGACAGAAATAGACTAAATCTACTGGGTGCGGCAAGCTCAACATTGATTTTGCATTATTGGGAACAGTATATTGCTTGCACAATCCAAATTTCATACACACATTAAGTTGGTTTACATTAGTTAAAGCGTTGCCGTCCCAGTGACTAAATGAACAAGAAAATGCCATGAGCAATGGGAGATTTCCCATTTTGAAGTAGGACACAATGTACTCACTAGCTTATCCTGTGCTGCTGCGACCTGATAAAATGGACTATAGCTCATGTGAAAGGCATAGTTAGCTCAATTCAAGGACCTGACAAAAAATAAGGAAATTATACACACCATAATGTTAAAGACTAAGAAGTTCAGGTCATCATTGCTATAGGGGATTTGCATAACTACATTCTGAAAGCTGTCCAGCTCCTCTCGGACCAATTGTCAGGTGTAGGACAAATATTTTAAGTGGAGATTTTTTTTCAAACTCAGGGCAGAAGCATAAATCTTTACTAACATGACCCTATAAATAAACCCAGACAGTTTGTCTAAAGAAAAAAATGCACCACAACCTATTTACTAAAAGCAAAACAAATGTCAAAAATATGACATTCCATACACCCTCTCAGTTCAGCATGAATTCATGTTTATATCACCAGAGGGTTCAAACAAACCAGAAACCTTCTAGCAGAAGGGATTCCATTTGGGCTCCACTAGTTCTTTGGAAGGTTTTAACAATATTCACCAAGAATAGTCCTCCAAAACCTATGCCATCCTTTTTTTTTTTTTTTTTTTTTTTTTTAACATTAGTCAGTGAAACCACAATTTTATTATTTCTCTTCATCTTAGAAAAAACAAAGTATTTAAAAGTAGGCCACTACTTTGAACCCTCAGATGTAAAACCACCTCAACAGTAACATTTAGCCTGGAAATTCAGACCTTGACAAGAATCCTCTTCCAAAGTATCAGGGAGCACAATATTCCAAACACTATTTGACTTACAGAAGAAGAGACAAAGTCCTAACATTCAGCCATACAAAATAATCCAAAGTGTCTTTACTAGGTGCACTGGGGCTCATAGAGACACAGCAGTCAATGTGCACCAGGATATTACACGTCTTTTCACTGGATTCACCTTTGCAAAGCTGAATTATTGTAGATGGGGCTCAAAGTTCAGCCACAATCCCTGGTGTTGAGGTCTTCAGTAAATTCAGTCTTTCGACCACAGACTGAAGGAGTTGGACGTAAGGCGTTCTTATTCATTGTATATAATAGTTATTTGCTTTCTTTTCCTGCCTTATCCAGAGGCAGTGGACATCAGGAGAAGCACTCTCCTCTATAGGTGTACAAGGATTGCTCAATCACAACACCAAAAGAGGAGGCAGTCCAATTTTACGTCACAACCCCACAGGTACTATTTGACATACTTCCTTATACCCCATAAACTCCAGTTGTTGAAGCCATATTGGGATTAAGAACAGAAGAGGAAGAGAGTTTAAGGAACATCTTGAGGAACAGTGGTTTGCCCATGCACATCTCAGGGCCAAATCTACTGCACAATTGAAGACATTGGCTGTTATTGACATGAGGGGTGTGGTTTTGGGAGGAGGGGGTTGGGGGTTGCATTATTTCCATGTGTTGGCTGCTTGCGAGATGGACCGTGAGGGGATCATGTCCAGAAGATACTCGCGCTGACGCTCCACAGCAGAGGAGGCCTTGTGGGCCGATAAACTAGGATTTACATAGGCCATGGTCACTCCTATGAGAAGAGAAACATGATAAGAACCAAGAATCTGCTTAAAGGAGAACAGGATTTAGGACTTTATATTTTCATTAAAAATAGGAATAGCACAGATCAGGTATGACATCATTATTACTGAATGACACTTATATGTGGATCAAAATCCAGCCATACTCGGATCAAATAGACCACAGACTGTAGTTTATACAGTTGAAATTTGAGTAATTTGTTTATGCCAGTCATAATGTTATGCCTGATTTGTGTAAAGGAAAGAAGAGAATGAGAGCCCATGAGAAATACCCTGATTCTTTAAGAGAAAGAGGAAAAACCAATGCTGAAACTACAGTGAACAGATGTTGGAGGAATGAGAGAAGCAGAAGTGACAGGATCTTACAGTGGGATGAGGAGCCCAAAGAGGAGAAGAGCGCACTATGTCCCTCTAACCTCATCTGACTTTATCTACCTGTGGAGCCAGTACTCTTCCTCCAGCCAGTCACGTTTCCCTGGTTACTGCTGCTGGCGCTGACCTTTGCCCCCTGCTGCAGCGGGCGTCCTGCAGCCGCATGCTTACCTGCCCTGCCGCCCAGCGCCGCGGCCGCCACCGCACTCTGGAGCTGAGAGGTGGTGTAGTGGGCCACGCCGCGAGAGCTCACTGCAGACGAGAAGCTGTGCTGCTTCTGACTCTGCGCACACACCCAAATGGACACAAACACTTCTATGAATTCCTAGCCAAGGTAAATTGTTTTACATCATATTCCAATTCCAATTCCATTATAATAATAAAGTGCTAATAAATTTTATAAGATAGTTGTGATTGCAAAGAATTAACATTTGTATTAATTAATATGCTCCAACACATGAAGATTACTAGATTTTAGAAAAAAATATAGAAATATCATGCCATTTGTTCTGATCTATACAATTTATTGTGCTGAACAATTCTGAATTACATAACTACAAGAATGTTTGTCCCT